>NC_079192.1:137890473-138206723 GCF_029499605.1 Hyla sarda
GATTTATCAATGTTGGTGTAAGGTAGTAAAGCTTTTATTCCTGTTTGCTTGTTGTATTGTTTACATAGTTGCTCAAAATTTACCAAAAAGGACTTGACAAATACGTGCAATGATAGAAACCAGTGAGCTGCAGAGATTGGTTTAAGTTTGTGCTCTAGCATCTGACACTTTTGTACATGTCCTTATAGGTGTTGTAGGTTTGCGCAAAAAAAAGTAGGCTTTGCACAAAAAAAAACCAAAAAACACTTCTAATTTTAAATTGCGCAAATAATAAATACAGCAAAAAGTGGGGTATGGTGCATCAAACAGTAAACAACTTTGAAAGATGGTCTTCTGAAAATTGTGCAAAAAGTGCAATTGCGCAAAATTTGCAGGGACATTTAGAACATTGAAGTGGTATCACATACTAGGCCAAATACACGTAGATAGAGAGAAAATATAGCTTATACAACATGCTAAATTTTTAGATACTACCTTCCCTTGTGCTTGCTATAAAGGACACATCAATTATAGTACATTCCATTTATACTGTTTGTTTGTGCTATGTTTTATGCCTCCCATATATTTCAGATGTTCGTCTCAGCTTCCAAGGCCACCGAATAAGAGCTATTTACCAATGGGAATTGCTCCACACCCTCCTTTTAAGCATTGTATGATAAATGTTATTTTTTGTTCCCCTACTAATTCATCATTTGTTTTGGTTGCAGATGTTAATGAATGTGAGGTATTTCCCGGAGTGTGTACCAATGCCAACTGTAGAAACACAATCGGGTCCTTTATCTGCGAATGCCCGGAGGGAATGAAGGTTGATGCTTCTGGACGCACATGCATTGGTATGAAATCACACACTTTGCAAAACGTAGCATATAAAGAAAAAAAAGGAAACAGAGGTGGTACTATCTAAGTGTCATTACTGAGGTGGGGTGTTTGTCATGCAGAGCAGATGTGACATATAGATGAACAGTTAGACTCACCTTTTAGTGTTGCGCTAGAGGCACAACACTAGAATGGGCTTATTAGAATGAAAGGACACTCAGAAGGTTCCTCGTGGCTGCCTGGCATCCATGCCCGAATCCTCAAAGATGGCGGTGGCTGTGGCTATATTGCGCATGTAGAGGGGCTCCAATTGTCCACTCTGGAGGAAAAATAGGATGTTTTTCCGGCATCTCAGAGGATGGATACGTGGATGCTGGATTTCTCAGGAAATGAATTCAGGATTCCAATGTTTATACATAAACACACTGATTTAATTTTTAAAATAATGAAAGTTATTACAGTAAGAGACAACGCGTTTTGCGAGGGGACCCTCTCTTTGTCAGGTCATTTGGAGTATAAACGCAGAACACTGTTAAAATATGTTAAAAGTATTCAAAAAAATGCTGGAATGAGACATGTCACACTGACATAACAAGAATAACCGGATGTGATGTAGTGATACGGGAAGATAATGTTATTGATATCTCAAAAATGTCTTAACAGATGCCTTGATAAATATTAATTATTTCATAAGAATGAAAAGTAATGATAAAACTAAGACATATGTATAAAATTTCCATAACGGACATGCATTTGTGCAGAACTGCATAAATAATTAATTGCGTTGGGTGCTGCAAAGTGAAGCAACATACCCTAAAACAACAGGATTATATTTCTATACACATAGATACATATACTAACTTCAATATCATAAATGATTTGGGGAGATGAAAAACATTGTCGGATGTAAATTCCCAGAGAAGGATGATGCATAAAAATGTCAATTATATGACTGGGCTCACTTGTCTGATTGAAAATTACCACAGGCGGCTGTTAGGCCTCTTAGGCTTTCTGTGGATACAATTGAAGATAGGCGTCATGGTGACCCATGGTGGATACAATTGTATATATTCACATTCAGGTAAATAGATTATAGGCATCTTATTAGTCATATATATACGTATATAAATATAAATAAATAGTATATAAAAAAAGGGGTATAAAACTGTAAAAATGTGTATAAAAAAATCTATGAGGATGCGCATGTGCTGTACACCATATGTCGTTACATGGTGGTGCAGAAAATAGATGAATAAATGAATAGATAAAAAAATATATCGGTAAAAGGATCTATATGAAAACCTGATAGACACCGATGTGTTTTACTGGAAGGACCAGTAAAAACTAAAATGGTTTTGCCCGGTCATGACTCTCGGATCTTGGTGGTATGAATCTGATGGATTTTGTTAGCAGATAAGTTCAGTTGCTTCATTCAAACCACCAGGGATTAAAGTTTCCAGTTGAAAGATCCAGTACTCTTGTTTTATCAGTTCTTCTATTCAAATCTATTATTAGCTTCTTCATTAATCTGATCTATAGGAAAGATACAGATTGGGCTTTTTCTCCAGCATGTTTTTCTTGAGAGTGGCGAGATACGCTGTGTAATAGATATCCTCTTTTTATATTTGCCCGATGGTTGTTCAGCCTCAGGTGCAGTTCTTGAGTTGTGCGGCCAACGTACTGTTGTCCGCAGATGCTTGGACCTCATTCTGCGACATCAATAGACACACGTCAAACATGTCTCAGTACTTGGACCTCATTCTGCAAAACTATGTCCAAGTACTCCCAAGTTTTCTGAAGAACTCGGACGATTTAATCCTATTGTTACAAAATCTAAAATGGGATAATGAATATAAATTTATCACCATGGACATAGCGACTTTATATAGCAACATCCAACATAATATAGGATTAACCTGCATCAGTGATATCCTTAGCAAAGATTCCTCTATACCTCCACTGCAGAAACAATTTTTTATTGAATGCCTGGAAACTATTTTAACTAATATTTTTGAAATATGACACCTACCACCAGACCCGTGGCACAGCGATGGGCACGAGGGTGGCACTGTCATAGGAAAATCTCATCATAGGCAGATTTGAAGACCTTTTTATCACCTCACATTAACTATTTTTAAACTTTGTGATCATATATAAAAGATATATCAACGATCTGTTCTTCCTCTGGAGAGGACCAACAGATAAATTCAACCAATTGGTGGAGGATATAAACAGTAATCCCTGGGACATCACACTTAACTCCCAATACTCAAAAGAAAAAAATTAATTCTTAGATTTAGAAATTTATCATAACTTAACCGCGATTCTCGCTGCCACCTATTTTAAGAAAGTTGATGCCAATAGCAATCTTTCTTTTTATAGCGCACATTTGAAAAAATGGAAAACAAATATTAATTTCAACCAACTTAAAAGAATATGAAAAAACTGTACTGAAACCAAAACATTCCATACTCAAGCCAAATTGATAATTAAATTATTTGAAAGAAAAGGGTATCCAAAGGAGCTGATCACTGAAGCTTTCAAAAAAAAAAACAGACCGTCTATCACAAGAGTGCTAAGCAAAGCCGACAAAAAAGGACACAGGTTCTACTACCATAAATTAACCATCACGGCTGAATTTTATCACAACTCCGCCCACAGTCATATCAAATCAGTTTTTAAAAAACATTAGCACATATTACAATCAGATCAGATTTTAAAGGACTCCCTACCACCATTTCCTAATCTAACCTTCAGGAGGGCATCCATCTTGAAATCGATTCTTGTCCCTAGCAAATTAAAACAGCATACAAAAAGATTCACCAGAATTGTGGTGTTTTTAAATGTGGAAGAAGTCGCTGTTTCTACTGTAACACTATCAGAGCCAATATTAAATCTCACAGAAACAATACGTCGGGCGAAATAGTCTTCATTAAACATAATTTAAACTACCGTTCAAAATACGTTATTTATGTAATAGAATGCATCTGCGAATAACAGTACTTTGGCTGCACAACTGAAGAACTGCACCTGAGGCTGAACAATCATCGGGCAAATATAAAAAGAGGATATTCATTACACAGCGTATCTTGCCACTGTCAAGAAAAACATGCTGGAGAAAAAAAAACAATCTGTATCTATCCTATAGATCGGATTAATGAAGAAGTTAATAATGGATTTGAAGAACTGATAAAACAAGAGATGTACTAGATCTTTCAACTAGGAACTTTAACCTCTGGTGGTGAACTGAACTTATCCGCTAACAAAATCCATCAGATTCATACCACCAAGATCCCAGAGTCACGACCGGGCAAAACCATTTTAGTTTTTTACCAACAGAACATCAGCGCCCTCAAGTCTTCAAGACGTCATTGGTCCTTCCAGTGAAACATATTGGTGTTCATATATCAGGTTTTCATATATGGTAGATCCTTTTACTAATATATTTTTTTATCTATTCATTTATTCATCTATTTTCTGCACCACCAGCCCTATGTAATGACATATGGTGTACAGCACATGCGCATCCACATAGATTTTTTATACACATTTTTACACAGTTTTATACCCCTTTTTTTATATGCTATTTATTTATATTTATATACGTATATATGAATAATAATATGCCTATAATCTACTTACCTGAATGTGAATATATACAATTGTATCCACCATGGGTCACAATGATGCCTAACTTCAATTGTATCCACAGACAGCCTAAGATCTATCATCTGTATGATTCTAACAATGCGATACTCATTTTTAGCCAATCAGCTTCCAGTAATGTGACTAGTGGTTGTAGCCAATCAGTTTCCAGCAACATGCCAACCAATCAGCCTTCAGCCACATCACAACTAATCTCTATACAAAGAGGTAAAAGCATCATATCACCAGGATCGAGACTCTCATCCAGCCCGCAACCGTTGTTTAGAAAAATCTTCTGGTCCATATGTGATCAACTGCACCAACAGCCGCCTGTAGTAATTTTCAATCAGACAAGTGAGCCCAGTCATATAATTGACATTTTTTATGCATCATCCTCCTCTGGGAATTTACATCCGACAATGTTTTTCATCTTCCCAATTCATTTATGATATTGAACTTAGTATTTGTATCTATGTGTATAGAAATATAATCCTGTTGTTTTAGGGTATGTTGTTCCTCTTTGCATCACCCGACGCAATTACTTATTTATGCAGTTCTGCACAAATGCATTTCCGCTATGGAAACTTTAGATATATATGTCTTAGTTTTATCATTACTTTTCATTCTTATGGATTATCATTTATCACGGCATCTGTTTAGACATTTGTGAGATATTGATAATAGTATCTTCCCGTATCGCTACATCACTTCCGGTTATACTTGTTACGTCAGTGTGACATGTCCCATTCCCGCATTTTTTTTTAAATAAACAGTGTTCTGCATTTATGCTCCAAATGACCTGACAAAGTGAGGGTCCCTTCGCGAAATGCGTTGTCTCTTACTGTAATAACTTTTATTATTTAAAAAAATTAATCAATGTGTTTATGTATACACATTGGAATCCTGAATTTATTTCCAGAGAAATCCGGCATCCACCTTACCATCCTTGGAGGCACCGAAAAAACATCCTATTTTTCTTCCAGAGTAGACAATTGGAACCCCTCTACATGCGCAATACACTTTGCAAGACACACTACCAAATAGAAATATTTATTGCAACTCTTTCAAGGTCCCCAGTGAATTTTGCATAACAGTAATATAATCCAAGAATGCTGTAATACAGCTTTTATTGAAAGATTGCTGTTGTCACAGTCCAGTTTGCAATTCCAATAACTCACAGGTGGATTTGCAGATTGTTAAAACTTTTTTTTCAAACTGCTATATGAAGTAAGCAAATAGGAAATGATGAAGAAGACATTTCTTTGATTTGTAAAGTTACACTGGTTATTTATTCTGCTCATATTATAAACACGACACAAAGCATTAGATTATATATATATATATATATATATATATATATATCCCAAATATATTTTAATCAGAAGCATATAAGGAGTATTCTCAGTTGTTCTCATGTCTGGAGACACCATAACATCGATATTCCCTACTACGTGTAAATAAAAGTGGTAACTTTAACATTCAGGGCCCCAGTAGAAAAACTGTTAAATGGGTATTCCAGCTTTATACATGTAATCCCCTATTCAAAAGACAGGGGATAAGATATATGATCACAGGGGTCCCGCCACTGGGACTCCCATGATCTCGGTGCAGCCCCTGGCATTTTGTGCTGGGCTCTAACTCCGAGGCCTAGACTTGACGCCATGGCCATGCCCCTGGTGACATCACGCCACGCCCCCTCCATTCATGTCTAATAATATATATAAAACCAGAATACACCTTTAAGGGCCCAGGTGCAACCACTCCCTCTGAACCCCTTATAGTTACACACCTGGTTGACATCGTCTTTAGGGCTTGATGTCGAAGTCATATTGCTGCCTTAAAGAGTACCTGTCACCACAAAAACTTTTTAGATTTTGTTAATCAATGTATTAGAAACAACTTTCTAATAACATGATTAACAAAAATGTATCTTTAGATGTTTTTTTTTTACTTTTAAAAACCAACCACTAGGGGTCTCCCTATATGTCCACGCTCATAGAGTTCGGACTCATGCCGGCCTGGCAAGAGTTCGAACTCTCAGTGCAGCTGGGACACTGAAGAGCACAACGCAGCTCCCTGCCTGTCAATCAGACAGGCAGAAGCAAGCAGGACTGCTGCTGTGCCTACTACATCCCCTCCCCATGACGACAGTCGGCAGCGCTACAACGAACACTGGCCGGCAGCGCTACAACCAACACTGGCCGGCAGCATTGCAACAAACACTACATGACGGTTGCTGTCCCTGCCGACACCTGGCTTGTCTATATTAGTTATCTGCCTATTTGTCTTTAACCCTCACTTTTACCTATTTTGGGGCTTGAGACCAATTACAAGTTATGGTTTCAACATAAAGTGGTTGTCCTGGAACCATTTAATATTGTAAATTGAGGGATCACTGTACTTGTTTTGTGATGTTGTAATGTTGAGTTCTACTCATCATTTTATTCTTGGATTTTTACTTGGAGAATACATGGGTACATTAAATAATGTCGAGGACCTAGTCAAATGCAACATTCAGAACATTTTATGACGCTCATTTTATCCTTTACTTCAGATGTCCGTGTAGAGACCTGCTACCTGAAGCATGAGGAGGAGGAGTGTTCTGCTTCTATTTCTGGTCGCTTTCGGTTGGACGCCTGCTGCTGCACTGTTGGAGCTGGATGGGGGCCTGACTGTGAAGAGTGTCCACACAAGGGAACACCAGAGTTTGAAACACTTTGCCCCAGAGGCCCTGGTTTTGCTTCTAAAGAGATTACCCCAGGAAAAACAATCTCTAAAGGTGTAAAAAGAATAACAAAACATGGACATTATAAATAGGTTCAGATGTTAAGATTCTGTTAAAATGACTTCAACTCATTAAAAAAGGGGTCAGTCCTTGTAGCAGGACCCCCTCAAATTCTTCATTTCTTCTTTATTTTATTGCAGGCTGATGTTGTTTGATACAAGGCCATGTGACTATTACAGCCATTTGCATGTGTGCATGTACAAAGCATCATCACTTTGCAATGACAATAAGAACCAGTGGGGGGTAGCCGAATCTATCAGTAGAGGAATAGCACCCTCATTGATTTTGCATCATTTTGCTTGCTTTAGTTTAACTCTAGATACATCTATTGTAGCTCAATCCATAGTCATGATGGGACTTTATGATTTGTTTTATGGGTGCTACAGAAAATACAAGCTTTAGCAATTTTCTTCCCTGTAGATAAAACACCCATAAAGGTGCTTCCCATTTCGTAAAAGCGGCATCGTAAAGATATGTCACCACTTTGCTGTTATTGTTGAGGACCACCACAAGCTTGAGATGCACTGCATTCCCTTCACAGCCATCACCAAGTGTGCACAGTACTAAAACAGGCCTCATTCAAGTGTAAACAATGTTTTCTTATCTTTCCTTACTTTATAGATGTCAATGAATGCAAAATGATTCCAAGTCTTTGCAAGTACGGTAAATGCAGAAACACTATTGGTAGCTTCAAGTGTCGGTGTGACAGTGGTTTTGCCCTTGATGCAGAGGAAAGAAACTGCACAGGTTAGTGTTACTTTATATAGCATCATGACTCTATAATGTTATGGAGGAGATATGATTTAATCTTTCTCATCTTTGCAGATATTGATGAATGCAGAATATCCCCTGATCTTTGTGGACCAGGAAACTGCATTAACACTCCAGGAGACTTTGAGTGTGACTGCTTTGAAGGTTATGAAAGTGGATTTATGATGATGAAGAACTGTATGGGTAAGTGATGCTCATGTACAATGTCAGATTTAATTTATAAAAATTGCACATGTTGGGAAATAACTTTTTATGTTTACTGCAAACAAATATTGCCATAAAAATGTTTTACATTATTGGCCAATTTTATACTCTTACTTTAGTGCTGTTGCTATGGAAGCAGCAGTTTGGAAGCAAATGTCCGCTGTAGATATAGAAAGTAAGAGCTATTTACATACACTGTATAAAAATATAGTAATGATTCTAAATTAGAAAAAGAGCAGCACAAGTCCCAAGCAAAAAGACAGAGTTTCCCACTGGGCAGTATGGTTGGTACTGTTGATAATTTAGGTGAGCAGTGTTAAAAAAAAACACTCACCTGGTTAGGTTGTGTTTGGCACACAGCAACCTTAAAAGCCTTTAAGCATATTGGGGTAACGGTGCAGCCATCCGGATTTTTCGAGTGGACCCTGTTCAAAACTCTCAGATGTGGCAGTAGAAAAAATATCCGGGTGCTCGGCGCCAGCCGTTTTGCATGCGCAAACTTCAAAGTAGATTTGTTAATAATTCAAATATTCCTTTATTGGCCTTGTCATACGTGTTTCAAGGTTTCATACCTCTTTTTCAATGACCACAGCAGTTATCAACTAACTAAGACTATCAGGGCGGATATTTTAGGGCCTTTGTATAATGTATCAAATAAGTTAAAGAGGTTTTCACATAATGACAACTTACGATCTAACCACAGGATCACAAGATTGGGGATCCTGAGTGCCCCTACTGAAATGGAGCAGCGATCCATTATGTACATATTGGCTACATTCAAACTCTATAGGATTGCCAAAGATAGCTGAGTGCTGAACTTGGCTATCATTGATAGTCACGTACACTTTGAATGGAGAGGCAATACGCATAATCAACCGCTATTCCATTCCAATAGGGGCACTTGGTACACCCATTCTCATGTCAGGGTTCAGAGGTTGCGTCCCCACCATCCAGACACTTAGCACCTGTTTTGTGGTTAAGTAATAAACCGTCTTTATGGAATAACCCTCTTAACTGGCCTTCCAAAGTGCATATCAAAGAATTATACATTTGTGTTGTATAAAATTGGCTCCAATTGAAGCACTCTGCATCAAAGTCTTTGTCTTTAAAGGAGTTACCCTACAGGATAGGGGATGAATATACTAAGACCCCCCCCCCCCACAACCACTAGAATTAGGGCCCTGAGCCTCCTGTTCTGGAGAAGTTTAAATGGAGTTTTGATTATACATACAACCTGCCACTCGACGGAATGTACTGATAAAAATAGCCATGTCAGACTTTAAAAGGACTGAAAATGTGCATACGGTACTACCACTCCATTCAAACCTTTGGTGGGGTGAAATGTTTATGGAACAATCTCTTCAATCTGAACCCTTTCAGTAAAATTGCATTTTACAATAATTTATCTCCTTACATGTTGTGACAAAGAATATAATTTTTTCAAATGTGTGGCTTCAAGTATCAAAGACAATCACTTTCTATATTCCAGACATTGATGAGTGTGAAAGAAACCCACTCCTGTGTCGTGGTGGCATCTGTCTGAATACAGAGGGAAGCTTTAAATGTGAATGCCCTCCTGGACATGAAGTGGCACCTGATAATTCTGCCTGTCTAGGTATGTTGAACACACTGAGGTACCTTTAAGACTTTAGTGCTTACCAAACAGTATATTTTTCATGCTATTAAATGTCCTCATCTAATTGATGAAATATTAGATGGTGTTTAAATTAAGGTGGTCAGATTTCTCAAATAAAATCCAGGGACATTTTTTTTTTTCATAAAAAAAAAAAAAGGGAGGGCCAAAAGGTTAGGGTTCAAAAAGGGCAGAACCGCTCAATGTTGCATGATGTTACCAAATTTTGCTCTGTGCATGGAGGTTAAAGGGAGGGATTAGCCTTATTGCCTTATTGTCTGCCATGTGTTCCTGGTCATTGATTGGCTGTCAGCTTCAAGCCAGCATCAGCTGGCCAATTGCTGGCTAAGAACAACGCTAATATGGAGCACTACATCTATAACACAAATGTAGTGACCACTGATGCTTCCTCGGCCCGGCTGTGAGCAGTAGTGTTGCTCACGAATATTCGCAATTCGAATATTATTCGCGAATATCGCATATTCGCGAATTCGCGAATTTCGCGAATATAGCGCTATATATTCGTAATTACGAATATTCGTTTATTTATTTTTATTTTTTTTCACAGTACACATCAACAGTGATTACCCCTCTCTGCTTCCAGCTTGTGTGGTGTAAAGAAGGCTGTAATACTACTGTGTGAGACTGGCGTGCGAAAATTCGCATATACGAAAATTAGCATATGCTAATTTTCGCATATGCGAATTTCCACGTATGCAAATTTTGTATATGTTAATATTCACATATGTTAATTTTCGCATACGTGAATTTTCGTATATGCGAAAATAAAACGAGAATATAGCGAATATGCGAATATTCGCGAATATATGACGAATATTCGTCCATATATTCGCGAATATTCGCGAATTCGAATATGGCCTATGCCGCTCAACACTAGTGAGCAGGCTTGAAGAAGCAACAGTGGTGACATCAGCGTTGATGACAGGTAAACCGAGCAATGGATCGAGGATAGATAAGTATCATTATCATGAGTGTCACCCGTACTACAAGCCTGTACCAACAGGTTAGCGTGGGTGACACTGATGACAGATTCCCTTTTAACCCTTACACTTAAACCTTACTGTAATCTTTGCAGAAGGGCTAAAGAGTTACATTTACAGAGTTCAATTAGGCTGCAATAGAAAAGTTGGTGATGAAGAGACCTGAGCAGTTATTAGGAGCTCAGCTACCCCCCAAACATTCCTAGCCCTCAAAGGACTACTGTGTTAATCCTTATCCCCTTCCCAAGAACTGTAGTGTATGGCAAGCAATACCCCACACCCCCTATCTGAGCACTCATACTGACCTCTGCCTCTTCCCTGACGGCATGGCAGTGAGTGTCGACTCAGTGAACAGTGGAGCAGCAGCCAGAAGCCCATCACTTGCAACCTCAGAAGCCCATCACTTGCTTCCTCCCAAATCACATGGCACACGGCAACGGAGAAAGAGGAGCTGATCTTTCTTCCTTATTCAGTTTTGTATGGGACCTGTTTGCCCCATCCCCCTCCTTTCCCAAGACACAATACACAAGTTTTGCTTACAAGTTGGCTGGGTATCCCCCTTCCTCCAACTCGTACATTGATCCACACTTCTGGGGACATAATGTGTCCTCAATTTGGAGACTGGACACTGAGGAGGTATGGTCAACTTAGTTTAAATTTATGTAGAAGGATCCATTAGGATTCTCTCTCGCAGATATTTACCAAAGATGCCAGACAGCACTAGTTTGTCTGGTAAAATGTCGGACACCATACTGGAAGCTTTACATACCCATAACAGTCTGTGAAGTCTGTTGTATGCCATTTGTGTCTGGTGTGTAAGGTATCAGGCCCTGCTTTTATTTTAGTTGTGTTGCTTTTATGACTGAGCAGTGTATGACAATTATGATGCAGATATGAACAAGATCCAGGGCACCAGAATACTTGAGGGTATGTTTGTAAATAAAAGGGGGTATCCTGCCTTATAAAATGAAAGGCCTATTGTTAGGAATGACCATCAATGTAAGATTAAACATAGTGGTCGTGCTAGGTTACTGCTGCTCATTTCCTATGCTCTACAATAGCAGCTGAGCTACTATAAGGCTGCATTCACACCACGTTTTAGCCAGTCGGCTCATTCAAATGAATGAGAAGGGGTCTGGGTTCGGCTGGGATACAGGGGCGCCCGGTTTTCACTCCCCCCAGCCGGATCCGGTCCCTGTATAGCTAAAACGTGGTGTGAACCCACCCTAACCCAGAATGACTACTACACAATGGGGGAACTTTATCAAAATCTATGTAGAGGAAAAGTTGTTGCTCATAGCAACCATTCAGCTTGCTTCTTTCATTTTTTAAACGATCTCTGCAAATTGAAAGAAGCGATCTAATTGGTTGCTATGGGCAACTAGTCAACAGTACGGAGCTGCGGCTTCTGGATTTATTCACTGTGTAAATCAGAGTAGAGGGCTCTGCTGTACAGCTGATCAGCAAGGGTGATAGGTGTTGGCACCCTACAAGTGAAAAATTCAAACCCCTTAAAGGGGTACTCCCAAGGAAAACCAATGTTTTTAAATCAACTGGTGCCAGAAAGTTATACAGATTTATAAATTACTTCTATTTTAATATCTTAATCCTTGCAGTACTTATCAGTTACTGTAAACTACAGAAAAAGTTTCTTAGTTCTTTCCAGTCTGACTACAGTGCTCTCTGCTGACACCTCTGTCTGTGTCAGGAACTGTCCAGAGCAGGAGCAAATCCCCATAGCTCTGGACAGTTCCTGACACAGGACAGAGGTGTCATCAGAGAGCACTGTTGTCAGACTTGAAAGAACAACACAACCTTTTCTGTAGTATACAACAGCTGATAATACTTATCAGTACTTAAACTTCAAATCTGTTTAACTTTCTGGCACCCGTTGATTTGGAAAATGTTTTTTTTTTAAGTACCCCTTTAAGCAATTTTTTTTCACAGCAGTTTCCTTTCTACTAAATTACTGTATAAAAATGAATAATATACACATCTAATAATCAATGCCCTTGTTCCCTTCTATCTCTTATGAAATGCGTAGAGTAGAGGTGTTGGGGACAATGATCTACCAGTCCTTCAATTCTGTGTTCATTGACTCTGCCATGTGGAGTTTTAGAGGTGCAACCCATTGGTTTTGGCCCATACTTATTTAAGTGTTGTCTAGAAAACACAAAACGTATACATGGTGTCTACCTGTGTTAAAGGTAAATGTGTTATTGCTGAGAACTACTGTCCGGGATGAATGGTTTGTCAATGGGTTCTCTTTTGCGTTGTTTTTTTCTATATATCAAGGAAGAAAGCAAGTTCAAACTTCCCATTAAATATTATACATACTTGTATAAAAATCTAAATATCCTTTTTATTTATGTAGTTATGTATTCAATTAATAATTTTTGGTAGGGTGGAACCCAACAGTCATAGAGCCCTTGGTTTGTAATAAATACTCTGTACTGTAGATGTTGTTTGGGATAAGGAGATGTAAGTGAGCCCAGCTTGTATTTGGCACTGTTGCCTCGGGAGCTTTAGCTGTGTTACAGTAATTTATACATTTTGAGAACGTCTATAAAAATATATCATCTTTGTAGTAGACTTTCCAGTGAGGATAAACATATCACAAATATTATGTGGTTCAGATCATGCCATTATCAACTTCAAACGACAAAAAACAAAGCGCTCCATGGTGTAATAAAAGAGTAACTTGTCAGGCAAATTATGCGCTGAAAGAGGAGGCTCAACTGGAAGTGTTGTGTTCCCACATACACAACAATGGTGAGCGCATGTAGTGTCTGCAGCCAGCCGGCTGAGCAGGAGGTATATGGAGGCAGACTTCAGACAGAGGTGCCGGCTTTCAATGGCGCAGGTCACAGAAGAAGCATGGATAGGTAAAAGCAAGGGTAGTTTATTCTCCCAGCATGAAACGCGTTTCACTGCAACAGCAGCTTCATCAGGCATCAGTGATGCCTGATGAAGCTGCTGTTGCAGTGAAACGCGTTGCATGCTGGGAGAATAAACTACCCTTGCTTTTACCTATCCATGCTTCCTCTGTGACCTGCGCCATTGAAAGCCGGCACCTCTGTCTGAAGTCTGCCTCCATTATCAACTTCAGGCATCTGAGATGCTAGGCCTGCCCTAGAAATGTTATCCTCTTTGTTTCTTATGGAAAATTTCTATCTTTTCTCTAGATATCAATGAGTGTGGACTCAGCACTGATCTGTGTAGAAATGGCCGATGTGTAAATCTGATTGGGAGATACCAGTGTGCTTGTGATCCTGGATACCAACCAACCCCTGATAAACTCAACTGTGTTGGTAAGTGTTTTTAGGTCAATTAATCTCAAAAATATATATATATATATATATATATATATATATATATATATGTCACGATGCCGGCTGGCAGGTAGTGGATCCTCTGTGCCAGAGAGGGATTGGCGTGGACCGTGCTAGAGGATCGGTTCTAAGCCACTACTGGTTTTCACCAGAGCCCGCCGCAAAGCGGGATGGTCTTGCTGCGGCGGTAGTGACCAGGTCGTATCCCCTAGCAACGGCTCAACCTCTCTGGCTGCTGAAGATAGGCGCGGTACAAGGGAGTAGACAGAAGCAAGGTCGGACGTAGCAGAAGGTCGGGGCAGGCAGCAAGGATCGTAGTCAGGGGCAACGGCAGAAGGTCTGGAATCACAGGCAAGGAACACACAAGGAACGCTTTCACTGGCACTAGGGCAACAAGATCCGGCGAGGGAGTGAAGGGGAAGTGAGGTGATATAGGGAAGTGCACAGGTGTAAACACTAATTGGAACCACTGCACCAATCAGCGGTGCAGTGGCCCTTTAAATCGCAAAGACCCGGCGCGCGCGCGCCCTAGGGAGCGGGGCCGCGCGCGCCGGGACAGAACTGACGGGGAGCGAGTAAGGTACGGGAGCCGGGGTGCGCATCGCGAGCGGGCGCTACCCGCATCGCGAATCGCATCCCGGCCGGAGGTGGTAACGCAGCGCCCCGGGTCCGTGGAACCGACCGGGGCGCTGCAGTGAGGGAAGTGTAGCGAGCGCTCCGGGGAGGAGCGGGGACCCGGAGCGCTCGGCGTAACAGTACCCCCCCCCTTGGGTCTCCCCCTCTTCTTGGGGCCTGAGAACCTGAGGATCAGACTTTTGTCCAGGATATTGTCCTCAGGTTCCCAGGACCTCTCTTCTGGACCACAACCCTCCCAATCCACTAAAAAAAAAGTTCTTCCCCTGACCTTTTTAGAGGCCAAAATCTCTTTGACAGAGAAGATGTCCGAGGAGCCGGAAACAGGAGTGGGAGGAACAGATTTAGGAGAAAAACGGTTGAGGATGAGAGGTTTAAGAAGAGAGACGTGAAAGGCATTAGGGATACGAAGAGAAGGAGGAAGAAGAAGTTTGTAAGAGACAGGATTAATTTGACACAAAACTTTAAAAGGACCAAGATAGCGTGGTCCCAACTTATAGCTCGGGACACGGAAACGGACATATTTAGCGGAGAGCCATACCTTGTCTCCAGGGGAAAAAATGGGAGGAGCTCTTCTTTTCTTATCTGCGAATCTCTTCATGCGAGAAGAAGCCTGTAAGAGAGAATTTTGGGTCTCTTTCCATATGGTGGAAAGATCACGAGAAATTTCATCCACAGCGGGCAGACCAGAGGGCAAGGGGGTAGGGAGGGGGGGAAGAGGGTGACGGCCGTACACCACGAAAAACGGAGATTTGGAGGAAGATTCAGAGATTCTGAAATTATACGAGAATTCGGCCCAAGGTAGAAGATCTGCCCAGTCATCCTGGCGGGAGGAAACAAAATGTCGTAAATAGTCACCCAAGATCTGGTTAATTCTCTCTACTTGTCCATTGGATTGAGGATGGTATGCAGAAGAAAAATTTAATTTAATCTTGAGTTGTTTACAGAGAGCCCTCCAGAATTTAGACACAAATTGGACGCCTCTATCCGAGACGATCTGTGTAGGCAACCCGTGAAGACGAAAAATGTGTACAAAAAATTGTTTAGCCAACTGAGGCGCTGAAGGAAGACCAGGAAGAGGGATGAAATGTGCCATTTTGGAGAATCGATCAACGACCACCCAAATAACAGTGTTGCCATGGGATGGGGGTAAGTCAGTAATAAAATCCATACCAATCAGAGACCAAGGTTGTTCGGGGACAGGTAGAGGATGAAGAAAACCAGCGGGCTTCTGGCGAGGAGTCTTATCCCGGGCACAGATAGTGCAGGCTCGCACAAAGTCCACCACATCAGTCTCTAGAGTCGGCCACCAATAGAAGCGAGAGATGAGTTGCACAGATTTCTTGATGCCCGCATGACCTGCGAGATGGGAGGAGTGACCCCATTTGAGGATCCCAAGGCGTTGGCGTGGAGAAACAAAGGTCTTTCCTGGAGGAGTTTGCCTGATGGAGGCTGGAGAAGTGGAAATCAGGCAGTCAGGAGGAATGATGTGTTGAGGAGAGAGTTCAATTTCAGAGGCATCTGAGGAACGAGAGAGAGCATCGGCCCTAATGTTTTTATCAGCAGGCCGAAAGTGAATTTCAAAATTAAATCGGGCAAAGAACAGAGACCACCTGGCCTGACGAGGATTCAGCCGTTGGGCAGACTGGAGGTAGGAGAGGTTCTTGTGATCGGTGTAAATAATAACTGGAAATCTTGATCCCTCCAGCAGATGCCTCCATTCCTCAAGTGCTAATTTAATGGCTAGAAGCTCTCGATCCCCGATGGAGTAGTTCCTCTCCGCCGGAGAGAAGGTCCTGGAAAAAAAACCACAAGTAACAGCATGCCCGGAAGAGTTTTTTTGTAGAAGGACAGCTCCAGCTCCCACTGAGGAGGCATCAACCTCCAATAGGAAGGGTTTAGATGGGTCAGGTCTGGAGAGCACGGGAGCCGAAGAAAAGGCAGACTTGAGTCGTTTAAAGGCGTCTTCCGCTTGAGGAGGCCAAGACTTGGGATCGGCATTTTTTTTTGTTAAAGCCACAATAGGAGCCACAATGGTAGAAAAATGTGGAATAAATTGCCTGTAATAATTGGCGAACCCCAAAAAACGTTGGATGGCACGGAGTCCGGAGGGGCGTGGCCAATCTAAGACGGCAGAGAGTTTATCTGGGTCCATTTGTAGTCCCTGGCCAGAGACCAAGTATCCTAGAAAAGGAAGAGATTGGCATTCAAACAGACATTTCTCTATTTTGGCATAGAGTTGATTATCACGAAGTCTCTGAAGAACCATACGGACATGCTGGCGGTGTTCTTCAAGATTGGCAGAAAAAATCAGGATATCGTCCAGATATACAACAACACAGGAGTATAGTAGATCACGAAAAATTTCATTAACAAAGTCTTGGAAGACGGCAGGGGCGTTGCATAGACCAAAGGGCATGACCAGATACTCAAAGTGTCCATCTCTGGTGTTAAATGCCGTTTTCCATTCATCCCCCTCTCTGATGCGGATGAGATTATAAGCACCTCTTAAGTCCAGTTTGGTAAAAATATGGGCACCTTGGAGACGATCAAAGAGTTCAGAGATGAGGGGTAGGGGGTAGCGGTTCTTAACCGTGATTTTATTAAGACCGCGGTAGTCAATGCAAGGACGTAGAGAGCCATCTTTTTTGGACACAAAGAAAAATCCGGCTCCGGCAGGAGAGGAGGATTTACGGATAAAGCCCTTTTTTAAATTTTCTTGGACGTATTCAGACATGGCAAGAGTCTCTGGGACGGACAGAGGATAGATTCTGCCCCGGGGTGGAGTAGTGCCCGGGAGGAGGTCAATGGGACAATCATAAGGCCTGTGAGGAGGTAGAGTCTCAGCTTGTTTTTTGCAAAAAACGTCCGCAAAGTCCATATAGGCCTTAGGGAGACCGGTTACATGAGGAAGCACAGGGACACGGCAAGGTTTACTGGGAACCGGTTTTAAGCAGTCCTTGGAACAAGAGGGCCCCCAACTCTTGATCTCCCCAGTGGACCAATCCAGGATTGGGGAATGGAGTTGAAGCCAGGGAAGTCCAAGAAGGATTTCAGAAGTGCAATTGGGGAGGACCAACAGTTCAATCCTCTCGTGATGAGATCCGATGCACATTAGAAGGGGCTCCGTGCGGAAACGTATAGTACAGTCCAATCTTTCATTGTTTACACAATTGATGTAGAGGGGTCTGGCGAGACTGGTCACCGGGATGTTGAACCTGTTGACGAGAGAGGCTAAGATGAAATTTCCTGCAGATCCAGAGTCCAAGAAGGCCACAGCAGAGAAGGAGAAGGCAGAGGCAGACATCCGCACAGGCACAGTAAGACGTGGAGAAGCAGAGTAGACATCAAGGACTGTCTCACCTTTGTGCGGAGTCAGCGGACGTCTTTCCAGGCGGGGAGGACGGATAGGACAATCCTTCAGGAAGTGTTCGGTACTAGCACAGTACAGGCAGAGATTCTCCATGCGGCGTCGTGTCCTCTCTTGGGGTGTCAGGCGAGACCGGTCGACCTGCATAGCCTCCACGGCGGGAGGCACAGGAACAGATTGCAGGGGACCAGAGGAGAGAGGAGCCGGGGAGAAGAAACGCCTCGTGCGAACAGAGTCCATATCCTGGCGGAGCTCCTGACGCCGTTCGGAAAAACGCATGTCAATGCGAGTGGCAAGATGGATGAGTTCATGTAGGTTAGCAGGGATTTCTCGTGCGGCCAGAACATCTTTAATGTTGCTGGATAGGCCTTTTTTAAAGGTCGCGCAGAGTGCCTCATTATTCCAGGATAATTCTGAAGCAAGGGTACGGAACTGTACGGCATACTCGCCAACGGAAGAATTACCCTGGACCAGGTTCAACAGGGCAGTCTCAGCAGAAGAGGCTCGGGCAGGTTCCTCAAAGACACTTCGAATTTCCGAGAAGAAGGAGTGTACAGAGGCAGTGACGGGGTCATTGCGGTCCCAGAGCGGTGTGGCCCAAGCCAGGGCTTTTCCAGACAGCAGGCTGACTACGAAAGCCACCTTAGACCTTTCAGTGGGGAACTGGTCCGACATCATCTCCAAGTGTAATGAACATTGGGAAAGAAAGCCACGGCAAAACTTAGAGTCCCCATCAAATTTATCCGGCAAGGATAGTCGTATTCCAGAAGCGGCCACTCGCTGCGGAGGAGGTACAGGAGCTGGCGGAGGAGATGATTGCTGGAGCTGTGGTAGTAACTGTTGTAGCATAACAGTCAGTTGAGACAGCTGTTGGCCTTGTTGCGCAATCTGTTGTGACTGCTGGGCGACCACCGTGGTGAGGTCAGCGACAACTGGCAGAGGAACTTCAGCGGGATCCATGGCCGGATCTACTGTCACGATGCCGGCTGGCAGGTAGTGGATCCTCTGTGCCAGAGAGGGATTGGCGTGGACCGTGCTAGAGGATCGGTTCTAAGCCACTACTGGTTTTCACCAGAGCCCGCCGCAAAGCGGGATGGTCTTGCTGCGGCGGTAGTGACCAGGTCGTATCCCCTAGCAACGGCTCAACCTCTCTGGCTGCTGAAGATAGGCGCGGTACAAGGGAGTAGACAGAAGCAAGGTCGGACGTAGCAGAAGGTCGGGGCAGGCAGCAAGGATCGTAGTCAGGGGCAACGGCAGAAGGTCTGGAATCACAGGCAAGGAACACACAAGGAACGCTTTCACTGGCACTAGGGCAACAAGATCCGGCGAGGGAGTGAAGGGGAAGTGAGGTGATATAGGGAAGTGCACAGGTGTAAACACTAATTGGAACCACTGCACCAATCAGCGGTGCAGTGGCCCTTTAAATCGCAAAGACCCGGCGCGCGCGCGCCCTAGGGAGCGGGGCCGCGCGCGCCGGGACAGAACTGACGGGGAGCGAGTAAGGTACGGGAGCCGGGGTGCGCATCGCGAGCGGGCGCTACCCGCATCGCGAATCGCATCCCGGCCGGAGGTGGTAACGCAGCGCCCCGGGTCCGTGGAACCGACCGGGGCGCTGCAGTGAGGGAAGTGTAGCGAGCGCTCCGGGGAGGAGCGGGGACCCGGAGCGCTCGGCGTAACAATATATATATATATATATTCTAGTAATTTGCTGATTAAGGTTACAGTCACATATACATATCATGGTGAGTATTTTGCTGCAGAGTTTCTGCAGCTGTTTTTGCTACCCATTGTCCTCAATGGATAGCAAAATCTGCAGCAAAATATACACGTGAACATACCCTTGCACTGCATTTAGAAAGTTTTTAGACCCTTTATTTTATTTTCCCCCCTCATTTTGCACTCAATGCTCCATAATGACAAAGCAAAAATAGAATTTGAAAAGTGCACTGTCATTTGCCAAAACTTTTAATGTAATGTAGATAATGCTACATGCAATAATAAATGTGTGAAGGCCCCATTCAGCGAGAGCACTATACAGTGGCACATAGGGTGCCCATAGCTCTGTCCTTTATGATTGCAGAGACACCATGTGCTGTCATGTAGGGTCTGCCATGGGCATGAGGACAAATTGTGATGTCTTTATTATGTTCTTTACTGTACTTTTCCTTCATTACATACTGCCAGATAACTACTTATAATACACCTTTGCTTTCAGTATAATAACCTTTGTTACCCCTTTGATTTTCAGATATTGATGAGTGTGAACATTACAATGGTGGATGTGACTCCAACTGTACCAACTCTGAAGGAAGTTATGAATGTAGTTGCCTAGAAGGTTACGCTTTAATGACAGATCAAAGATCCTGTACTGGTAAGTAAAAAAAAAAAATTACATGAATGTGTATCTTAGACATGTAAAACGGATATTGAATTGACTTTTCTTTTTAGAAAAAATACTAGTATTTAAGTGTTTTTTTTAGTATTTACAGTGCAATATACATATTTTACATGCATAAGCTATATGTACGCCTTTGCTTAAGGTAATATCTACTTAGTACTGTACTAATTTTTGAATCAGTGGAGGAATGCTTCTAAGGCTGGGTTCACACTACGTTTTGTCCCATACGGGAGCGCATACGGCAGGAGGGAGCTAAAACCTCGCGCTCCCGTATGTGACCGTATGCGCTCCCGTATGTCATTCATTTCAATGAGCCGACCGGAGTGAAACGTTCGGTCCGGTCGGCTCATTTTTGCGCCGTATGCGCTTTTACAACCGGACCTAAAACCGTGGTTGACCACGGTTTTAGGTCCGGTTGTAAAAGCGCATACGGCGCAAAAATGAGCCGACCGGACCGAACGTTTCACTCCGGTCGGCTCATTGAAGTGAATGACATACGGGAGCGCATACGGTCACATACGGGAGCGTGAGGTTTTAGCTCCCTCCTGCCGTATGCGCTCCCGTATGGGACAAAACGTAGTGTGAACCCAGCCTTACTTCAAAAAATAGGAAACACCTTGAGTGATAGAATCTCTAGAAATCTCATCCAAGCCCTCTTAGAGCCAGAGTTCTCAGTAATTCCCACCATTGCTAAAGTATCTGATTTCTAATTAGTAAGGCTTGTAATAGATTACCAAACCATTTGGTTTGGAACTAAACAAGAAGTTAAAGAAGCAGGATTTTTTTCTTATATAGTGCAGCACAGGCTGTTATAAGACACTAGTAAAGAAAAACATAAAAGCCAGCTAACTTATATACAGTATAGTCCTCAAAGGTCCTCGAGCATACATTGTAGTGATTGAAAGCACAGGACAAGCTTGCCGAGCCATTTCCTCGGTAGAAAATGCAAAATATAATCCAAAATTTGTGATGTCCAGCTCACAAAATAACAAAAAAAAGTTAAAAGTCCAAAATTTTATAAATCATCTTAAAGGAAAACGGTCATATGTTTTCTCCCGCACTATCCACAGGTACCGGTGGATAGTGCGGGAGACGCTGAACATTTTGAGTCCTACCTTGCCAGGATGCGCTGCTCCGGTCGCCAGTTATAGCAGTTTTTCAGTATATTTAAATTAGCTGCTAAATGGCATGGGCGGGGTTAATGCCTTCATCTGGCACTGTGACATAACCGCCGCCCAGCCCGCAGCACCGCCCTGCTAATAACATAGTTACATAGTTACATAGTTAGTATGGTTGAAAAAAGACATACGTCCATCAAGTCCAACCAGGGGATTGAAGGGAAGGATGTAAGGGGATAAGGGAAAGGGATGTAGTTTTATAATTCTGCATAAGCATTAATGTTATTTTGTTCCAGGAATGTATCTAACCCTGCTTTAAAGCTGTTAATTGTTCCTGCTGTGACCAGTTCCTGAGGTAGACCGTTCCATAAATTCACAGTCCTCACGGTAAAGAAGGCGTGCCGCCCCTTTAGACTAAACCTTTTCTTCTCCAGACGGAGGGAGTGCCCCCTCGTCCTTTGGGGGGGTTTAACCTGGAACAGTTTTTCTCCATATTTTTTGTATGGGCCATTTATATACTTATATACGTTTATCATATCCCCCCTTAAACGTCTCTTCTCAAGACTAAACAATTGTAACTCCTTTAATCGCTCCTCATAGCTAAGATGTTCCATGCCCCATATTAGTTTAGTCGCGCGTCTCTGCACCCTTTCCAACTCCGCAGTGTCCCTTTTATGAACAGGCGACCAAAACTGAACAGCATATTCCAGGTGAGGCCGTACCAATGCTTTATAAAGGGGGAGTATTATGTCCCTGCCCCTCGAGTCCATGCCTCTTTTTATACATGACAATATCCTGCCGGCTTTGGAAGCAGCAGCCTGACATTGCATGCTATTTTGTAGTCTGTGATCTACAAGTACACCCAGATCCTTCTCTACCAGTGACTCTGCCAGTTTAATCCCCCCTAAGACATACGACGCATGCAGGTTATTAGTACCCAGATGCATAACTTTACATTTATCCACATTGAACCTCATTTGCCAAGTGGATGCCCAGACACTTAGTCTATCCAAGTCATCTTGTAACTTATGCACATCCTCTATAGACTGTACCGTGCTACAAAGCTTGGTGTCATCTGCAAAGATAGAAACAGAGCTGTTAATACCATCCTCTATATCATTGATAAATAAATTAAACAGCAGCGGGCCCAGTACTGAACCTTGGGGTACACCACTAATAACCGGGGACCAATCAGAGTACGAATCATTTACCACCACTCTCTGGGTACGATCCATGAGCCAGTGTTCAATCCAGTTACAAACTAAAGTTTCCAAGCCCAAGGACCTTAACTTACCTGTCAGATGTCTGTGAGGGACAGTATCAAATGCTTTGGCAAAATCCAGAAACACTATATCCACAGCCATTCCTCTGTCAAGGCTTCTACTCACCTCTTCATAAAAGCAAATTAGATTGGTTTGACAACTTCTATCCTTAGTAAACCCATGCTGGCTATCACTTATAATACTATTATCCCCTATGTATTCCTGTATGTAATCCCTTATAAGTCCTTCAAACAATTTACCCACAATGCACGTTAGACTTACCGGTCTATAATTGCCTGGCGAAGACCTAGAGCCCTTCTTGAAGATTGGTACCACATTAGCCTTGCGCCAGTCCCTTGGCACAATACCAGACACCAGAGAATCTCTAAATATCATGAACAAGGGTACAGATATTACTGAACTTATCTCTCTAAGAACTCTTGGGTGTAGTCCATCCGGCCCTGGAGATTTGCTTACATTTACTTTACTTAACTTACCTTGTACCATCTCTACATTAAGCCAGTTCAATACATTATATGATGTGTTACCAGCACTGACCTGACCAATGTCAGCTCCTTCTTCCATAGTATATACAGAACTAAAGAACCCATTCAGTAGCTCCGCCTTCTCTTGATCGCCCGTGACAACCTCCCCATTATCATTATTAAGGGGTCCTACATGCTCTGTCCTTGGTTTTTTTGTATTTATATATCTAAAAAAATATTTAGGATTAGTTTTGCTTTCTTCGGCCACCTGTCTCTCATTTTGAATTTTTGCTGTTTTTATTACATTTTTACAGATTTTATTAAGCTCCTTGTACTGTTTAAATGTTATAGCTGACCCATCAGATTTGTATTTTTTGAAGGCTATTTTTTTGTTGTTTATTGCTCTTTTAACCTCATTTGTCAGCCATGTAGGATTTAGTTTTAATCGTTTATATTTGTTCCCCTTTGGTATATATTTAGCTGTATAGTTATTTAGAGTTGATTTAAAGATGTCCCATTTACCTTCTGTATCAGTATTTGAGAACACCTCCCCCCAGTCTATGTCCTGTAGTGCAGCCCTCAGCCCAGGGAAATTTGCCTTTTTAAAGTTATATGTTTTTGCTTTCCCCGTCTGTCTTTGTTTTCTACATTTTAAGTCAAAAGTAACTATATTGTGGTCGCTATTACCAAGGTTTTCCCTCACAGTTACATTACCAACCAGCTCTGCGTTGTTGGAAATGATCAGATCCAACAAGGCATCACTTCTTGTTGGGTCCTCCACAAACTGGCCCATAAAATTATCCTGCAATAAATTTAGGAATTTTCTCCCCTTTGTAGTTTTAGCCAACCCCCGGCCCCAATCTATATCTGGATAGTTAAAATCTCCCATTATTACCACTGTACCTGCCCGGGCGGCCCTCTCTATTTGTTTATACAGCCGACCTTCTATCTCTTCAGTGATATTAGGGGGTCTGTAAATTACACCAAATATTATTTTTTCAGTATTTCCCTCCTTTTGTAATTCTACCCACAGTGATTCCACCTCCTCAGAATCATCACACACTATGGCATCGTTCACATTGACTTTCATACCACTTCTTACATACAGACAGACTCCACCACCTTTTCTGTTCATTCTATCCTTGCGAAACAATGTAAACCCCTGCAGACTGACAGCCCAGTCATGCGAGGAGTCCAGCCATGTCTCAGTGACCCCAACTATATCAATATGTTCCTCCAGTATCAAGGCCTCAAGCTCCCCCATTTTATTTGCTAGGCTTCTGGCATTTGTGAACATACACTTTACATTTCCATTAAGTTTTACACATATAGTCTCACTAATTGGATTTTCAGAGTTATTGGGGTTAATGTCATTTTTTGAGTTATAAGGGCTAATTGTACTATTTAAGTTATTGGGGCTAATGGGATTTTTTGAGTTATTGGGTCTAACGTTATTATTTAAGTTATTGGGGCTAATGGGATTTTTTGCGTTATTGCGTCTAACGTTATTATTTAAGTTATTGGGGCTAATGGTATTTTTTGAGTTAATGGGGCTTATTGTAGTTATTGAGTTATTGGGGCTAATGGAATTTTTTGAATTATTGGGATTACAATTTTTCGGGCTACATTTATTTTTACAGCTGGTTTGTAACGCATGAATCTCCTTATCCACGGTTCTTAACCTCCCCCCACAGGACTCCTCTCCACCCGCCATTATGTCCTGACCCCTCTCTAACCTATCCATCCCACTGTCTGCTTTCTTTGTAAATATTCATATAATGTCTTACACTCTCCTTCTCATCCCGGCCGATACTGCGCATGTGCGGGATTTCCTACTATACCCAGAAGCGGTCTTCAGCGCTGCTTCATTAGTCTGGAGCAGCGCTGGAGTAAATCGCAGCATTTACATTCACTATGGGTGCTTTTCCTTTGTGCTGATTTTAAGATCATTTATTCAACTCTTTTTTTGTTATTTTGGGATCTGGACATCACAAATTTTGGATTATATTTTGCATTAGACAGTAATGTAGAAGTTCTTGTTTAAGTCTTGTGCTTTCCTGATTTAGCTCATGTGGCAGGGATGGGATAGGCTCCATATTAAATATAAAATGGTTCTGTAATGCTGTTTACCTTTACCATGAACTTTAACCACAAAATTATCTTTGTTAAGTTTTAGATCCCTAGTATCCCCTAGACTTCCTGACAATATCCCTTATTTTACAGATATGAGCTTAGAGGGAAGAGGAGGGTATCTATGGAATGACTGGCTATTTCTGCTATAAAGTACAATGTAGATGTGTATCCAACTTCCCCGCAGCTTTTTACTGTAATCTGTAAGGGACATATTCTCTTGGAGTATACACTGCATGCCTACCAATATAACATTTATGGATTGAACTTAAGAGTGGTATTTGGTGTGTACGAATTCAATGAGAAATTACACAGTGATTCGCTCGTTGAACTGATCCCATAAACTTCAAACAGAAGCAATCGAAATCGAGGAATCCACCATAGGAAAAGAATTGTCCAAACTGGTCCAGATTCATATAATACATCTACATAGCATACATTTATAAACTAATTTGAGTAAAACATGCCTGGGCCATTAAACTGAACATAAAATCTATAGTCTATACCCCACTGGAAGGAACATAGAAAATGCTAATTAAACCCCTTGCTGACCCACACTGGTGTGAGGTGAAGCAGCCAAGCTTTCCGCCAAGATCAAGTCATCAAACATAATAGTCTATTTACAGGAACATAGATTTATTGTGTGAATGCTGACAGCCCTTTTCTCTATTTGGAATGGAAAGTTAAAGTTAGAAGCCACTTAAAGGCCTGTTTTTTTCTTAGTCTAGCTGCATAAAAAAGAAGGTAATATTTATATATACTGGTATTACAGCCTGTGGGGCAGGGAGCATCAGAGGGATAATGTATATTATCTTATATAAAACAGTCCTTGGGTTGTCCCTGTCTATCAATTTTGAAACACTCAGCTATATCTTTTATGGTTAGGGTAAAAACCAATATGGCTTCCTTTACAGCTGGAATTTATCACCCAGTAGACCCCTTAGTATTATCATATGCTTTGATGCATTCTTCGTGTATGACCAATTTACAGAGTCTTGGAAAGCTTTAGTAACACATTAAGTGGAGCTCATAAAGACAAACGTATGTTGTGATTGTACTTCCTAATAAGGCAATGGTCACATTTCCATTGTGTTCTCTGCTGTTCTGGGTCCATTCGGCTCCTTCTTTTTGTGCCCAACGTCGCCAAAATGGGTTGGAACACAACTGACTCCTCCCCCGTCAACACCAGGTCGGACGGATTCCATTGACTTGAATGGGGTCCATCTGGGATCCGGTAGCTTGAAAGGGTTAAAAGGGTTATGATTTTTAAAAGGTAAGGAGGAAAAAAACAAAAATGCAAAAACTGTAAAACGCTGAGTCCTTAAGGGGTTAATTGAAGTAATTTACAAATCTGCTTAACTTTCTGGAGCCAGTTGATATGAAAAAAAAAAAAGTTTTTTCATGGAATACCCCTTTAATGATTGCTTTGTACTTACTATAGTCAACCTTTTATAGGACTATAAATCAGCTTAGAGAACCATGTCGGATAAAATAGGTGAGGGCTAGACACTGAAACGTCAGGTAGCTCCTTGAGGAATGTATTTTTGTACTATTGTAAAGTACATAGAAAGAAAGGTTCAACACCTTAAGGACCATGGACGTGTATACACGTCCAGGCTGAATGCACGTTTAGCCATTAGGACGTGTATACTCATCCATGGCTCTTGAGGGTGCTGCCCAGTGCACCCACGAGATCGCAGCAGGGACTCGGCTGTAACACACAGCCGGGACCCTGCCGCAATGCCGGGACTGAAGTAAACTTCAGTCCCGGCATTTTAACCCTTACAGCCGCGGTCGGAAGTGACCGCTGGCTGTAAGTGTTATGACAGAGGGAGGGCGCTCCCTCTGTCACCCCTGCAGCGATCGCGGGGTGCTGTGTGTAATCCCCGGCGGGCGGGGACCTGCGTTACTGCCGGGACAGAAGAAAACTTTGGTCCCGGCAGTTTAACCCTTACAGCCGCGGTCGGAAGCGACCGCGAGCTGTAATTAGTTTTGACAGAGGGAGGGGGCTCCCTCTGTCTCTCTCCTGTAGCACCCTCCTGTAGCACCCCACTATCGCGGGGTGCTGCTGCTTACCTGGGCAGCTGGGGGTCTTTATTAGGACCCCCAGGTCTGCCCCGGTTATTGCCTGACAGGACGTGCCTGAGGCACGTCCTGATATGCTGCCTGCTAGTGTAAAACTGGCAGACAGCATATAACTGCAATGCTTTGGAATACTAAGTATTCCAAAGCATTAAAAAAAAAGTGTGAAAAAAATATAAAATAAATAAAAGTGTAAAAAAGAAAGTGTAAAGACAATAAATGTAAAAAAAAAAGTGTAAAAAAAATAATAAAAATACATTTATTAAATAAATATACTCAAAAATAAAAATGCATAATGTGTAGGATCACATGGCGCACATCCGCAGCATATTACATGCTGCGGATGCCCGCCAGCAGTCACGATAATGAGCTCCCTGCTGCAGATAGGTAGCTTTGTGTGTCCACTCATAACGGCGGATTTCCTGCCGGCAGTCATGAGCGGATACACTGAGCTACCAAGCCACAGCAGTGATCTCGCCCCTTGTGACTGCTGGGGGGCATCTGCGGTGTGAAATAAGCCGCGGATGTGTTCTGTGCCCCTACACTGCGTTCCGTTCATACTGCGTTTGTGCAGTGTTAGAGGTATCCGTCAGCATCACGTCAAAAAGAGTGATGCTGACGTATACTGTAGCATCTCCATTTATTTCTGAATGAGACTGCTGCAATATACATTGGCATCCCTTTTTTGACATGACAACGGACACCTGTACTGCAGAAACGCAGTATGAATGGGGACTATTCATATAATGATGTCCTGAAAGCCAAAGGGGGCTCCTCTCCTTCTTGGTCCTACCAGGTGATCAGGTAACCAGATATGGCCTAAGTAGGGGTACTGCCCAGCCCAGGATGAACAGGGTGATAAAATATGGGGCGTATTTCCTCCATTTCAAAGCGACTTACCAAAATGATGACCCACAAATAATGAATTTGTGTGAAAAAAAAGCTAATTTCTATTTTTCCACTGAATTTGAAATTATTTTAGCCACACAATAAGGGCTCAATGTACTCACTTTTGCCCTAGGTGAATACTTTAGGGGGTGTAGTTTTGAAAATGGGGTCACTTCTGGGGGTGTGGTATTGTTCTGACAGCTAGAATGCTTTCCAAGTTGAAGTGCGGCCTATAATTTGTATAATGATATCCTGAAAGCCAAATGGGGCTCCTCTCCTTTTGGGTCCCACCATGTGGCCATGCAACCAAATATGGTCTAAGCGGGGGTATTACCGAACACGGGACAAACAGCGTAATAAAATATGGGGCGCATTTTCTACTTTTCAGATGCAATGTACAAAATATATGTCCCACAAATAATGCAATTGTGAAAAAAAAAGATTTTGTATCCAATCCAGCCACATAAAAAGGACTCAAAGTACTCCCTTTTGGTCTAGATGAATACTTTAGCTGGTGTAGTTTCCAAAATGGGGTCACTTGTGGGGGTTCTGTATGGTTCTGGCAGCTAAAACCCTTTGCAGGCATGAAGTGCAGCCTACAATCCATTCGGCCTAAAATGATGCCCTGAAAGCCAAATGGCGCTCCTCTCCTTCTGGGTCCTACCACGCGGCCAAGGAACCAAATATGGCCTAAGTGGGGGTATTTCCCAACACGGGCCGAGCAGCTTAACAAAATACAGGGTGCATTTCTTGCAATATCAGAAGTGATGTACAAAAAATATGTCCCACAAATGATGCATTTGTGAAAAAATGCAAATGTCGAATTTTTAACACTGACTTTGTAATAATTCCTGCCAAAAAACGATGGTGTTAAAATACTCACTGTACCCCCTAGCGAATACCTTGAAGGGTCTAGTTTTTAAAATGGGGTCATTTGGGGGGTGTTCCTATGTTCTACCACCTTCAAATTTCTGCAAACCTTGCATCGCACATAAAAAAAGATGTACTTTTCAAATTTTCAAAATTTTCAAAATTTCAAGTTAAATTGTTAGGCTTCTAATTAATTTAAAATGTGAATTAAAAACAAAAAAAAATGCTGTCAAAATAAAGTAGACATCTGAAAGTATAAGTTTCTTAAACTATTTGGTTAGTAAGTATAAATATGTGCAACCTATTAGTGTTAAAATAGCAAAAAATCATAATTTTTTTAAAATTTCATGATTTTTTGCATTGTAAAAAAAAACTACAAATGATATCGGCTTACTTTTACTATGCACATGAAGGACAACTTATGAAAAAAAAAAAGATCAGAATTATCGTGATTGGCAAAACGTTACCAGAGTTATTCTCTAATAAAGACAAACATCCCTGATTTGAAAAAAACAGGCCTTGTCTTTCAAGGGCGTACAGGTTTACTTGTGTTGGTCCTTAAGGCGTTAATAGCCTTTAAGCTTTGATGTATCATCAATATACATAATAATGGGCTCAAGGTAAGTAGAGATATAATGTCATCTGCAAATCGCATTTGCGCCACAATTGAGTGTTTTCCAGTTAGATAAAAAAGAACAAAATCCCAACTCTGTGCCTACTGTAAAGTTTCAGATATGGATAGATTTTAGTGGGACACTGTGTTGGCTAAGCTTTATGTGAATCAATTGCTTTTCAATAACATTAAAGTTTTAAGATGTGGAGAGAAATATTACTATCTACTTGACTTACAGCTTATTTTAATTTGGTTCCTGTCTAGATATTGATGAGTGTGAAACGAATCCAAACATCTGCGATGGAGGCCAGTGCACAAACATACCTGGAGAGTACCGCTGTCTTTGCTATGATGGTTACATGGCATCTGTGGATATGAAGACTTGTCTAGGTCAGTTACACTTTCATACATTTCACAGATTGATGGTCAACGGTATGACTGCAAAATACTGTATATTTCCTAATAAATCTATGTCCTACTTTCCAATCAGAAGTGTCTGTCACACATGAGAAAGTAGTTTTGTTTAATTGTAAACACATTTCTTACCATTTCAAGAATGAAGCCTTCATTGTAAAATACTCCCACTGGTGTAGATAATCCCCGTACTGGATACCAATTCTGCAATTCGTTTATTAGGAATGTTACTTAGGAATGTTCTTTTTAAAGGGAATGTGTGCCGCATGCACACCCATCTATCCCTTGGGTTACCTCTGATGGCTGTGAAGAATGTCTGTTAAATGTCATTATTTTCTATATATTGTTCTTCTGTTTAGTGTTTAGTTTATTTAAAGGAACACTAAACATAGAAAATGCATATACATTTTTTTTTAGTCCAGTAATTCCCCAACAGGCATACATTGGCATTCTGTCAAAAAGGTTTGCTGATGTAGACCGTCATGTGTTCCCAATGGACCAATTCACTGGTTCACTGGGAATACATGGCAATAAATGTGCTAAAACTCTTAGCAAGAGTATCTCCAGTTCACTTCTATTATTCATTTTTAGATTTATTTTTCCTTTAAATGTACAGTTCGGCAGATTTATCAAAACCTGTCCAGAGGAAGAGTGGTGCAGTTGCCCATAGCAACCAATCAGATTGCTTCTTTCATTTTTGAAAAGGCCTATGAAAAAAGAAAGAAGCGATCTGATTGGTTGCTATGGGCAACTCAGCAACTTTTCCTCTGGACAGGTTTTGATCAATCTCCCTCAGTATGTCTAGTGATTTGAACAATCTTGGAACCTCATAGGATATTGAGGTGATAGTTCTGGGCTGTCTGACACATACAAGATGCACATTCCGTTGGTCACTGATGTCAGATCATGTTTTAGATGCTGCCATAGATAAAATCGAGCATGTATATACACAGAGAGAGGGAAACTGCCAGCTTGTGCTAAGAGAGGAAAGAAGGCAAAAATGGATGCAGGACATTAAAAAAGTTTCTGCACTTTTTTTTATTAACTCTATTTATTTCAAACATAAGACATGACCTTACTACATAGTCACCTTTCCAAACAGAACTACTCACATGAATTACTACATATAAGGACTCTGGAGTAAAGGCCAGATATTTATGGTTGTATGTATATGAAGGGCAGCCTTTAATAACAAACAGGATAGTTTTTGTAATTCTTACATATAAATGATGCAATGATGGACATTATGATTTGGTTGATCAAGGAGTAGATTGATAGATTGGTTGTTTAGCTGAGTATTGCTTTAATACTGGTTGGGCAGGCCAGCAGTCAAGTGGTTAAATGGGCACTGTGAGATACAAAAACTTTTGATATGTTGTAAAGCATGCAAAACCCAAGCCAATGAATAAGCCAATGAAACAACCCCCCTCCCCCGCCTGCTTGGACACATACTAGTCCTGCTGTGTCCATGCGTCATCACCTATGTCATGGACACACTTCCTGATATACAGCTGTGAGCGCAGGGCTACAGCTGGAGGAAAATCCCCCCACTGTCAGCTTGTGTCCCCCTACTGTCAGTGAGGACAAGCTGGGAGTTGTAGTTTTTCTGATGCTAGGGGAGATGTGAGCAGACAGTATACTGAGGGAGGGGGCGGAGACCTGCACAGTGAGACCACGCCCCCTCCCTTTGAGAGGAATTCAGACTAGTGAGCTAAATTACAAGTGTCATAAAAAAATAAATAAAGGTGCTAGACACATAAAAATTAGATGTACATGGTCAGGATTAGGTACTGAGTGATATATTTAAAAAAATGTTTTTTGTTGGATCTGACGGGTACGCTTTAAGCAGGGCTAATAGATCTATCATTACAGGTTTGCTTGAATTCCCCTGGTTGTGTCATCTGATCTGCTTGGACATCTGCTCTGTGTACAGATGTTAATTGCTTGACTCTACATGACGGGTGCTTTTTGTTTTAGATGTCGATGAGTGTGAACTCCATTTAAACATCTGTCTAAGTGGAAGCTGTGAAAACACCAAGGGCTCATTCATCTGTCATTGTAATCCTGGTTACTCCGGCAAGAAAGGAATCACCGGCTGCACAGGTAAAAGACGGCAAATGTATGCAGTATAACATTTCATTTCACTGTGTGCTTTTTGGGGTGCTTTATTTAAATAAATAAAAATTTGTATTTAAACTCAATAGAAAAAAATGACTTAGTTCAGAGTTATGACACTTATTTTCATAGTACAGCACCACCTGGTGTTTACAGTGTACAGTTATGTGCACGTCCACCTAAAGCACAAAGAGATGAGCGAACTTACAGTAAATTCGATTCGTCACGAACTTCTCGGCTCGGCAGTTGATGCCTTTTCCTGCATAAATTAGTTCAGCTTTCCGGTGCTCCGGTGGGCTGGAAAAGGTGGATACTGTCCTAGGAGACTCTTTCCTAGGAATGTATCCACCTTTTCCAGCCCACCGGAGCACCTGAAGGCTGAACTAATTTACGCAGGAAAAGTCATCAACTGCCGAGCCGAGAAGTTCGTGACGAATCAAATTTACTGTAAGTTCGCTCATCTCTAGTACTGATGTACAATGCATGCAAAGCCACCCTCCCCACAGCTAGTTTTCTGTATAGCGATCTTCTGTTTACTGCATAGTGGCTAATAGTCTTCTGCTTGTCTAGGAAGGATATGAGCTGGAAATGAGAGCAGGTCTGTATTGTGTCCAAGAACAGTGAAATTAGATTACGCTTTCTTGCATAAAATAATCGATGATGTGAACTTACTTCTGTATAGTACAATATATTGAGAAGAGGGACACAGTTAGGGCACACAAGCAGTGTGAAGGTGAAAGGACCTATAGGACGCACCGGCGTATAAGACGCACCCAATTTATAGGTACAAAATCTAAAAAAATAAAGATTTTGAACCCAATAGTGGTCTTCAACCTGCGGACCTCCAGATGTTGCAAAACTACAACTCCCAGCATGCTGGGAGTTGTAGTTTTGCAACATCTGGAGGTCCGCAGATTGAAGACCACTGCATAGGAGGTAATACTCACGTGTCCCCGCCGCTCCGGACCCGTCACCGCTGCCCTGGATGTCACTCCATCGCTGTCGCCGTCGCTCCGGAACGTCTCTGCTGCCGGCCGGGTATCATTGCTCTCCGTCGTCGCCATCACGTCGTTACGCACGCCGACGCACGTACGCGACGACGTGATGACGAGGAAGGAGAGCGCCGGCCATACAGGGGATCCCTGAACGGAGAAGACACTGAGGAGGCAGGTAAGGTCCCCCCGGTGTCCTGTAAGCACTAACCCGGCTATTCAGTCGGGCTGTTCGGGACCGCCGCGGTGAAATCGCGGTGGTCCCGAACAGCCCGACTGAACAGCCGGGTTAGTGTCACTTTCCCTTCAGACGCAGTGGTCAGCTTTGATCGCCACGTCTGAAGGGTTAATACAGGGCATCACCGCGATCGCTGATGTCCTGTATTAGCCGCGGGTCCCGGCCGTTGATGGCCACAGGGACCGCCGCGATAGGTGTGTATTCGCCGTATAAGACGCACCGACTTTTTCCCCCCAGTTTTGGGGAAGAAAAAGTGCGTCTTATACGGTGAAAAATACAGTAGTCTGTTACATTTGTTAAACAGTTGAGTTTGTGCCTAGAATAAAGTACCTACTGGGTGCATTCTTTTCCTTATTTGAAAGCCTAGCAAAAGAAGGATTTAAAGGCTGTTTTCCTTATTTTTTCCTAGAATCTAAAGGGCAACCTTTCACTCTGGTTTTCTGTTCAAAAGTTAAGAGCTGAAATGTACCGAAGATATTCTCAGCTTAACACTAAACACATAGCATATTTTTTCTACTTCTGGAGCCATCGCCTGTTACGGACATGAAAACTGATTCAGATCCAAAACATTGCTAATCTTACTCAGGAATGAAAAATGTATTTTACAGCATGGGAAACAAGATCACCTAGCAGTGTGTGCCTCATAGGTCTTTAGTTAGCAGAAAGAGTAGAGTTTTAAGATTTAAATGATCTACCTGCTTTACAATACAAGACAGAACCTCAACAGTGGTAAACCAGGCCCATCAGGTATCAGTGAGGTGTGACAGGTCACCTGCTATTACAGATTGTTTTGGTTCCTTCCCTTTTGTTGTCCTTCATTCTCATCCTCATTGGACAGCATATGTAATAGTAGAAAATACTGTGCAGATTATTATATAGAAATTAAAAAAAATCTGTGTTTGATTTATATAGGAGAAAAGCTCTATAGAAATGTTGTATTAACCTGTCCTTAAAGGTGAAAACCCCGGTGAAAACCTTTTTTCTTTTAAATCAACTGGCTCCGGAAAGTTAAACAGATTTGTAAATTACTTCTATTAAAAATCTTAATCCTTCCTGTACTTATTAGCTGCTGAATACTACAGAGGAAATTCTTTTCTTTTTGGAATGCTCTCTGATGACATCACGAGCACAGTGCTCTCTGCTGACGTTATAATAATAATAAATCTTTATTGTTGTCCTTAGTGGGATTTGAACCCAAGGCCCCAGCACTGCAAGGCAGCAGTGCTAACCACTAAGCCAACATGCTGCCCTTTGCATACATCTGCTATGCATGGTTGCTAAAATGGACAGAGATGTCAGCAGAGAGCACTGTGCTCATGATGTCTTCAGTGTTCCAAAAAGAAAGGAATTTCCTCTGTAGCATTCAGCAGCTAATAAGTACTGGAAGGATTAAGATTTTTCAATAGAAGTAATTTACAAATATGTTTAACCTTCTGGCACCAGTTGATTTAAAAGAAAAAAGGTTTTCACCGGAGTACCCCTTTAAGTTAGTTACAGTACATCTCTGTTTATCGGGTTTCTGGATCCAATGATTGATCCAGCTGAATGACAGGATTCTCTGTGGAAGAGCTCATATGGACTAAGTAGGGACACCCACTGGACTCATTAGCCAATTATTTAAATAAGTCAATCAAATAAATAGTTATACAGAATTTCCCTTCTACAAAGCTATACAGTTCTAAGAAAAAGTAAGTGAAAGTTTTATAGACAATCTAACAATTAATAATGAACAAACTGTTGTACTATTCGTGTATTTTCTTTTTGAGTACACATCCACAGTGCAGAGAGAATAAGTAATGGAACCCTTTAATTTAATCCTTTACATTCCCCTCTTTGGCAACAATTATTTCCACTAACTGCTTCCTGTAGCTGAAAATAAGATTTGCACAGTGCTGAGAAGAAATGTTTGAATATTCCTCCTTGTAAATGGGTTTTAGTTCATCAGCTTTTCTGGGATGCCTTGGGTGCACCACTCTCTTTAGTTTGTGCCACAGTATCTAAATAGTATACTCTAAAAGATAAATTATCTATGTCAACAATTCTTACGTTGATTTACTTGTTTACTTTGGATGATTGTTTTGTTACATCATCCACATTGAAGCTTCCTCCATCATGCTTCAAATTTGGGATGAGGTTTTGACACTGGCGCACAGTTGGTGTGGAACATTCAGGTGGTCTAAGGCAAACGTAAGACAGCATACAATATATATATATATATATATATATATATATATATATATATATATTATTTATTTTTTTCAGAACAACAGTGATATCCTTTGTAGTATCCTTAAACACTGTTGCTGTTCAGTCTTTTTCTAGTAATAGACATATGATGAACAGTTTATGTACAGTCAGATTTTAAGATCTGCTTTTGTCGCCTTTTCAAATTTTTTGTCTGTATGTCATGTCTTTAAAAATGGTTTACACTAGCCATTATTGAGAGAAACAGATATATTAGTAACTAGGCTTTCACTTGCTTTTTTTTTTTTTTTTTACTGGACTAAGCACCGGTGAAACCCACACTTCCAATCTTATGTACTAAATTGAAACCCCTATTGTTAATTAGTTCTTTGAAAACTGTACAAAGGTTCACTTACTTTTTCTCCCTGCTCTGTGGATATTTCCTCAATGGACTCAAATAAAGACTTAGATAACACAGAAAGTCATTTAATTCCAAGGGTTCACTTGATGATAGATCAACAAGTGCTCCAGAGATCCTCTAGCAGTCGCATATCTAGCTCTATATAGAGAAGGTGATTCTGCGGTGTGGTTAAGTGCAGCCATTTGTTCAGATGGATTGCCGAGTAATAGAGGCAGACACATGGGATACCCATGCCTCCTCTATGAGGTTTTAGAATATCAACAGTCTGTGTGGCACTCATGCTCTTTTCCCAGTCCATGGGAATCTGTCAAAAGCTTCCAGGAGAAATGTAAAGAAATAATTCTTTAGGGCTATAGGGACTATAGTGTATAAAGTACTTGGGGAATAAAAGTTATGTTTTAAGGTAGTTTTTCCAACTCATCCAAGAGAGCATAGAAATACTTAAGTGTTCCAATTGGGTTTTTAATTTTTGTGGGGGGGGGGGAGATAGTTAGCCGAGTACATGTACTGGACGTAGTAGATATGGTAAGATGAATCTCTAAATGTTGAATACAAGTAATTTGCCATTTAAATGGGGTTATAGCGTTAAAAAGGGTATATATTTTTGGTGGCATAGATACCATTTAGACATCCAACCATATTGGTCAAAAATACGATTCCTGATGGTTACAGACTATCACAACTTTTCATGTGCACTGATTTGTCCCATATAAAACTTTAATAAAAGTCAGATTTGGAAAATAAACAAACAAACAAAAAAGAAGTGCTCCAGAATATACTGAAGCATTTGTTGATTGCCCATTGAAGTTGATGGAGGCCGGTTGTGTTCTAGAACAAAGCCGAATTCTGATCAAGCATTGTACAAGGCAGACAACCTTCTACTTCATTAGTAGCCAAATTGTAGCTTTGGTGTTGTTAAATTTGTGAAATTAATATATTATCGAGTATACATTCATGAAATAGAACCATTAGGCAAAGGTTACATTTGGTTCACCTTTTGGTGCTGGTTGACACCACCATCGCTTACCAACTGAAACAGGAGGGATAGATGCTTGTCTCCCATCTCTTTCCCATTATCCATGAGTTTTAATCTTTGTAGGGCCTGGGAGACAGGATCTCTGTACATGTTAACAATCCCCAGTAAAATTAGGGATACATTCAACCAGAGCTGCTCTTTTTGGAGGCCCCATAGCAGCTACATGGGTTGTCTCTGTAGAATGTGCACCATGGTACCTTTTCAATTATTAAGCTTATTAGAACAACTATCTTCTTCAACTTTCAGTAGGAAAAAAATAAGATGGGAGTGAGAAAAAATCGGAATATGTTAGAAATTTGTCCAACAGATCTACAGTCATTGTCCTTTGGGCTTCATTAGCTTTAGCTTAAATACTTCATCTCCCCTGTCATTGTGGATTGTTTCCATGTTCACAAATAAACATGTTTTATTTTCCTAATCTCTCAGTTTCAGCATCCACCCACTGTCATGCAGCACATTCCCAACCCACACACATTTTTTTCTCCTTCTAAGTAGAATTTAGAGGAGAGTTCAGGAAAAAAAAGTTTTGCTGTTACCTCTGTAACAGATGGAATTGTTATAGTAATGAGAACAGGAGATCCCTATGGGAAAATGTAAACTATGACAAAGAGTTCTAGAGTTCTGGCAGTTGCTAGGTTGCAATTTAATAATTTATCAGCAATTACAAGGCCCATTAGAATACTTAACAATAGCTATTACAGAAGCAATATGAACTATATGGCTCCTTTCACAAAAAAGCAATGTATTACCATACATTACTATAATGGAGAATGGCATAGAAGTGTTTTATAATTCCTTACTGGGCTGCAGGATGTTGCATATTGCATTACCTTGCCACGCAGCCCCACCAGTAGAATCTTTTTAATCATTTACTTTTAATATTTCTCCCCTTTGGGGTGGGTTCACATGTTAAGATTATTAAAGAATTATTCCAGTCCCTAAAAATGTATCCCCTATCTGCAGATTCAAGAGGTCAGACCCCTCTGTGATCTCTGGAACATGGACCTATGGGTCGGTATGTGCTCCATTCACTGTGTATGGGGGCAGCAAAGATACCCAAGTACATGCTTAGATATCTCCAGTACTTCCATAGACAATAAATGGAACATGTGCCAACTCACCTATCCATTCAGCAGAGAGGATTGGATCACCTTTCTAAAGATTGTGGAGGTCTCAGAGGTCAGTCAGACGTCCTGTGATCAAACATTCATCATCCTGGAATACCACTTTAATTGCAGTTATTGAATACAGATTGAGAAATAGATTTGAAAGGAGTAATCTCGTTGTGATTTTGTTTCCTAGCCTTTTATTCAATAAAGCAATAAAAAAGGTTGAATTTGTAACCACACCTTAAGGACGTGTTCACAAGACAGAATATCTGGACGAAATTCACTGGAAAAATTCCGCCCGGAAATTCTGATGCAGCAAAATCCCATTACTTTCAATGGTATTTTGCAGCATTGACCACACAGCGGAATTACTATGGCAGAAACATCTTCCACAGGATTCCTGATTCTGGCCTCCGTAGAAAGAATGGACATGTGAATACTTTCAGCAGAATCCACTTGGAAATCTATTGCTGTCTATGGAGATCTATGGTGCATTTCCTAGCGGCCCTAGTGCTGGCATATTCAGCTGGTACCCACTGTATGCGGAATGTCCGTCCGGATATTGCATTGTGTGAACATACCATAAAATAGCATAGTTCATAAGGTTGAAAAAAGGCCAGAGTCCATCAAGTTCAACCTATAACCCTTGGAAATCCATTGCTGTATATGGAGATCTATGGTGCTTTTCCTAGCGGCCCTAGTGCTGGCATATTCAGCCGGCAACCACTGTATGCGGAATGTCCGTCCGGATATTCCATTGTGTGAACTTACCATAAATTAACATAGTTCTTAAGGTTGAAAAAAGACCAGAGTCCATCAAGTTCAACCTATAACCCTAATGAGTCCCTACTGAGTTGATCCAGAGGAAGGCAAAAAAAAAAACCCTCATACTAGAGGTAAAAATTCCTTCCCGACTCCAAATATGGCAGTCAGAATAAATCCCTGGATCAACCTTTTGTCCCTATAAAGCTAGAATCCATAACCTGTAATGTTATTACTCTCCAAAAATGCATCCAGACTCCTTTTGAACTCTTTTACAGAGTTTCCCATGACCACCTCCTCTTGCAGAGAGTTCCATAGTCTCACTGCTTTTACAGTAAAGAACCCCTGTCTGTGCTGGTGTAGAAACCTTCTTTCCTCTAGACATTGAGGATGTCCCCTTGTTAAAGATACAGTCCTGGGTATAAATAGATCATGTAAGAGATATCTGTACAGTCTCCTGATATATTTATACATAGTTATTAGGTCGCTCCTAAGCCTCCTTTTAAGATTCCCCCCTTCTAAACTAAATAACCCTAATATTGATAATCTTTCTGGATACTGTAGTCCTCCCATTCCCCGTATTACTCTAGCAGCCCGTCTTTGAACTCTCTCCAGCTCCATTAGATATTTCTTGTACACTGGTGACCAGTACTCGACACAGTATTCCATGTGTGGTTTGACTAGTGATTTGTACAGTGGTAGAATTATTTCCTTGTCGCGGGCATCTATACCCCTATTGATGTACCCCATGATTTTATTTGCCTTGGCAGCAGCTGCCCGACACTGGTCACTACAGCTAAATTTACTGTTAACTAAGTAATTTTCCATGCCAGTCGTCCCAAGTGTTCTACCATTTAATACATTATCCCAGTGTAGATTTTTTCTCCACATGTGCATTACCTCACATTTGTCAGTGTTGAACCTCATCTGCCACTTCCCAGCCCAAACCTCCAACCTATCCAGATCCATTTGTAACAGTGCACTGTCCTCTATTGTGTTTACCGCTTTACAAAGTTTAGTATCATCTGCAAAGATTGGTACTTTATTATTCAACCCCTCTACAAGGTCATTCATGAATATATTAAATAGAATGGGACCCAAGACTGACCCCTGTGGTACCTCACTAGTAGCAGTCACAATAAGTACAGAATAAGTACAATTTATAACCACCCTCTGTTTCCTATCACTGAGCCAGTTACTTACCCACTTTCACACATTTTCCCCCAGCCCAATCCTTCTCATTTTATGTACCAATCTTTTATGTGGCACCGTATCAAATGCTTTGGAAAAATCCAGATATACGACATCCAACAATTGCCCCATGTCCAGTCTGGAGCTCACTTCCTCATAAAAGCTGATCAGGTTAGTTTGACAGGACCAATCCCTCATAAAGCCATGCTGATATGGAGTCATACATTTATTTTTATCAAGATACTCCAAAATAGCATCCCTTAGGAAACCCTCAAACAATTTACATGCAACAGAGGTTAAACTAACAGGTCTATAATTACCAGGATCACCTTTTTAACCCCTTGTTAAATATTGGCACCACATTTGCCATGCGCCAGTCCTGGGGAACCTTCCCTGTTACTATAGAGTCCCTGAATATTAAAAATAGGGACCTGTCTATTTCATTACTTAATTCCTTTAGAACACGGGGGTGTATGCCATCTGGACCTGGTGATTTGTCTATTTTGATTTTTTGTAGGCGGCACTGTAACCCTTCCTGGGTTAGACAGGTGACCTGTACTGGGGAGTTTACCTTATCTCGCCATATTTCACCTGGCATTTCATTTTCCTCGGTGAATACAGTGGAGAAGAATTTGTTTATTTGCTTTTTCCTGATCCCTGTCTATAATTTCTTCCTCATCATTTTTGAAAGGGCCAACACTTTCATTTTTAACCTTATTGCTATTTATAAAAATAAAGAACATTTTCGGGTTAGTTTTACTCTCTTTGGCAAGGAGTCTTTCTGTTTCTATTTTTGCGGCTTTTATCAGTTTTTTTTTTTACATATTTTACATTTTTCTCTATAGCTTTTTAATGCTTCTTCACTGCCGTCCTGGTTTAGTAGTTTAAATGCTTTATTTTTGTCATTTATTGCCCCCTTAACATTTTTATTCATCCACATTGGTTTTCTTTTATTTCTGACCCTTCTATTCCCATAAGGTATATAACTCTTATAGTGGGAATTTAAAATATTCTTAAAAGTCTCCCATTTAGTGTCAGTATTCTTGTTTTTGAGGACATTATCCCATTTTATATTGTTAAGGGCTTCTCTGAGTTGATCAAACTTTGCCTTCCAAAAGCAGCCCATACACATTAGAGGAAAGTCAGCTGAAATGGCAGAGAAATTTATATAAAAAGATTGAGCCTTTCTGTGAGAGTGCTGCTGAGCATCCTCGGTAGCTGCAGGGGGAATATGATGCTGCCTGCATCTTTCTTCAGCAGCGACAACAGATCTCTGGGCGAGTCAGAAGTCAGACCTGTGGCCACCAGCTGATCGCTGTCACGATGCCGGCTGGCAGGTAGTGGATCCTCTGTGCCAGAGAGGGATTGGCGTGGACCGTGCTAGAGGATCGGTTCTAAGTCACTACTGGTTTTCACCAGAGCCCGCCGCAAAGCGGGATGGTCTTGCTGCGGCGGTAGTGACCAGGTCGTATCCCCTAGCAACGGCTCAACCTCTCTGGCTGCTGAAGATAGGCGCGGTACAAGGGAGTAGACAGAAGCAAGGTCGGACGTAGCAGAAGGTCGGGGCAGGCAGCAAGGATCGTAGTCAGGGGCAACGGCAGAAGGTCTGGAATCACAGGCAAGGAACACACAAGGAACGCTTTCACTGGCACTAGGGCAACAAGATCCGGCGAGGGAGTGAAGGGGAAGTGAGGTGATATAGGGAAGTGCACAGGTGTAAACACTAATTGGAACCACTGCACCAATCAGCGGTGCAGTGGCCCTTTAAATCGCAAAGACCCGGCGCGCGCGCGCCCTAGGGAGCGGGGCCGCGCGCGCCGGGACAGAACTGACGGGGAGCGAGTAAGGTACGGGAGCCGGGGTGCGCATCGCGAGCGGGCGCTACCCGCATCGCGAATCGCATCCCGGCCGGAGGTGGTAACGCAGCGCCCCGGGTCCGTGGAACCGACCGGGGCGCTGCAGTGAGGGAAGTGTAGCGAGCGCTCCGGGGAGGAGCGGGGACCCGGAGCGCTCGGCGTAACAGTACCCCCCCCCTTGGGTCTCCCCCTCTTCTTGGGGCCTGAGAACCTGAGGATCAGACTTTTGTCCAGGATATTGTCCTCAGGTTCCCAGGACCTCTCTTCTGGACCACAACCCTCCCAATCCACTAAAAAAAAAGTTCTTCCCCTGACCTTTTTAGAGGCCAAAATCTCTTTGACAGAGAAGATGTCCGAGGAGCCGGAAACAGGAGTGGGAGGAACAGATTTAGGAGAAAAACGGTTGAGGATGAGAGGTTTAAGAAGAGAGACGTGAAAGGCATTAGGGATACGAAGAGAAGGAGGAAGAAGAAGTTTGTAAGAGACAGGATTAATTTGACACAAAACTTTAAAAGGACCAAGATAGCGTGGTCCCAACTTATAGCTCGGGACACGGAAACGGACATATTTAGCGGAGAGCCATACCTTGTCTCCAGGGGAAAAAATGGGAGGAGCTCTTCTTTTCTTATCTGCGAATCTCTTCATGCGAGAAGAAGCCTGTAAGAGAGAATTTTGGGTCTCTTTCCATATGGTGGAAAGATCACGAGAAATTTCATCCACAGCGGGCAGACCAGAGGGCAAGGGGGTAGGGAGGGGGGGAAGAGGGTGACGGCCGTACACCACGAAAAACGGAGATTTGGAGGAAGATTCAGAGATTCTGAAATTATACGAGAATTCGGCCCAAGGTAGAAGATCTGCCCAGTCATCCTGGCGGGAGGAAACAAAATGTCGTAAATAGTCACCCAAGATCTGGTTAATTCTCTCTACTTGTCCATTGGATTGAGGATGGTATGCAGAAGAAAAATTTAATTTAATCTTGAGTTGTTTACAGAGAGCCCTCCAGAATTTAGACACAAATTGGACGCCTCTATCCGAGACGATCTGTGTAGGCAACCCGTGAAGACGAAAAATGTGTACAAAAAATTGTTTAGCCAACTGAGGCGCTGAAGGAAGGCCAGGAAGAGGGATGAAATGTGCCATTTTGGAGAATCGATCAACGACCACCCAAATAACAGTGTTGCCATGGGATGGGGGTAAGTCAGTAATAAAATCCATACCAATCAGAGACCAAGGTTGTTCGGGGACAGGTAGAGGATGAAGAAAACCAGCGGGCTTCTGGCGAGGAGTCTTATCCCGGGCACAGATAGTGCAGGCTCGCACAAAGTCCACCACATCAGTCTCTAGAGTCGGCCACCAATAGAAGCGAGAGATGAGTTGCACAGATTTCTTGATGCCCGCATGACCTGCGAGATGGGAGGAGTGACCCCATTTGAGGATCCCAAGGCGTTGGCGTGGAGAAACAAAGGTCTTTCCTGGAGGAGTTTGCCTGATGGAGGCTGGAGAAGTGGAAATCAGGCAGTCAGGAGGAATGATGTGTTGAGGAGAGAGTTCAATTTCAGAGGCATCTGAGGAACGAGAGAGAGCATCGGCCCTAATGTTTTTATCAGCAGGCCGAAAGTGAATTTCAAAATTAAATCGGGCAAAGAACAGAGACCACCTGGCCTGACGAGGATTCAGCCGTTGGGCAGACTGGAGGTAGGAGAGGTTCTTGTGATCGGTGTAAATAATAACTGGAAATCTTGATCCCTCCAGCAGATGCCTCCATTCCTCAAGTGCTAATTTAATGGCTAGAAGCTCTCGATCCCCGATGGAGTAGTTCCTCTCCGCCGGAGAGAAGGTCCTGGAAAAAAAACCACAAGTAACAGCATGCCCGGAAGAGTTTTTTTGTAGAAGGACAGCTCCAGCTCCCACTGAGGAGGCATCAACCTCCAATAGGAAGGGTTTAGATGGGTCAGGTCTGGAGAGCACGGGAGCCGAAGAAAAGGCAGACTTGAGTCGTTTAAAGGCGTCTTCCGCTTGAGGAGGCCAGGACTTGGGATCGGCATTTTTTTTTGTTAAAGCCACAATAGGAGCCACAATGGTAGAAAAATGTGGAATAAATTGCCTGTAATAATTGGCGAACCCCAAAAAACGTTGGATGGCACGGAGTCCGGAGGGGCGTGGCCAATCTAAGACGGCAGAGAGTTTATCTGGGTCCATTTGTAGTCCCTGGCCAGAGACCAAGTATCCTAGAAAAGGAAGAGATTGGCATTCAAACAGACATTTCTCTATTTTGGCATAGAGTTGATTATCACGAAGTCTCTGAAGAACCATACGGACATGCTGGCGGTGTTCTTCTAGATTGGCAGAAAAAATCAGGATATCGTCCAGATATACAACAACACAGGAGTATAGTAGATCACGAAAAATTTCATTAACAAAGTCTTGGAAGACGGCAGGGGCGTTGCATAGACCAAAGGGCATGACCAGATACTCAAAGTGTCCATCTCTGGTGTTAAATGCCGTTTTCCATTCATCCCCCTCTCTGATGCGGATGAGATTATAAGCACCTCTTAAGTCCAGTTTGGTAAAAATATGGGCACCTTGGAGACGATCAAAGAGTTCAGAGATGAGGGGTAGGGGGTAGCGGTTCTTAACCGTGATTTTATTAAGACCGCGGTAGTCAATGCAAGGACGTAGAGAGCCATCTTTTTTGGACACAAAGAAAAATCCGGCTCCGGCAGGAGAGGAGGATTTACGGATAAAGCCCTTTTTTAAATTTTCTTGGACGTATTCAGACATGGCAAGAGTCTCTGGGACGGACAGAGGATAGATTCTGCCCCGGGGTGGAGTAGTGCCCGGGAGGAGGTCAATGGGACAATCATAAGGCCTGTGAGGAGGTAGAGTCTCAGCTTGTTTTTTGCAAAAAACGTCCGCAAAGTCCATATAGGCCTTAGGGAGACCGGTTACATGAGGAAGCACAGGGACACGGCAAGGTTTACTGGGAACCGGTTTTAAGCAGTCCTTGGAACAAGAGGGCCCCCAACTCTTGATCTCCCCAGTGGACCAATCCAGGATTGGGGAATGGAGTTGAAGCCAGGGAAGTCCAAGAAGGATTTCAGAAGTGCAATTGGGGAGGACCAACAGTTCAATCCTCTCGTGATGAGATCCGATGCACATTAGAAGGGGCTCCGTGCGGAAACGTATAGTACAGTCCAATCTTTCATTGTTTACACAATTGATGTAGAGGGGTCTGGCGAGACTGGTCACCGGGATGTTGAACTTGTTGACGAGAGAGGCTAAGATGAAATTTCCTGCAGATCCAGAGTCCAAGAAGGCCACAGCAGAGAAGGAGAAGGCAGAGGCAGACATCCGCACAGGCACAGTAAGACGTGGAGAAGCAGAGTAGACATCAAGGACAGTCTCACCTTTGTGCGGAGTCAGCGGACGTCTTTCCAGGCGGGGAGGACGGATAGGACAATCCTTCAGGAAGTGTTCGGTACTAGCACAGTACAGGCAGAGATTCTCCATGCGGCGTCGTGTCCTCTCTTGGGGTGTCAGGCGAGACCGGTCGACCTGCATAGCCTCCACGGCGGGAGGCACAGGAACAGATTGCAGGGGACCAGAGGAGAGAGGAGCCGGGGAGAAGAAACGCCTCGTGCGAACAGAGTCCATATCCTGGCGGAGCTCCTGACGCCGTTCGGAAAAACGCATGTCAATGCGAGTGGCAAGATGGATGAGTTCATGTAGGTTAGCAGGGATTTCTCGTGCGGCCAGAACATCTTTAATGTTGCTGGATAGGCCTTTTTTAAAGGTCGCGCAGAGTGCCTCATTATTCCAGGATAATTCTGAAGCAAGGGTACGGAACTGTACGGCATACTCGCCAACGGAAGAATTACCCTGGACCAGGTTCAACAGGGCAGTCTCAGCAGAAGAGGCTCGGGCAGGTTCCTCAAAGACACTTCGAATTTCCGAGAAGAAGGAGTGTACAGAGGCAGTGACGGGGTCATTGCGGTCCCAGAGCGGTGTGGCCCAAGCCAGGGCTTTTCCAGACAGCAGGCTGACTACGAAAGCCACCTTAGACCTTTCAGTGGGGAACTGGTCCGACATCATCTCCAAGTGTAATGAACATTGGGAAAGAAAGCCACGGCAAAACTTAGAGTCCCCATCAAATTTATCCGGCAAGGATAGTCGTATTCCAGAAGCGGCCACTCGCTGCGGAGGAGGTACAGGAGCTGGCGGAGGAGATGATTGCTGGAGCTGTGGTAGTAACTGTTGTAGCATAACAGTCAGTTGAGACAGCTGTTGGCCTTGTTGCGCAATCTGTTGTGACTGCTGGGCGACCACCGTGGTGAGGTCAGCGACAACTGGCAGAGGAACTTCAGCGGGATCCATGGCCGGATCTACTGTCACGATGCCGGCTGGCAGGTAGTGGATCCTCTGTGCCAGAGAGGGATTGGCGTGGACCGTGCTAGAGGATCGGTTCTAAGTCACTACTGGTTTTCACCAGAGCCCGCCGCAAAGCGGGATGGTCTTGCTGCGGCGGTAGTGACCAGGTCGTATCCCCTAGCAACGGCTCAACCTCTCTGGCTGCTGAAGATAGGCGCGGTACAAGGGAGTAGACAGAAGCAAGGTCGGACGTAGCAGAAGGTCGGGGCAGGCAGCAAGGATCGTAGTCAGGGGCAACGGCAGAAGGTCTGGAATCACAGGCAAGGAACACACAAGGAACGCTTTCACTGGCACTAGGGCAACAAGATCCGGCGAGGGAGTGAAGGGGAAGTGAGGTGATATAGGGAAGTGCACAGGTGTAAACACTAATTGGAACCACTGCACCAATCAGCGGTGCAGTGGCCCTTTAAATCGCAAAGACCCGGCGCGCGCGCGCCCTAGGGAGCGGGGCCGCGCGCGCCGGGACAGAACTGACGGGGAGCGAGTAAGGTACGGGAGCCGGGGTGCGCATCGCGAGCGGGCGCTACCCGCATCGCGAATCGCATCCCGGCCGGAGGTGGTAACGCAGCGCCCCGGGTCCGTGGAACCGACCGGGGCGCTGCAGTGAGGGAAGTGTAGCGAGCGCTCCGGGGAGGAGCGGGGACCCGGAGCGCTCGGCGTAACAATCGCTCTTTTCATGGTATGAAATTTTAAATGCTGTTCAGTCACTGAAGCATCTAAATTCTACAGATTTGTTTGTAAACTTGTGTTTCTGCGTTTTACAAAACATCTCTTTCCCTGTTCTGACGACAAACTTTACGCACAGTTACATTTCCTAATGTAAATTGTTCCCAGAGAGTTTGTTCTTGGGTAACTGACAGTCAGGCAGGAGATCAATCTGAAAGCTACGCACTGTGCCAAGATTTGCATGAATAACATTTTCCCTGGGAAGAATGGCTTTGGATCAATTCTAATAAACATCCTATTATGGTTTTGACCAAACCACAAAGCAAATCACCACATCCCTCTATATTTGTTGGTTATACTATAACATCTAAAGTTATTTGGAGGATTTCCTTTTGTTTTTAAATGTCTTGTTGAACTTTAACTAAATAATTTGAAATATATACACAGAATAATAAACTAAATATTACAATATGCCAAGTATATGCAAGTTAGACTGGTGCTCATGACCAGGGCTGGATTCATAGTTTCTATATGGTTGATTATATAATTATTTACATCTCCAGCAGTCAATGTTGTATTTTTTCTGCCTATATTATAAAATGTATTATTATTATCTGTCAGTACTTCCTAATAGAATTTCACACTACCAATATACATGTATAATTTAGACAGGATATTGAAGTCATTTTCCCACTATATAGGCTGCACAGGTACAGTACAATCTGTTTTCAGTACTGCCTGAATATGAGGGATTAGTTAGTTGTGTCTAGTTTCCTCTAAGGACCACTGCCAGAATATGTGTAGTGTTTGTTTTGTTAGCTAGTACAGGAATCTCCTCGAGCTCCCGGGACTATTATAAGGATCCCAATATATCTTTGTGCAATTCTTTCCTTCTGTCTTCATAAATATGACATGTTCCACATTTCACAAACAGGACAATCTACAAAATATTAATTTCTCAAGCTGTTCAAGCTCTGTGGGAAAAGATATGTCCTAGCTGAGAGCACAATGGATCAGTGCAGGGCAGCTATGCTGACATTGGAGAGGATTTTCATCTGATATTACTTGTTTATCAAACAAGCTAGTCACATCCGGGGAACAAACAACATTTTGTCCTGTCTTGTCTTTATATGTACATACCAGCAGATGCCTAAAGGATCCCAGAGTAGAAAGATAATTTTAGATGTATGCATGTGCTTCATGTATTAGCACTGTTATATGTAAGACCGTTGTAAAGAAGAAAAAAATAAAAAATAAAAAAATATATATGTCACAACTTTCCATCTGGCATAGTTATCACCTCCACAGGATAGGAGTCCAACCCTTGTGATTGTGGAGGGTCCAAACGCTGGATATCGCCACAATCTCAAGTATGTAAACCCTGTCTCCCACTTCTATAAAGTGGTGGGTCATGCATGTACATTCTAGAGATTATGAAGGGTCCAAGTGGTCAGACCGCCTGTAATTAGACACTTATCCTCTATCCTGTGAACAGGGGATATGTTTTTAGGGGCTAAAATACCCCTTTTAATCTAGTCTGATTGGTTGCTATGAGCAATACCTATGTTATTCTATATAATGTACATATTGGAGAAAACGATATCAGAGGCAGGAAAGCCAGATAAGACTTGTGTAGGAAGTTTGACCATTTGGATTTTGTACCTGATTTCATAGATAGGCAAGGAATCGTTCTTATGTGTAGTTAGGTCTTATATGCTAAAAAGTACTTGCTCAACTTTTCAACCATTGTTTATTTTGGACTAAATAATGGCAGGTTTGGACTCCAATAAAGTAGTTCTCCAATTTAAATAAAGCATAAACAAATTCTGGCCTGCTAGCGGTGTAACATATTAGAACAGACGATGCTCACTTTGTTGTGTCCAGTGTTGTTGCTCCAGCCAGCCCCTGCCCTCTGTTTACTTTCATGCATGATGTGCTCTCCCAGCTCTCCTGATGACGTTCCAAACACACTGCAGCCTTGGTGACTGGATTGCTTTAGATTGCTCCATGTTGGCTCTGCACTAAATTTGTCAAGCCTTGCAATGGAATCTTTAGACAAAGCATTCCATCACATACATGTAACCAACATGCATTAAGGGGTTAACCATTAACCTTATTCTGTAACTATATGTAGATTTTATTTGTTATTCACAATGGCATGCAAAGATGCTACTGTGCCAGGTATTGCTGTGAAGAAGCCATGGTGCTCCATTGTCACGATGCCGGCTGGCAGGTAGTGGATCCTCTGTGCCAGAGAGGGATTGGCGTGGACCGTGCTAGTGGACCGGTTCTAAGCCACTACTGGTTTTCACCAGAGCCCGCCGCAAAGCGGGATGGTCTTGCTGCGGCGGTAGTGACCAGGTCGTATCCACTAGCAACGGCTCACCTCTCTGGCTGCTGAAGATAGGCGCGGTACAAGGGAGTAGGCAGAAGCAAGGTCGGACGTAGCAGAAGGTCGGGGCAGGCAGCAAGGATCGTAGTCAGGGGCAACGGCAGAAGGTCTGGAAACACAGGCAAGGAACACACAAGGAACGCTTTCACTGGCACTAAGGCAACAAGATCCGGCAAGGGAGTGCAAGGGAAGTGAGGTAATATAGGGAAGTGCACAGGTGATTACCCTAATTGGAACCACTGCGCCAATCAGCGGCGCAGTGGCCCTTTAAATCGCAGAGACCCGGCGCGCGCGCGCCCTAGGGAGCGGGGCCGTGCGCGCCGGGACAGAACAGACGGGGAGCGAGTCAGGTAGGGGAGCCGGGGTGCGCATCGCGAGCGGGCGCTACCCGCATCGCGAATCGCATCCCGGCTGGCAGCGGGATCGCAGCGCCCCGGGTCAGAGGACGTGACCGGAGCGCTGCAGCGGAGAGAGTGAAGCGAGCGCTCCGGGGAGGAGCGGGGACCCGGAGCGCTCGGCGTAACATCCATTAAGGACTTCTGCTGTTTTGTTCTGTCAATTCTTAACAATAAGTCATCAATTTTATAGCCTATATAAATGATTTAACATAGTAATTACTACAGTAAACATTAAAAGTAAAGAACAAAGAAATATCAAGGCCAAACTCAGATAGTACATTTATATATCTTTGGTTCTGATGATATTCTTTTTGTTTATACAATTTAATAATTTTTTCTGTCTTTTCATAACAGATGTCAATGAATGTGAGATTGGTGCTCACAATTGTGACAGGCATGCCATGTGTACAAACCTACCTGGAAGTTTTAAGTGTAGCTGCAGCCCTGGATGGGTAGGAAATGGAATCAAGTGCACAGGTATGGTAATTGATCAATATAATACATTTTCACCACTAAGGGCCTCATTTTCTATGATTTCCTTCTTTTTTCATAGTGAATTTTTCTTCGTTTTTTCATGATATGCATGAATGGGGTCCCACATGTATATAAGCTTGCATCGAAAATGCACCAGTTGGCGCCGTATTTTTTAACCACTCTGCTGAAGGTCAAAAGACAGCATAAACCTCGTTTAAAATATCATTAATTAATCAGATCATAAAAAAAAAAAAGAATGCCAACATTTTGGAAAGTAAGCAGAAAATGACAGATTGTTCGGACAAATAACTAAACTTTGATGCATGCTTGGTGCATGCCATTAATAAATAGAGTGAAATGCATTTTCCCATGCTTTTTTTTCACCACAATTTAAAGGGAAACACAATAGTACATGAGGCCCCAAATGTCAAGTTAATTGTAAAAGTAGGCTGGAGATAAACATGCCCATACTGTTTGTCATGGATTATCTGCAGTACTTAAAGCAAATTAAGTGTCTCTGTCATTATAGAAAAACTTTGCACATGTTGCAGAGACATGTCAAAAGTTTTGATCAAGTTTTGCAGAGACATGAAAGTTTAGATATTACTACTCCCCATCTCTCTGCAATTTCCGTCTCGCTGCATTAGACAAATCCCAGTATAGGTTTGTGATAGAGAGGAGGAGATAAACGACTTATCCTTGGAGACAAAGATGGTAATTATTACATATTTCTTACAGTATCTCTGCAATATCAGACAGACTAGCATTGAATGAAAGTATGATAGTATTAACTAATTCTGAGAACTTTTCTAATTCTTTAAATGCTTAAGATCTTTCAGAATAAACATTTATCACTTGATCAATGTGGTTTTCCTTGCTGGGAACTCCACTGATAACTAGATTGGGAGTCCCAAATTCCAAATTTTTCTCACCACACAACTACAGTGTGGAGGACTTGTAATGTAGCAAATATGCGAACATGCACGCTGCCAACTTATAGGCCAATGGGGCTTGTGGAAACGACTTTAAAGAGGATCTTGAGCATGAATGATGCATGCCCAACATTAAATTTGCCTTGTTGTGTTTGTTGGCCACACAAACATTGTGTCCTTCTGTTTCAGAAAGAAGTGGGATTGTAGCATTTTGGGTTGTGTTGCTTACTGAAAACAGAATAGAAAATACAGCTTTTTTCTTGCAGATCTTGATGAATGTTCAAATGGAACCCATCTCTGTAGTCAGGATGCAAACTGCAAGAACACCATGGGATCATATAGATGTCTGTGCAAGGAAGGATATTCAGGAGATGGATTTGAATGCAAAGGTGAGTTTGGCCCACTGATGCTCCATTCATATTATTAATGATGAAGTTGTACTTCAAAAGAAATTGTTGTAAGTAATCTTTTTTTTTTATCTTTTTTTGCACTATAGTAGGAAAGAAACTCTTTGATGGTGTCATATTCTTATAGACTTCTTTTTTTTCATAGCGGTTGCTGTTTTCATGGTGAAATCACTGCAGCAGATTAGCAAAGGCATTACAAATTTAGTCTGGTAGACGGATTTTGTAGTGTTTCTGCCAACGACTAGGTCATCCTTGTAAGAATGGAGTTTTATAATTACAACAACAGGGAAAGAGATTTTAGCTTCAATAACACATTGTGAACTATAAGATATGCCAAGAAGTAAAGTGTTTAATAAAACGATCTGCTCTTTAAACAGATATTGATGAATGCACAGAAAACGTCAATCTATGTGGAAATGGTCAATGTCTTAACACTCCAGGAGGATATCGTTGTGACTGTGACATGGGATTCTTACCTAGTGTTGATGGGAAAACATGTGAAGGTACGATGTGCTAAAGGTATCACAGGGTTCAAAGAAACAACCAATGTCTGCTTAGGTTAAAATGCCACATCACAAGTAGTCCTGACTTGAGTAGAGTAGTTTTGATTTTGCTTGTGTGAAAGTCAAACATTACAATGGTACGTTGCCTCCCTAATGGGAATGTGTCATCAGAAAATAACCTATTGCTTTAATCAAGTATATATGTTTAAAGATATTTTTAAGAATTTAAGTAATGTTTTGAAAATTTTCCATTTTACCATTTATATATAAAATAATACTGAAACCATGTAATTTTCATTGTGACCACTAGGCCTAAAAATAGACTGAGCCTTCCTGTACAGATCACTTACCAGCAGTGACACCAGTATATAAATAAAACAATAGCTGCAGCTCAGAGGTCAGCCTCCTACCCCTTTGGAAGGACCTCTGGACAGCTCACAAAGCATTCCTCCAAACTTCTTCAGCTCTTCTATTGTAGCGATTATGCAGCTGTTCCAGACTATTGTACCTATGTTCATAGGTGCTGCTTTAAAGCATGCCTCTATATGCTGTTAAAACAGCTTGGGCAAAATGGCCGCCCCCAATATAATATACAAAAAGTAAAATAGAAAAAAATTACAAGCAGTAAATAGAAACAGATTGGAAAAAAAAGAATATGTTTCTGTATCTGACTCTAATCAGAAAAAAATCTAGGCAACACATTCCCTTTAAAGTAGCAGTAGGCTGTTTGAAAACTGTCCCTATTACTTGGAAATCTATTTATCTATAAAGACTCTATAAATAGTGCTAGTAATTATGTTACCCCAGACATTGTTGACAGAGGCAGTATCTCAGATGCTACATCTAACATATTTACAGAAAATATTACATTATACATTATTTACAGTAAATATTACATACGATAGCCCAATAAGAGCCCCATATGTTAGACGTACTCTATTTAGTCCTTTGTTGAAGTCTCTAAATTGTATGACTGCAGTGTAAATAGTTAAACTGTATGATTTACAATCGGTACTGGCTGTTTGATCTCTGTTGCATAGTTGCTTTGGTTACTGATACTTCTAAAAAGTTTTTATTTCTATATATAAAAGATAAATGTTCTTATGTTATTTTTAGATATTGATGAATGTGCTCTTCCCAACATCTGTGTTTATGGCACTTGCAAAAACCTCCCTGGTCTCTTCAGGTGTGACTGTGATCCTGGATATGAACTGGATAAAAGTGGAGGCAACTGCACAGGTGAGATCTGGGTGGCCTTCTTCCAATGCTATATGGTATCTAAAAAGACTGATTTATTGCTTTATCTCTATAGGATGAATAAAGTTAGTATATGTAATGGCATCAATGGGTGATGCTGTTATTAATATTACAGCCTTGAAAGCTTTAGGAACTATGTAAAGATTAAGTAGAAGGGCGTGGCTTAGCGCAGCATGTGAGCGGTCGCACGGTCGGGAGCTCCGCTGAGACTGATGGGGCTGACTGGCTGGTTGCGGCCCCGGTTCCTGTGTGAACTTTGCATTTAACTGTTGGTCCTGTTAACCTGATTTGGACTACCTGTGCCTTTTTTCTGTCTACATGTTACCTGCTCACTCTTCCTGTTTGGTTTTTGTTGTCTGTATGGGGTTTGTGTTTTGTTTTGCGTCCTTCCTTCTGGCTCTTCTGCAGTGCTCTATTTACTATGTCTTTCTTCCCTCTAACCACTGGCGGCTACTGTATCCTCCCTTCTATGTTTTCACTTATGCTTCCCTGATTTCCTTATGGCTACCAATTTACATGTAGTGGCGTAGAATGTGAGAGGCCTTAATGATCCCACTAAGCGTCTTGCTATATTTCAGGCGCTTAAATTCTACCATCCTGCTGGGTTGTGCCTCTCTGAGACGCACTTGACAAATGATACAAAACATGTGCTGAACAAACTGTTGTTTGGCCCTACCTTTCACACCACTTTTTCCTCACATGCCCGGGGTGTAAGTGTTCTTATTCATAGAAATATTTTGTTTTCCTGTACTTCTAGTGTTATTGATCCCGAGGGTATGTTGGTTTGCCTTTATGGTGCCTTCAATCGTACTATGTGTGTGCTGGTTGCGCTCTATGTCCCCCCCCCCCCATACTCGAGCGATCGAGTGGTATCTTATTTGTCCTCTTTGCCTGATGCAAAGTGGTTGGGGATTTCAATAATCGTTTACCATCCGACACTTGATAGGTTTGGTGCCCGGGGACCTCCCAGGATTCCTTTTTCTACTTAGGTTTGTGGAGAAGGTGGGGTGGGCGGACCTTTGGAGAAAACGTAATCCTACAAGGTGCAATCATCTTCTTACTCTAGCTCTCATGGTACGCTATCACGCATTGATCTTGCGCTGGGCAACGAGTTGGTCTTTCCACTGTTCAAATTGGTGAATTATCTCCTCCGGGCGATTCAGGCGTCACTACAGCAGCAAGTGATCCTAGCGGAACAAAGGTTTTTGCTTGACCCTTCTGACCTAGCTAGAGAAAATTGGCAGTCCATGCAAGCCCTATTAGAGTCACATTTATTACAGATGGTGGACAACAAGCACTTCTTTCAACAGCAGTGCTACTTTGAGAGTAGTGAGAGCACGGGTCGCCTGCTGACTTATACTATTAGAGCCCATCGGGGATCCGCCTCTATTTCTTGTCTCTGTGATGGTGCCCAGAATGTTGTCCAGGAGGATGCGGACATCTTGAATGTATTGGAGATGTATTCTTCCAAGCTGCCACATGATCTTGCTGCTATTGATCAATTTGTTTCTGGTATTTCGCTCCTGGCGCTATCGCAGACCCAGAGGGATCTCCTGTGTGAACCCATTACTCATGAGGAATTAGAGGTTGCGTTGGGGGCCTTACCTAATGAGAAGTCTCCGGGTGTTGATGGGCTTCCCAATGAGTATCTTAAACAATACCAAGACATTCTGTTGCCTCAGTTGCTGGGGGTTCTGTGGGCTGCTGAAGAAGGGGAGGGTCTGCCTGGGTCTATGCTAGAGGCCATTATAGTATTGCTACTGAAACCCGGTAAGGACCCGCTCTCTGCGGGCTCATATAGACCAATTTCTTTACTGCGCTCTGATGTTAAGCTATTGGCGAAGGTCTTGGCTAACCATCTCCTGGGGGTCATTACTACCTTGGTACACGGTGACCAAATGGGGTTCATGCCGGGGAAGTCGACGGCGATAACATTAGGAGGCTCGATCTGAATCTCCAGTTGTATCCCGAGGGCGCTGTTTGCAGGGCTGTTCTTTCCCTCGACGCTGCCTAAGCTTTTGACAGCGTTGAGTGGAATTTCTTGTGGAGTGTCATGCGTCACATGGGATTTGGGCCCCCGTTTTTTTTACATGGGTACAACTGTTATACACTGCCCCTCTTGCCAGAATTCGGGCTAATGGCTTACTTTTCCATTCCTTTCCCCTGGGTCGTGGTACATGACAAGGGTGTCCCCTCTCCCCGTTTCTATTTGCCATAGCAATAGAGCCCTTGGCGGTTCTTATTAGGGCTTTCATGGAGTTTAGGGGTTTCTGTTATGGAGATATTGAGGAATGTATTGGACTTTATGCAGATGATATGCTTCTCTTCCTGGGATGTTGCGCACTCCTTGCCCCCCTTAAGGGCTCTTATAGAAAAGTATGGTAGTTACTCCGGCCTGTCCATCATCTGGGATAAGTTCACGATCCTTCCCCTTGATCTCCTCCCCTCTGTATCGGTTATTGCTAGGGTTGGCCTCCCTGTGGTTACACAGTTAAATATTTGGGTGTCTATGTTACTGCCTTTCCCTCTGATTATGTTACTCTTAATCTTGTTCCGTTGCTAGACCATAGTTCTCGCAAAGTGGCTACTCGGCGTAAACTTTCTCTCTCTATGATTGGTAGATCCAACTTAGTTACAATGGTTCTAATGCCTCAGTTTTTGTATATTCTACATAACACCCCTGTCTGGATTCTTATGAAATATTTTCTTAGGATTCAGTCATTATTTAGAGAGCTTATCTGGAATGGCAAGCCAGCTAGTATCCCTCTTGAAATAATTGCAACATGGTAAGGAGGCGGGTGGTTCCATAGTTTTATAGTTAGTATGGTTGAAAAAAGACATACGTCCATCAAGTCCAACCAGAGAATTGAAGGGAAGGGTGTAAGGGGATAAGGGGAAGGGATATAGTTTTATAAGGGGAAGGGATGCAGTTTAACCATTCCAAATCCCTGGTTGTACTTTTTAGTAGTTGAAGAGGTGGGCACAGTTTACTACTATGGGGCACATGGGAGATCTAGTATCAAGGCTTATTGGTATGGTGACCCCTATTTATCTGTTGGAAATGGCTGCACAGACACGTCCCCGGACATCCCTCCAACCTTTGTACTTATCTGTAAGGTGTGGATGAAATTTAGGACCCTTTTGCAGTATCCTATGTTTGTTACATATTCTCCTCTGTGGAATAATCCTAGCCTGTCTGAATTGTGTACACTAAGTGATGTTTCCCTCTGGGTTACCCATCTTATTGATTGTCCTCATCTTGTCAGTGCCCCTATTTTGTATTTGTCTTGGTATGTTGCTCACTGTCTGAGTCCCTGTTCTGTGTTGGCGTTCCGTGTGCCCCTTGTTGCTGCCCCCTCTCTCGTACTGTTTGATGTTGCACTTTCTTCACAAATGATGCCCCTGCCTTATATTTGAGTATGTATGTTGACATGCTTTTGCCTTTTGTCAAGGGGATGATATATTATACTGCACTGTATTGTTTCTAACATGATTCTTTTTATCAAGTAGAATTTGTCTCCTAGTTGCTAAGGGATATCACGGATACTCCTAGAAGGAGTTTTTTTTTCTTATACCCAATCTATATGTATAGCATAATAGTACATAGGACCTGCTTTAGCAGACTCCAAAATGAATACAGACCACACACCAGACTCCTATATAAAGATATATACTTACTGACCTGACCACCCCAAACCAGATCACCTTTTATACAGACCCCAGCCCAGCCCTCTATACAGACTCCAGACCAGAACACTCCTGTATATAGTTAGCCAAATGCACTATTTTGGGTAAATGGTCTATATTGTGGTTTAGTGGTTTGCATTGTTGCCTTGAGTCCTGGGTTCAAATATGGGCAAGAGTAACCTTTGCATGGACTTTCTACCCCATTCAGAACCATTCTAAAAGGTTTATTTAAAATTTACATTGTGAGCAGGGACTGATCGCAATCTGTGGACAGCACTGTGGAATACATTGGTGCTATATATCATATTAAGATGTCTACCAACTTTTACTAATATTCTTGTTTGCTTTATTTTAGATGTGGATGAATGTACTGATCCAACAACATGTATAAGTGGAACATGTGAGAATACTCCGGGCAGTTACAGCTGTGAATGCCCCCCAGATTTCCAACTTAACCCCACTCGGGTTGGATGTGTTGGTATGGCATTTTGATAAATATTTTATTCTATGTTGTCTACAAAGTATTCCTTTTACAGATAGGCAGTCCAACTATAGAAGTTATTTGCACAATTTTTATAATATATGAAGCACATTAAACAACATCAGTATTCTTCATTATTCTGTTTTCCTCAATACAATACCTGTTATTCCCTATGCCAAAGCATTAGATTTTTTATTTCTTAAACTGGGAGCTGAATTACTGCTGCCCCCAGATTAGTTAAGGCTATTGTGTTGAGCTTTGCAGACAAAATCTGTTTTTATAGAGGTATTGGGGAACAAAGGTAACTTGGGTCCACGAGAATTAATGATTCTGAGCGCCCACCATCAGTTTATATAGAACATCTGCATTCCAGTGTTATCATACTGCATACTGGTCATATAATTAATTTATATAGAAAAGATTATTTGGGATTAATCTTGTAAGTATTATCCCTAGCAGCATGATATTGGTCTGCTAAATTCAATTCAGATTAGACTGTCTTTTGTAGCACATTTGGGTCCCAATACTATGTCCAAACCTTGGCCCACAGGAAAACCCTATGAAACGCTGCCGAGCCAGTCAAAGTTTTGTATTAAATACTGTAATGTTCTATCCTTACTATTTAGTAAAATGGGGCTCTGTATATGTCATAGAATATGTCATATAATAACATCCCTTTTGCAGAATATACAAAATAGATTTTCTTGAATAATGTAATAATCAATGTTGCTCAATTTACACGTACACATATAGAATAAAATGCTATATGTATGTCTATTTTACTTGAATCTTAGTAATACCAATGAAGACACCTATTAGTATTTATTAATTATATCTGTGGTCTAAAATTGTTTAAACATTATAGTGTCACATGTACCATATAAAAAAATGATTTTCTAGAACAATAAGATACCATCACTCTTATCGTACAGATACTCGGTCTGGAAATTGTTACCTGGAGGCAAAACCACGAGGAGATAATGGAGACTTGGCCTGCAGTTATGAGATTGGTGTTGGCGTATCCAAGGCCTCATGTTGTTGTTCTCTTGGTAGAGCTTGGGGAATTCCTTGTGAACACTGTCCACCTGTAAATTCCAGTAAGTACAGAGCTATGACATTTTTGGACATTTTATTTTACCTCATGTAAAGTAGATTGATACCTGCTTAGTAATCCATGCACTATATTAGCAATATCTTGACTTGTTGTATAGGGTTAAATACTACTTTAGTGAGAGTGTGGATAGTTGCAAGTGTTACAAAACACAGGGTCAGAATGTATTTGTATTTCGGTTATGTTGGATATAATGTCAAAGATTTTTATCCAGAATTTATGGACATTTTTGACCTCTCCAGCAAGTTTTAAGATAAGTTGTGTCTAATTTAGTAATGTGTGATATAGTGAGTGTCACGATTCGGCTTCCAGGTAGTGGATCCTCTGTGCCAGAGAGGGATTGGCGTGGACCGTGCTAGTGGACCGGTTCTAAGCCACTACTGGTTTTCACCAGAGCCCGCCGCAAAGCGGGATGGTCTTGCTGCGGCGGTAGTGACCAGGTCGTATCCACTAGCAACGGCTCACCTCTCTGGCTGCTGAAGATAGGCGCGGTACAAGGGAGTAGGCAGAAGCAAGGTCAGACGTAGCAGAAGGTCGGGGGCAGGCGGCAAGGTTCGTAGTCAGGATGGGTAGCAGAAGTTCAGGTACACAGGCTTTGGACACACTAAACGCTTTCACTGGCACAAGGCAACAAGATCCGGCAAGGGAGTGCAAGGGAGGAGACTAGATAAAGGCAGGGAGCAGGTGGGAGCCAATTAAGCTAATTGGGCCAGGCACCAATCATTGGTGCACTGGCCCTTTAAGTCTCAGAGAGCTGGCGCGCGCGCGCCCTAGAGAGCGGAGCCGCGCGCGCCAGCACATGACAGCAGGGGACCGGGACGGGTAAGTGACCTGGGATGCGATTCGCGAGCGGGCGCGTCCCGCTGTGCGAATCGCATCCCCAACGGCCAGAACAGTGCAGCGCTCCCGGTCAGCGGGACTGACCGGGGCGCTGCAGGGAGAAAGACGCCGTGAGCGCTCCGGGGAGGAGCGGGGACCCGGAGCGCTAGGCGTAACAGTACCCCCCCCCTTAGGTCTCCCCTTCTCTTTGTCCGGTAACTGCCTCCCCTGGGATGAGGACACCGGGAAAGAATGGAGGGTTTCCTCAACGGCAGGCAGTACAGCAGGAGTGGGAATGGGGAGGGAGGGCAGAGGGCGAGGCCTGGCACGGGGCAGTGTGACACCAGGACGGGGGCCATGGGGAGGCACAGAGGCTTGCCTGATGGGACTGGGAGGGGGGGAGAGGCACTTCCTGTGGCAGGCAGAGTCCCAGTTCCTGATCTCCCCGGTGGTCCAATCAATGGTGGGGGAATGAAGCCGGAGCCAAGGCAGACCGAGGAGGACCTCAGAGGTACAGTTGGGGAGAATGAAGAACTCAATCCTTTCGTGGTGGGGTCCGATAGACATCAGGAGGGGTTCTGTGCGGTAACGCACGGTGCAGTCCAATCTGGCTCCGTTGACCGCGGAAATGTAGAGCGGTTTGACGAGACGGGTCACCGGGATGCTGAATCTATTAACAAAGGACTCCAACATAAAATTCCCGGAGGCACCAGAGTCCAAGCAGGCCACGGCTGAGATGGAGGAGTTGGCTGTAGGGGAAATCCGCACGGGCACCGTGAGACGTGGAGAAGAAGACTTAGAAGCAAAAGATGCCACACCCACGTGAGCTGGGTGCGTGCGTGCGTTTCCCAGGCGTGGAGGACGGATAGGGCAATCCACCAAGAAATGCTCAGTACTGGCACAGTACAGACAGAGATTTTCTTCTCTACGGCGATTCCTCTCTTCCTGGGTCAGGCGAGACCGATCCACTTGCATGGCCTCCTCGGCGGGAGGCCCAGGCGAAGACTGCAAAGGATGCTGTGGGAGAGGTGCCCAGAGATCTAAGTCTTTTTCCTGGCGGAGCTCTTGGTGTCGCTCAGAAAAACGCATGTCAATGCGGGTAGCCAAATGGATGAGTTCTTGGAGGTTGGCAGGAATCTCTCGTGCGGCCAGCACATCCTTGATGCGACTGGATAGGCCTTTTTTAAAGGTCGCGCAGAGAGCCTCATTATTCCAGGATAGTTCAGAAGCAAAAGTACGGAATTGTATGGCGTACTCGCCAACGGAAGAATTACCCTGGACCAGGTTCAGCAAGGCAGTCTCAGCAGAAGAGGCTCGGGCAGGTTCCTCAAAGACACTTCGGACTTCAGCAAAGAAGGACTGGACTGTGGCTGTGGCAGGATCATTGCGGTCCCAGAGCGGTGTGGCCCAAGACAAGGCCTTTCCTGAAAGAAGGCTTACTACGAACGCCACCTTAGACCGTTCTGTAGGAAACAAGTCTGACAACATCTCCATATGCAGGGAACACTGAGACAAAAATCCACGGCAGAGTCTGGAGTCCCCATCAAATTTGTCCGGCAGGGACAAGCGGAGGTTAGGAGCGGCCACTCGCTGCGGAGGAGGTGCAGGAGCTGGCGGAGGAGATGGTTGCTGCTGTAGCAGAGGCAGAATTTGCTGTAACATGGCGGTCAACTGCGACAGCTGCTGTCCTTGTTGGGCAATCTGCTGCGATTGCTGAGCGACCACCGTGGGAAGATCAGCGAGACTTGGCAGCGGCACCTCAGCGGGATCCATGGCCGGATCTACTGTCACGATTCGGCTTCCAGGTAGTGGATCCTCTGTGCCAGAGAGGGATTGGCGTGGACCGTGCTAGTGGACCGGTTCTAAGCCACTACTGGTTTTCACCAGAGCCCGCCGCAAAGCGGGATGGTCTTGCTGCGGCGGTAGTGACCAGGTCGTATCCACTAGCAACGGCTCACCTCTCTGGCTGCTGAAGATAGGCGCGGTACAAGGGAGTAGGCAGAAGCAAGGTCAGACGTAGCAGAAGGTCGGGGGCAGGCGGCAAGGTTCGTAGTCAGGATGGGTAGCAGAAGTTCAGGTACACAGGCTTTGGACACACTAAACGCTTTCACTGGCACAAGGCAACAAGATCCGGCAAGGGAGTGCAAGGGAGGAGACTAGATAAAGGCAGGGAGCAGGTGGGAGCCAATTAAGCTAATTGGGCCAGGCACCAATCATTGGTGCACTGGCCCTTTAAGTCTCAGAGAGCTGGCGCGCGCGCGCCCTAGAGAGCGGAGCCGCGCGCGCCAGCACATGACAGCAGGGGACCGGGACGGGTAAGTGACCTGGGATGCGATTCGCGAGCGGGCGCGTCCCGCTGTGCGAATCGCATCCCCAACGGCCAGAACAGTGCAGCGCTCCCGGTCAGCGGGACTGACCGGGGCGCTGCAGGGAGAAAGACGCCGTGAGCGCTCCGGGGAGGAGCGGGGACCCGGAGCGCTAGGCGTAACAGTGAGATATCATCACAGAATTATTTTTTGCCCCAGTAAAGGTAAAAACAAGGTATACAGTCATTCTCCTTCAAAAAATTCTGTTTGCAAATAGACTTTGTTCCTGCATCAGTTTGCAATATTTTATCCTTTGCTTTCCAAGATCAGATTGAATGAAATTATATGACTATTTAATGAGATTATATTGACTGTTATGATACCCATCTGGAACGTAACAATTAATGAGACTATAGAGACAACATGATGTATGTGGGGCTTTGTGCCCCCTGCAGTAATGGCTTATAGATCCAAAAGCAGATCTGTTCATTTTCTTGTAAATGCTTTATTGAAAATTACGAATAAAAGATAAACAATGCTAATTTAATTTTGCAGGTGACTATAAAATACTGTGTCCTGGAGGAGAAGGTTTCAGACCAAATCCCATTACTGTTATTTTGGAAGGTAAATTTTGTATAATACCCTCAATGTAATGTAAAATTGTTTTCAAACCATATGCAGAATCACATATACATTAGTAAGGCAGTTTTACTTGCTTTACTTTCACGGTTCCTGGCCATTTGAGTTTTGGGTTTTGAAGCATTTAAGCAAAAATGTTGGTGTTTTTATTGGATCTGAAAGTTATTTAAAGGTCTGCAAAGCAAAAAGTAAACATTCTTATGTGCCATCTTTACATTATTTTAGATATCGATGAATGTCTTGAGTTGCCAGGTCTATGTCAAGGAGGAAAGTGTGTTAATACCTTTGGTAGTTTCCAGTGTCGTTGTCCAACTGGCTTCTTCCTCAATGAAGAGACAAGAGTTTGTGATGGTAAGTCAAGTCTTTAAAAACTAGTTAACTCTCAAGACTCTTACAATGGACAAATTATGGTATATTGACAATTTAATGGCCACATCCACAGCTGATAAGGTTATCAGGAGTTAAGTGAAGCCCATGTTTAATATATAAGTCTAGCAGAAACAGATACATCTCAGAAAGCATATTGGTCTGAGTATAGGCCACCTCTTTATTTAGGGTACATTAACCTAGGTGTCATGAATTATTAACACATAACTATATTGTAATTCTTATATTTACATCATAAGACTGAAAAACATGCTTATACTGTAATGAATCTAATACATATATTCGAATATTTGTATTTTAGACATCAATGAATGTGATCAGCCTGGAATATGTGGACCTGGAACATGCTACAATACTGTTGGAAACTATACTTGTATATGCCCACCTGACTTCATGCAAATAAATGGAGGAAACAATTGTATGGGTAAGCTGTGGCTCTCCTAGTAGTCATCTTGTATTAAAATATCTTTTTTATATTATATTGATTTCAGTTGTGGAACTGAACCAACCTATCTGTGGTTTGTGTGGATTTATAAATGGCTATGTTTACCCAATGTTTTAAAGGAGTACTCCGGCGCTTAGACATCATATCCAGGGGATAAGATGCCTGATCACGGGGGTCCCGCCGCTGGGGACTCCCGTGATCTTGCACGCCGCCCCTGTTAAAATCAGTCCCTGGAGCGTGTTTGCTCCGGTCTGATTACTGTCGATCACGGGGCCAGAGCGTTGTGACGACACGGCTCTGCCCCCGTGTGATGTCATGCTCCGCCCTCTCAATGCAAGCCTATAGGAGGGGGCGTGACAGCTGTCATGCCCCCTCCCATAGACTTGCATTGAGGGGCGGGGTGTGATGTCACATGGGGGCGGAGTCGTGACATCATGGTCTCACATCACTGTGGTCGGGAGCCGAAGCCTCCAGCGTTTCCGGAAGCCGCAACTATCTGACATCTTATCCCCTATCCAAAGATGTCTAGGGGCGGAGTACCCCTTTAAATACAGTTGAGTTGTGTTTTTTCCCGACAGACATACTGACAAATGGGTTAAAAAAACATATGCAATTATTTGTCATACAATTTGCTATACCTAAATATACACTTTTTTTGCTTTCAATAGCAATACTGCAAAAACATATATAAAATGTAAAATTTGTGTTATGCAATTAACAAGGAACACAAAGCCATTATGCAAAAAGTAGAGAGCCAAGTAGTTAGGCTGGATGTCTGGATGTTCCAAAGGCAACCAGCAGAAGTTTTTAAGGTAACAAAAAGAAAACTTAAAAAGAAAACAAAGTATTGAAAACGATCAAGTCACAATGTGGGCAACAGTCAACACTAGCAAAACGTTGGTTTGTTCATTAATGCTATGCAAAGATTTGTGGTCTGTTCCGGTTTTTAATACCACCAACTCTTGTTTGGAAGCCCATCTACTGTAAGCTTTGCTTTATAGGAATTCTGAACTTATTTTACCCTACATAAACCTTGTCACCTTCTAGCTAAGCTACAGATGACTTAATTTACATTAGCTTTCACAGATCTGTTGAAATAACAGGTTGTGGTTTGCCAGATCTGTAAACAGTTGTAAAAGCACATCCAAAAAAATGTCAAATTACAAATATAAATGGAATCGGCCTTAACTGTATCATCCATCATTAAGCATACACACCTTCTAGGCTATAAAATTTACAATAGAAGCAGCTGATTTATGTGTCCTCTAGCTAATCTGTTTTATATTACCTTTTTAAGTGAGATCAACTTCATGTAAGGATATTGAAGGGAGTCAGTCAGCTGCAATTCAAGTTCCCAAGTGCTGAAACAGTTGAATAGCTGTTAGGACAAGGAGATACATGGTACCTTTCATTTGTCTGTGGTGCCAAGTACAAAGAGGTGTTCCCAAGCCCCTGAAGTTCTGAGGGCTGAAACACCTCCCCTCCCGTCCCCTCCCTGCTTGATTGACAGTCAGAGCTCAGCCCCCAATTCTCGTACCTGCACCGTGCATATAATTCTGCGCAGGTGCGAGATTTGCAGGACTCGGCTTCCAGCTGAGCAGGGACAGGGATGGGAGACAGAGCAAGAAAGCGCCCCAGCCCTCACCATTTCAGGTTCTTTGGAACGTCTGTTTGACACTTGGCATTAGAGAATAAAAGTATTTCTCTATGGTATAGAAGCTCAGACAGATATCTGAAAGGTACCATGTGTCTCCTTGTCCTAACAGCTATGGAATAGTATCAGCAGTTTGGAACGTGAATTGCAGCTGACAGATTGCCTTTAAGTATTCCTAATGTTATTATTGTTTAAGACTATTTTTTTAAATTTGTTTTTTTTTGCATAAATAAGTGGTCAGCTGAATGATAGCAAATAAACTATGCATTTGTACCTGAATGACCTGTTATATCTTTTACATATAGACATGAGAAGAAGTCTGTGCTTTAGAAACTTCAATGCCGACAATCAAACTTGTGATCAAGAATTGGTTTACAACATGACAAAAAAAATGTGTTGCTGTTCATACAATATTGGACGTGCATGGAACAGACCATGTGAAGAATGTCCATTGCCAAGTACCGGTGAGTTCATCACAAGGCATTTACACTTTTTGGTGATTTAAAAGTATTAGAAGAAATTCCACTAAACGATGAACCACATTCAAAGTTTAGATACTTCATGAAGGGATGTGGTCCTGTTCTGGTAAAGATTGGGGGGTCCAATGTCACAGACCCCAACCTGTGTTTGCTGCTCCAGTGCACTTTCATTTTAGACCAATGTAAAGGCCTCCCTACATTTTCGATAAAAGTTGTCTAAAACTTGCAGCCACCCAACCAAATTCACCCCAGACCAGCCCCCAGCCCCACTGGGGCCAGGGTTCAATATGTCACACAGACACCCACACTATCACCGCTGGAACCGGCTGGCAATTAGCAGAGCCATAGGCAGGAAGAGGATCTCTGCAGAGGATGGGGGCGTAATACCAGAGGTCTCATTTGTTTTTTTAAATGCTGGTGGTGTCAGCGGGGTGCAATGCAGGGTAGCTGTTATAACCCTAGGGTTATAACAGATGTTATTAACCCCTTCTTTTCATGATGCCAGGGCGTGGTTTAGCCATAACTAATACCGCTGGGCCTGGGCTAGGCACGGGGGCAATGAAGACACCGACGCCAAGTTACGGACAATGGTAGCTTTACTGAAGGTAGACAGATGACACAGTATATGCAGTACAGCCAATATCCCAAGGAGGTGACCAGTGACACAGGGGGACCTCACAGGCTTGCTGGGACTTGCAGTATGTAGAGACATGTTAGTGCAGGCCACAGGGACTATATAGAAGACTTGACTTGACTGACGACAATTGACATGAAGATGCCTTTTAGCTTACTTGAGCTGACTTGTGGCTGCAGACTTTAGGCATGAGGTCTCCAATGCTCTGGACACACTCTGAGACGACTGCACTGGACCTCAGCAGGAATAGCAATGAGCTCAGAGAGCTAAGGGAGAGATTGCAGCCCCTACCCTGGTTTTATAGGGGGGCTTTTGCAAGGAGCCCATAGGTCATCAGGTCACTAATACCTCCTGGGTAACAATCACATAGTTACAGCTATTAAAGAAATAGTACATTTTATTATATGACTTATGTACTTAGGGGATAACACATAAAGGGGGCCCTGGGAACATGGAGAGACTCTGCCTGACAGGGCAGGAGAAGAATGGGGACACACCATCCCATACTCTGCCCCCACACTGGCATTCTAGGCAAGTTAAAAAACAAACAAACATATATTTCAGAGTACTTTAACGTGGTACTCCGGTGGAAAACCCAACTGGTGTCAGAAAGTTAAACAGATTTGTAAATTACTTCTATTTAAAAAAATGTAATCCTTCCAGTACTTATTAGCTGCTGAATACTACAGAGAAAATACTTTTCTTTTTGGAACACAGTGCTCTCTGCTGAATCATGAGCACAGTGCTCTCTGCTTATATCTCTGTCCATTTTAGGAACTGACAGAGCAGCATATGTTTTCTATGGGGATTTTCTCCTACTGTGGACAGTTCTTAAAATGGACAGAGATGTCAGCAGAGAGCACTGTGCTCGTGATTCAGCAAAGAGCTCTGTGTTCCAAAAAGAAAACCATTTCCTCTGTAGTATTCAGCAGCTAATAAGTACTGGAAGGATTAAGATTTTTTAATAGAAGTAATTTACTAATCTGTTTAACTTTCTGGCACCAGTTGATTTAAAAAAAAAAAAAAAGTACCCCTTTACCCCTTTAATGTTTGGCTGTGTTCAACGTTCACGTGTATGGGAAGATCGGGAGAGATTGTTGTTGACAAACACATGTTAGGCCGGCAGCAGTTCAAGCAGTCCAAGTGTATGGCCACCCTAAGAAATATGAGCTAGGGTAAAAGCCCCCCTATATCTCCTTATTTTATTTAAAAGCTTACAGATATATAAATTCTGGGTCCCTCTGCTGTAAATTACTAATCTAAAGAGAATGTAAAGTACATGTATATAAAATCAGCACACATTTATATTATTTTCACATGCTTTCTCTTGTTTTCTATGCAGATGACTTTGCAGCACTCTGTGGAAGTGCTCGTCCCGGCTTTTTCATTGATATTTACACAGGACAACCAGTTGGTAAGCTAAATATCTATTTTCTGCTTTATGGTGAAACACATTCCTATATGACCAAAGTCATTACTCCAATCCTTGTCTCCTTCAGATATTGATGAATGCAGAGAGATTCCTGGAGTTTGCGAGAATGGCATTTGTATAAACATGATTGGGAGCTTCCGTTGTGAATGTCCAATGGGATTTTTCTACAATGACAAACTGTTAAACTGTGAAGGTAAGCATACAGCTTATATGGCTGATAAGAACCACTACCAAGGCCTTGTCATTTGTGTAAATACTGAAAGCATAACCAGTATAAACATTTCGTCCTTCTTCTCTGGGAGGTTTCTCTGCTCAGAATGTGTTATTAAAGGGCTAGTACAGCTTTAGACATTTTATCTAAGATGTCTGATCTCCCTCCCCGCATTATGTGCGTAGCTGCGTCTCCAGGCTCGGAAACCAGAAGTTTCCGGGACTGGAGATGTGACGTAACGCCATGCCCCCCCACGTGATGTCACGTCACGCCCCTCCCTTCAAGTTTATGTGAGGGGGCGTAACGGCCGTTATGCCCCCTCCCATAGACATGAATGGAGGGGGTGTGGCGTTACGTCACGTCTCCAGTTATTCCCCCTCCCATAGACATGAATGGAGGGGGTGTTGCATTACGTCACGTCTCCAGTTATGCCCCCTCCCATAGACATGAATGGAGGGGGTGTGGCGTTACGTCACGTCTCCAGTTATGCCCCCTCCCATAGACATGAATAGAGGGGGTGTGGCATTACGTCACGTCTCCAGTTATGTCCCCTCCCATAGACATGAATGGAGGGGGTGTGGCATTACGTCACGTCTCCAGTTATGTCCCCTCCCATAGACATGAATGGAGGGGGTGTGGCATTACGTCACGTCTCCAGTTATGTCCCCTCCCATAGACATGAATGGAGGGGGTGTGGCGTTACGTCACGTCTCCTGTCCCGGAAACTCCCGGTTTCCGAGCCTGGAGATGCAGCTCCACACATAATGCGGGTGCTGTAGGGAGATCGAGGGGGGGGGCCAGTGGTGGGTCCCCCGCTATTAGACATCTTATCCCTTAACCTATGGATAGGAGATAAAATGTGAAAAGCAGCAGTACCCCTTTAAACAAGGTGTCACCTCTATTAAAAATAAGAATTTGCAAAACATATAGTTGGAAAATGGCTGAATTAATTTGATATTAGCGGAAAAGAAAAAATGTCAATTCTCTTACAGCAAATTATAAATCTAAATATAACATTGTTGGAAGCCAAATTGTGTATGTCCAGCAGAATATTCTTATTTGATTTCATGATTCAGTATACCACGAAAGGATCCAACTCTTTCAGCAATGACTTCAGCTCTACATTGCCCTTGTCACATCTCATCCAGCTACTATACAACACAACAGGATCTTACAGATTGCAGCCTAAGTAAGCGCAGTGTTAAACCAAACCTATCTTTACCACATCAACAACACTTCAGCTGTGAACATCTGAAACTTAAGACTCAGGGCTCCAATGGTGTAAATAAACTGGCAGCGTATGTGCCAATCTGTAAACATAGCAGAGACTTACAGGGGGTAATAGTGCCATTCATAAAGTTTCTCTGCAGACAGAGGAGCAGTCACCGAGGAAAGAAAGGGGCAAATTCTCTAACTGAGAAAGCAAACAGGACTCCAAAGGAGGATAAACAGGATGCCGTACTTAGGCGACTCGCTGCTGCAGGCTTTTTTCATGCCGTAGAATATAGTACATATTACATTTTCCTGTAGAACACCACCTATGGCTCAACGTCTGAAATACTAGTTAGGCTGCTGAATCAATGGCTATGTGTTTAATTCAGAAGATGATAAGGTAGGGAATTTTCACAGAGCACTTGCTAGTTGAATGATTTTTATGAAGTGGTTGTATATATATCTGTTAACTAACTAAAACCATTACAGGAATTTTTTTTTCTTTTTTTTTTATATTAAATAAGTATCAATAAATAACCTATTGTTTAAAATATATTTTTATGGTAAATATATTTTTGTAAGATTTTTTTACATTAGAAAAAATGTAGTTTTATTTTTCACATTGACCACTGAGCCCTTCTGAGCCAATTCAATCTATAATAAGAAAATTAAAATAGGTTAGAAAAAATATGTATCTGTATCCTGTTATAAATGAGTTATAAAATGTAGATGATACATTACATGTAAAGATTTCATTAGCTTATATTAATGTATTTATGTCTATTTTTGCTTGTTTTACCAGATATTGATGAGTGCCAGAATGGACCAGTATGTCAAAGAAATGCAGACTGCATTAACACCCCAGGGAGCTACCGCTGTGACTGCAAACCTGGCTATAAATTCACTTCTACTGGACAATGTGTTGGTGAGATATTATGTAACATATCATCCACACCTCTCTAGGGTTTGGTTTTTAGCAAATCACTCGGCGTTGTATTCAAACACATAGTATCCTATAATTTTGAAGGACATCTGCAGCGTTATAACACTCATCCCCTATCCACAGGGTAGGGGATAAGTGTTTGATCGCAGGGGGTCTGACCACTGGGGCCCCCCGTGATCTCCTGAACGGGGCCCCCGCATTAGAGCTCAGTGAGAGTGCTAATGCACATAGCGTCTACCTAGAGAGGTCGACGGTACGCCCCCTCCCCATACAGTTCTATGGGAGAGGCGGGGAGGCATGAACACTGCCTCCCCGCCTCTCCCACAGAACTACATGGAGGATGCGTGTCGGCCGCAATGTCCTGTGAATCGCCACAAATATTGTGGTCTACTGGCAGCTGGCCCATTGAGTTTATTACACCAAACGTAGTCAGCTAGTGAGTATGTTTGGTCCATTTCCCACATGGGGGAATCAAGACTGCAGCAGACTACAGCTTTTTGAGTTCCTCAAAATAACAGTATATGTTTAGTAAATGGTCCAAATGTTGTACCTAGTTGACTATGTGTGCCCATTAAACTCATTAGGTTTCCTGACAAGTACGCCCTGGGACATCATCTTGACAGGTGGTTGTATACCTCTAACAAGGAACGAAATGTAAACATAACCTTCTACTGTAAAGTGAGCTAATCACGACAGCGTAATATAGTAAGCTGTAAATCACGATGAGAATCTCATAACCTCTACTTCCTTAACACTGAGCAGGCATATTGCATCATTGGTTTACTTAGCATCCTGAAAAGATATTGTTTCATTAATGGTATTAATGGCACGTATTTTCCAATAGGTCCCCAACATTGATGCAGTGCCAGAATCAGAACATCATTTTTTAGAGTATAGCCCCCATAAGGAATCATATTGACAGAATCTGCGGCCACACCGGCTCTGTGCACATAGACTTACTGTTTGCATGAAGCATTAGTTGATAAGATAAATAATTGGCTATGAATTGACTAACTTCCCCTCATCCCGATTTCGGTTGATCTCTTCCATAATTTGTCCTTTATATCTGATAATTAAACAGCTTTCCTGTTTCAGTGCGTGAGGTACAATAGTAGCTAAATGCCTGGAGCAGCAATAGGCAGGAAAGACTGAATAAGGATCAGAGAGAATCTAAGATTGTTCATGAAGTAATATTGTAGATTTCTTCAGGACCTTCAGTATCTGCTGCTACACAGGATCTGTGCACATAGACTTGCTGTTTGCAAGAAACATTAGATGACAAGAAACATTATTGGCTATCAATTTTGTAGCTTCCCTCATAACTATTTTTGTGGGTTTCTTCCAAAAATTTGCTTGTCAGAATTAAATTAATAGCATTATTTTACTATAGAATTAAAAAAGTGATGGCATTTGATCTAAACAGTGATGGCATGTTGTTTGCATATGCCATTACATTAAAAATAGAGAAATCCAACATCTGGGGCCCCTGTGATCCTGAGTGCTGCAGGACCTTCAGTCTTTGCTGCATGGTGTTCCTCCTGGTAATTTGGCTGATCAGTAAATTGGGCTGTGCAGGGAGCCAATGGAGTCTTCCCATTCACTGAAATAGTACTTTGCAGCTGTTTTCCTGAACAGTGGATGACTGGGCACCACTGTGCTGGGAAAGACTGAAGGCTGAAAGACAGTAGCACTGAATCTGTGTTGTGGTCCCCTTATTCTTAAAATTATTGGGAACCTGAGAAGTTGGACCCCCACTGATCATAAAGTGATGGCATATCCTAGTGATGTACTCTCACTTTATGACATGGGAATATACCTTTAACTATGACAACACGCTGAGTAGATCTGACTTTCTTTTTTTCGATAATATGGTTCTTATTAAGTAGCATGGTCTGGACAATTGTAAAATCTGAGATGTGTTGTCATCAGTCCTTGATTCATGATTGTTCTGGGTCATCTGTTCTTTCACGCCAACCACACAAGCACAGTATTAAACCCAAGACATGAAGCTCTCTGGCACCAGCTGAGTTGTACCGAGCCAGAAGACAATTTCTCTTCACCCTAACACTGTCAAAGTGCTGAGAGCCTTTCCCAGGTCTCTGACTGTTTGACTTAGGAATAGCTGGATTCAAGCTCTATAAATGTATCAATTCTTTGAACCCACAACAGAAGGTTTTCTATTAACTATAAAAAAGAATGTCATATGATGGAGTTGCTATATTTCACTTTTCTCCAAGTCCCTCTCCTGATGAGGAAACCTATTGTTCCTGCACTTTCTCCATTTCTACAATGAAAACCATTTGTCAGTAGGGTGTTGATATACACGGGCTTGGAAGTCCTCTGGGTGCTTGTATAAAGATGTTTATAATTTCAAGCACAACTACTATTGTAACTCACTCAGTGAAACAGGAAAACTGTAAATTATCAGATATAAAGAACAATATTGGTGATCACATTGGCAAGTCGTACACCTTCCTGCCATTCTCCAAATGTTCAGTTGATAAGTACTCAGGGAACCAACCTTTTGCATGCAGTTTTTTATCTTTTTATTTTTTTTGTAGGAAACACCTGATATAAAGAACATCATGTGCTGGCAAAAATAAAATAAAAAAGGCTAAATGTTTGTAAAAATACAACCTGGAGTCTTTAACAGTTATGGGTATAGGCCAATTGCAGTTAGGCCTTAGCAAAAGCACCAGAAGAAATTCAGCAATTACCAAACAATGTTTGTTTAATAGCAGAACATTAAGGCCCACATATATCAATTTGCCTGAAACCAAAATAGACTTTTACAGTATCTAGGGCCATTTAGTGTTCACATGCAAAAATTTCAGCATAGAATTCTGCATGGAATTTCGCATGAAAATTCTGCATGAATTGATAGCCAATTCACTTTAACGGGATTCCACTGTCCCATTCAATTCACACAGCAGGAATTCCATTGAAGTAAATTGGCAATTAGAATTTTCATGCAGAATACTGTGCAGAAATTCTGCCTTAAGATGACACCTGAAGAAAAGAACCACATTTCCACAGCTCCGCTTTAATTTTACCAGAGCTTGTTAAGATATAAAAGCTATGGAACTCACAGCATGTTTCCCGCAAGTTTTAATGTGGGGGGGGGCTGTCTGCAGCAGATTTTCGGCAGCAGAATTTTTGCAGGCCAAGATCCGCCGCAGACCCCGTTGACAAAAGCGGAAATTTTAGCTGCGGAAAGAAAGATCTGTTGTGGACAGCATGCAGAGAACCTGCTCACATTCATACAGCGGGTAACATGCTGCACGTTCACTGGCAAATCCAGCGATGTGAACAAGCCCTTAGGGCCTATTCACATGTAAAGTATCCTGCACATATTTGATGCTGCAGATTTAATTGTAAACTAAATAATTCAACATCAAATATGCAGTTTTCAATATTTTAGGCAGTCAAAAATACATAAGAATTGCCTGCAGTTTAAAAATCTGTTGTTTTTGTTTTACGAACAAGTTGAATGGGTGAAGAAAAGAAGCAGGGTTAGTGCAGTTATTTCACTGTTAGAATTCCTGGACTACAAGTATTGTTATATTCTGTTTGATCAGTGTGGATTGTTTGTTAGTAAACACAAAAGAGATATGGATTTACTCCAGTGATCAGCACTTCTGTTCCCAATACTGGAAGGATATGACCTTGTAAACAGTTTGATTGTGAATATAAAATGTGTTTAAAGAGGGAGGCATGACATCCATGACAAATTAAACCAGTATGTTACATGTCCGGTGGTTAGTGCCATCAAATTGATGTTATTCTCTGCTTTGCACATGTCTCCGTATTGTTCATCATACATTCCTGTTTATCTGTCTGTTTCTTTTTATCTCTATAAAGATCGTAATGAGTGTCAGGAAAATCCGAACCTTTGCAGCCATGGAGAATGTCATGACAAGACCGGAGGATATTACTGTATTTGTCATAATGGATTTAAAACCAATGAAGATCAGACCATGTGTCTGGGTAGGTTGTTCACTTCATTTTTTCATATAGTTATTGGTGGAAAGTCAAAAGAAACACAGGAAAAACACAGGGAATTGAAGTTTATTGACACTGGTGTGTGAGAGAGAGTTGTACGAGTGTCTCTTTCTTGAGCAGTGAGTACCACATGATTTAAGTGGCTGAAAACCACATCAGGTTGGACAAGCCCCATGAAAAAAGGGACACAGGAACCTAATGAATATGATGTTTGGCTTAAACACTGTTTACTTTGTATGTTATGATGCCAGAAAACTGGTGTAAATACATTAAAGGGGTTGTCTTGGCAAAAGCAAAATTTGTACATTCTATACTCACCTACTCCAGTCCCCTGCAGCTGGTGCGCCAACACCCCAAATCCTCTATTGGTCTCCGCTTCTTCTAGAGTGTATGCTGTACCAATCCCACAGGATCTGCCCACTCAGCCAATCAGTGGCCACATTGGTGACCTGCTTCAGTCATTAATTTGCAAAGATGGCAGGTCCTGTGTGGATGGGTCAGCATGCTACCCAGAAGAAGCAGAGATCAGCGAAGGATGGGTAGCTGCCTGGGCTGTAGGAGGTAAGAATAGCATGTTTATTATTTTAATACAACCCCCAGCCTTGAAGGAAATGTTGCTTTTGCCTGGACAACCCCTTTAAGGAATCTGCCCAAGGAGATAATTAAAAGGAATGTAGAAAGTAAATGTGCTCAAAGAAGGTGTAACTTCTGTTCACCACAGTTAAATGCATTTACTAACATTTTGTACCTTAGAATAAGAATAAGATATTACATATGGACAGATTGTATTGGATTGTTTTGCTTACACTATTGTTGTTTTTTGCATTATTTTGTGAAGTACTTTTAAAAGTGTTTTTTTTTTAGTTTTCAAATTGACAGTTTGTATGTTCTCAGGTCAAGCATCCATGATAAATAATAACAATGTTCTTTAGATTCTACATTTTTTAATTGTAAACTAGAGGATATTAGTGAAAAGTAATCTGTACATTTTTTTTCTTGTAGATATTAATGAGTGTGAAAGAAATCCCTGTGGTAATGGAACATGCAGAAACACTGTTGGCTCTTATAACTGCCGCTGTTTTGATGGGTTCATTCTGTCCCCCAACAATGACTGTATAGGTAAGATTTGCCCTATAAACAGTTAAATAGATGACACTAATGATAGAATAATTTATGTATAACTCATATAAGCTCCCCTCTTTGGCCAGTCTAGCCAGTATTTTGTTTTCGCCTACACAGAATTCAGTCAAGTATTTTCTCTTTGAAGACAATCCAGATATTAATTAGAAGGAAGTGAGCCATGCTATTATTGTTGGATGATATAATACTGCTGATAGACATCACTGTGACAAATAGCTTCTTACATTCCAGTAGCTCCCTTCTTTTCATGACTTTACATTGTAAGAGGTTCTGATTGCCTCTTCTAACATTGTTCTCTGTATTTCTATTCTACTTTTTACAGATATTGATGAATGCACCACTTTGAATGGCCAGTTATGTAGAAACGGACGGTGCATCAATGCCATTGGGTCTTTCCATTGTGAATGTAATGTCGGATATGAGATGGCAGGAGATGGAAGAACATGTCTCGGTAAATATCAGTCATTTCTCAAAGGTGGAGAACAGGACTTTAAAAGAGGATAAGCCATATCAATTTATAAATAGAATGCCGTTCAGGAAGCAGGTAGAACTCATGTATGGATGTGCTTCCTGTAAGTAAAAGGATTGTTGCAGCTATTATTCCTAAGATCATCTGATTTTTAGTTGTAGCATTAAAGTGTTGTCTATTGTGGACATGGCATATCTAAGGCTCCCAAACAATACGCCTATCAGTTGTAGAGGGTAGTCAAATAGTTGGACTTCTCTTGTAAAGTTAGAGCTGGTTGCGCTGTCCTTGGCTCTGAAGAACAGGAGATATCCAGTGATTTCCAGAAGCCATGCAATGTATTTTTAGTGGTTGGGTAACAAGGCAATAATAAAAAGCCTCAGCCAAACAAGTTCATTTTAACCGATGCTGCTTCACAGTTGTGTATATCACACAAGGCCTACCTTGCTGGAGTAGTAAATCTCCTAGGGTACTTTGGATTGTACTTTGGATTTGGCTCATGGCTAAATTTAAGGGTCATCATTCTTTAACAGTGTTTTGGACTCCACTGCAGGGAGACCCCCTGGTCATTTCCCTCAGAGTAGTCTTGGATAGCACCAGCTGATCCTATAGGAGCAGAGAGCAAACGTAGTTGATCAGGCAGAGGTCAGGGCAGTCAGAGTTTAGTAAAACACAGCAGCAGGCAAAGAGAACAGCAGCAAACTAGCTGGGTCAGAACTCTAGAAATACACTTTAGTAACTACCAGGATCTAAGGATCCTTATTACCTAGGCAAGGAATGCAGAAGAAGGAGTCCTTTAAAAAGGGTATGGTGAATAGCGCATTGGTGGAGGAAGGCAATCGCCAGCATGCACTGGCTTTTAAGAAAGCAGGAACCAGTGAGCATGCGCTCTAATAGTTCCCTGGCAGACTAGGACGGCAGCGAAGTGCATTGTGGGAGTCACTGTGGTAAATGAGGAGAAAGAAAACAGTTTGACTTTCCAATTTGTTGCATGTTGACTGTATATCATTGCACTTCTTAGATATCAATGAATGCGCACTTGATCCTGGCAAATGTGCTCCTGGAACTTGTCAAAACCTGGATGGCTCGTACCGCTGCATTTGTCCTCCAGGATATGTTCTGAAAAATGACACCTGTGAAGGTAACAAAAATGAATCCTTATAAAAGTATTTCTATGTCAGCTTTGAAAACATCCTGACCTTGTACTATTACCTGTTACTGTGCAGACATTGATGAGTGTGTGGAAGTGCCAGAAATCTGTGTCTTGGGGACTTGCAGCAATACTCCTGGAAGTTTCATCTGTCTCTGCCCAGAGGGATTTGTGCTGTCTTCTACTGGAAGTATTTGCAGAGGTAACACTTTCAGTATTTGCACTTAAATATTATAATGAGAAGTAACAAAATAATAAGACCTACCGTATTTTTCGCCATATAAGACGCACCCAATTTTAAAGGAGGAAAATCTAGAAAAAAAAGATTCTGAACCAAATACAATGTAAAGTATAGGCCAGTGGTCTTAAACCTGCAGACCTCCAGATGTTGCAAAACTACAACTTCCAGCATGCCCGGACAGCCGTTGGCTGTCCGGGCATGCCAGGAGTTGTAGTTTTGCAACATCTGGAGGTCCGCAGGTTGAAGACCACTGATATAGGAGGTAATTCTCACGTGTCCCCACCGCTTCGGACCCGTTACCGCTCGTCACCGCTGCCCTAGATGTCGCCCTCCATCGCTGTCGCCGCGTCCCTGGGGTGTCCCCGTCGCTCCGGAACGTCTCTGCCGCCCGGTATCCTCGCTCTCCATCGCCGCCATCACGTTGCTATGCGCGCTGCTCCTATTGGATCAAGACGGCGCACGCGACGATGACGAAGGAGAGCGCCGGCCATGCAGGGGATCCCGGCACAGAGCAGACACCGAGGAGGCAGGTAAGGTCCTTCCCGGTGTCCTGTAAGCTGTTCGGGACGCCGCGATTTCACCGCGGTGGTCCCGAACAGCCCGACTGAGCAGCCGGGTTAGTGTCACTTTCGCTACAGACCCGGCGGTCAGCTTTGATCGCCACGTCTGAAGGGTTAATACAGGGCATCACCGCGATTGGTGATGTCCTGTATTAGCCGTGGGTCCCGGCCGTTGATGGCCGCAGGGACCGCTGTGATAGGACAAGGTTTTAATGTGTATTTGCCAACTTTCCCCCCACAGTTTTGGGGAAGAAAAAGTGCGTCTTTTACGGCGAAAAATACGGTAACCCAAAAAAAGAAATAATAAATAATTCACCATCAGCTGAACCTCATACTATAAACGTATCTATTGCTGAGATGGCTTCAAAGTATAACCCTGATATTTTGGCTGATTTGTGATTATTCTCAAAGATATAACACTGTCAACTCCCTTAGATACAACATAATTAAATGTAGAAAGCTATTAACATTGTCAGTGTAATATTCATAAGTTTATAGCAGTTATTTATTCCTCCTTAACAGATGTCAGAGTTGGATTCTGCTTCACTAAGTTTGAAGATGGAAAATGTACCTCACCCAAAGCTAGAAATCACACAAAAACCGAATGTTGCTGTTCTTTTAGAGAGGCTGGATGGGGCTCTCCATGTGAAATCTGCCCAGTGGAAGGAGATGGTATGATCTAAGTATATGCATCAGCCCCACATATCAAAGTCATCTCTCAACACATATATTATACAAAGCTGGATATTACATAACGACAGAATTCACATTTTTAACATAACACATTGAACCAAAATAGAGAAATTCACACAGGGAAACAGTTGCTTAGTGCAACATAGAAACAAAAACAGTTTTCCACCCATCTAGAACTGGCAAGGGGGTTGTTTCATATATACAGTGGTCCCGCAACATAGGATGGTAATCCGTTCCAAATGGACCATCGTTTGTTGAAACATCGTATGTTGAGGGATCCGTGCAATGTAAAGTATAGGACAGTGGTCTACAACCTGCGGATCTCCTGATATTGCAAAACTACAACACCCAGCATGCCCGGACAGCCAACGGCTGTCCGGGCATGCTGGGAGTTGTAGTTTTGCAACATCTGGACGTCCGCAGGTTGAAGACCACTGGTAATGGAGGCTATACTCACGTGTCCCCGCCGCTCAGGACCGTCACCGCTGCCCTGGATGTCACCTTCCATCACTGTCGCCGTGTCCCCGGGGTGTCCCCGATGCTCCGGCAAGTTCTCTGCTTCCACGGCATCCTCGCTCTCCGTTGCCGTCATCACGTCGCTACGCACACCGCTCCTATTGGATGACGGGACGGCGTGCGCAGCAACGTGATGACGACGATGGAGAGCGCCGACGATGCAGGGGATCCCGAAGAGGACGCGCCGGAGCCCCGAGGACAGGTAAGTGATCGTCAGCAGACCACACGGGGCACCGTAAACGGCTATCCGGTGGCAGCTGAAGAAGTCTGCGCTGCCGGATAGCTGTTTATGCGATGGCCCCTACATACAAAAGCATCGTATGTTGATGCTGCCTTCAACATGCGATGGCCTCTGAGAGGCCATCGTATGTTGGAATTATCGGGGCTATCGGGGCCATCGTAGGTCGGGGGGTCACTGTACTTGAAAGGTAAGAACACTTTTAGATGTACATGATATGATGTCCAAGTGAACACAATCAGGAGGAAATAGGAATAACACTCATGCAGATAATGTTAGGTTATGGCAGAAGAAACACTGTTTATTTTTATTCAGCTAATATGTTAACCGAACATGCCTAGCATCACCTGGAGGGTCATAGGTTGTGTAGCCGACAGCTTCTTGTTCAGAGAATTTAGATGCATTAGTGGACACCATGATAACATTATGTACTTTCTTTTGAAGCGGGTTTCAAAGAAATCTGTCCATATGGACTTGGCAATGATGTTGGACCAGATGGGGAACGAATTGGTAAGATGTTGTTTAAAGTCTTAATACAATTGTGAGAGTCCTCTTACTATGGAATTTACATTGACGGTTTCTTCTTTTCCTACTGTAGATATGGATGAATGCGTTGATGCAGATAAATGCAAGAATGGGCTGTGTATTAACACAGACGGCTCCTACCGGTGTGAATGTTCTTTTGGCTATGTCCTCACTGGGGAAGAGTGTGTAGGTAAGTGCATGTCAAATTTTATAACTTAACCGTCATGTATACATGTAGCTGCCTCAATGTGACCAGACCTGAATGAATAGCTTCATTTAACAGTGCTATAAAAGATTCTCTTTGTGAACCATATAAGCTACAATTTGACAATGGTATTTGTTAGTTAAACAGGAAGAAGAATAACAGAGCTCGTTGCTTCATGGATAACCGCTTTAAGTACACATCGATTGTTGTTTAATAGGTGAAGATGAGTGTTTTATTACTGTTTCCTAGATACTGATGAATGCTCTGTTGGAAACCCATGTGGAAATGGAACCTGCAAAAATACCATTGGTGGGTTTGAGTGCACATGTGAAGAAGGTTTTGAGCCTGGGCCAATGATGGCATGTGAAGGTAACTTCTAAATTTTATTTGGCTTTATTTGATTTAGTTCTTTTAGATAGTCCCTCTCTGCCTCTTAATAAGTGAACATGGATAAACACATGGATCTTGGCCTAGATTTCCTTAAATATGAGGTAGATGGATAAATCCGAGTAATACTACTCTTGCTGCTCTTACTGCAGATGGCTGGCACGTACAGACACTCCTACCCCTTGGGTCAGTATCTTAGTAATTCTCGACAAAACCCACTATATGGTTGCTATCTGGTGTTTTGTTTCAGCAGTAAATACCTTCTATGCTGACAAGTGACAGGATAGCGAACCCTCTCATTGTTGACTTTTCTTTCTCGTCTAGCTTCCGTTTTCTTTACGTTAGCTATATGTAAAATTGTACTGTATAACTACTGTTATTTCTATGAGGCTAAAAATGCATCATTGTGCCAATTAAACTGTCAGCCGATTCAGAGTATTACTTATCTTCCTTACTCCTGTACTACCTCTGTTCTCACAGAACCCTGGTCCCACTGTGCAGCACTTCCATCAGAGGCTAAGGTGGGACACCGCTGCAGGTACTGATTTGCTGAGCAGACAATTCCCAGTGCTGTGCAAGGGTGCCAGGGCTCTGTGAGAGTGGCAGCTGCAGGGGAGAGAGGAAGGTAAGTATAGAATTTTTTTTCTTTTATCACATGCCTGAGCAAAATTATACAAAAAAATACTCCTTTGACTACACCTTAAAGAACTCAAGGCTCTAAATTTAAACATACTTTAAGAATAAAATCTATCAGCAGCTTATTAATAATTTCCCGGTAGCAAAATCATTTTTTATACTAAATTCTAGAGCTACATCAGGAAATATAGATACATTTTTTCTTCTGTGCTAACATGTTATTCTGTTAACAGATGTTAATGAATGTGCCCAAAATCCCTTGCTATGTGCTTTCCGCTGTGTTAACACCTATGGATCATATGAATGCAAATGTCCAGCTGGCTATGTGCTCAGAGAAGACAAGAGGATGTGCAAGGGTAAGTGTCTTCCATGGTGAATAGCATTTTAGTAGGTGAATTCAAATAGAGAAAAAAAAACAGACATGGTCCCACATCCACAACATGCACCTTGATCTAAGGCTTCTCAGCAACATTAATTAAACTAACAGGTCGTTGGTGTACTTTATGATCATGAAGTGCAAGCCCGCTAGCCATGTCATGGCCACCTGTAAGTAGTGGGCCCCTAGCATCAAATGGCACCGCACAGATCGGCGACCACCACTGCTGCAACACCAGTGCCCACAGGGGAATGACCCACTGGCAGAGCAGCCTCAATGCCACTCAAACCAGTCCCTGGATCGCACATCCCCACAGACACGGCACCGCGGCAGCGATGGACGCCGCACAGCACCGCACCAGTGTGAACAGGTGTAAAAGCTCACTCACCATGTGTTCCCAGTCAGTGACTGGGAGGCTGCCAGAAAGAATAGAGCCCTATGCAGCTTCCTGCCAATTTATATAGGCCTGGGCTCAGGGGGAGGGTCAGAGTGCTGAGTAGGTGGCAAAGCCATACAATACAATTGGAAAACAAGTGTTTATTATTTTATAGAAACGTAGAATGTGTCGAAAGATAAGAACCATTCGGCCCATCTAGTCTGCACAATATTCTAAATCCCATCAATAGTCCCTGGCCCTATCTTATATGAAAGATAGCCTTTTACCTATCCCATGTATACTTAAACTCCTTCACTGTATTTGCAGCGACCACTTTTACAGGAACGCTATTCCATGTATCCACTACTCTCTCAGTAAAGTAATACTTCCTGATATTACTGTATAAACCTTTGCCCGTAATGGGGGTATAATATAGAGTATGTGACAAATTTCATGAATCAGACTGGAATCTTATTGCAAATCAAATCCTTGTGTAATCTTTCTAGCTTTTAATAGGTATAGGATAGTGACTTAAATCCTAAGGAAAACTTGAACCAGTGCAGAAGTAAAGTTCAATCTTTATTGTCTTTCAGGCATATAAAAATTTTAATCAAGTGTATGTACCTTTATGTCTGACTCGTTTTGAGCTCCTTTATACTCTTTATACTCTTCTAAGTGTGCATGTAATTGAAATGTGTTTGGTGGACAGGTATGCCCAAAAGACAATAAAGGTTACATTTGTCTTCTGTCCTGGATACATTCTTCCTTAGGATCTATGTTGCAACACAATGGTCAGTGTAGGATCTATACATAGAATGAAGACAAGAAGATTTTTGCAGATTTTTGTAGAACTATTTTGGTGTAGACTAAATAAAACAAAATACGTGACCATGTGTTATATATATTCCTTATATATGCATGGGTTTAATTTTAGTTTAGTCCAAAAAATTGGTGCAAAGACAGTTGCTCTTTCATGAAAATTAATGCAGTGTGATTCCAACATAAGAAAATGCTTCTGAGTTGCAGAAAGTGGAAGTAGAGGCAGCAGTAGCACGTGACATGCCTGGGTAAATATACTCTTCATGCCACTTGTCATGCTGTATCTGTGTGCTTAGAACAGAAATTTCTATGTCCAACCATGGAAAAGGCTGTAAGAAGTCACAGTATGGCTTGAGTCAATCTCAACCAGGATGTGCAGTTCATTGAGACACAGGGTAGCCTTGCTGTAATTGTAGGGTGCTTACTGTCACATACACACAGTCAGGAAGATAGAAAAAAGAATCAGGAGATAACCTGAGATATTGTTGACAGAAGCAAGAACCAATATCTTTAATAGTCTGGAATGCTGGAATCATATGTACATCGTGTAGACATACTTAGAACCCTGAAATGCATCATAAAATTTGGTTCCTTTCTTTTCTACAGATCAAGATGAGTGTGAAGAAGGTCTTCATGATTGTGAAGAAAAGCAGATGACCTGCAAGAATCTCATAGGAACATATATGTGTATATGTGGACCAGGGTATCAGCGCAGACCAAATGGTGAAGGATGCATAGGTAAGTGAGAATGACAATACATAGATCAAACACCACTTAAAGGGGTACTCCACCCCTAGACATCTTATCCCCTTTCCAAAGGATAGGGGATAAGATGTCTGATCTGGGGGTCCCCCACTGGGGACCCCAGCAATCTCCATGCTGCACCTGGCATTTGTTTAGCGCATCAGGTGCAGCGCTGGAGGCTTGTGACGTCACGACCATGCCCTCTCGTAGTCACGGCCACGCCCTGTCAATGCAAGTCTATGGGAGGGGTGTGACGGATGTCACGCCCCCTCCCATAAACTTGCATTGAGGGGGCGTGGCCGTGACATCACAAGCCTCCGTCCTGCATTGCCAGTCATCCGGCTCCGTTCGCTCCGTGCATCGGATGTCTGGGGTGCCGCAGCCTAGATTGCGGGGTCCCAAGCGGCGGGACCCCCGCGATCAGACATCTAACTCCCTACCCTTTGGGGATAGTGAATAAGATTTCTAGGGGCGGAGGACCCCTTTATGAGGTTAAAAGTAAATCTAAAAAACCTTTTCTGTGAAATAGGAAATTGGGATAGATTTATAAGAACGATTGATGTCTTAGTAGCATTACACATTGTAATGTACGTAATGTAGACGTAATGTACGTACAGTAGACACGTGTAATACTGAGATATGATGGGTTTAAATATGATTTGTCCATGTAATAAGTAGGCATTAGTGTTCTGATGTTCTGGCCCCTTATAATATGAATGTTCTTGCTTTTCTAAGATGTAAATGAGTGCAGTAAACCGGGATTATGTGAAAATGGAAAATGTCTGAACACTGTGGGAAGCTACAAGTGTGAGTGTGCAGATGGATTCAACACCAGCGCTACTGAGACAGAATGCATTGGTGAGTATAAAATATAAATAAATTAATAAAAATGGGTATGCTTAATATATCTATCTATCTATCTTGTCTCCTCCTAGAGTACCCAGCATGTACATGTATTACACAAATATTACACACACAGCAAATCAAATATAGAGAAAACTGTGTAATAATTCATTTTTCTTGCAGTGCAAATTTCAGTGTGTAAGCACTGCAATAAGGCAGCCCCAAAATCAACTGGAAGGTCTCTAAAGTGCCTAATTTGGGCAGAATTTGCCCCATTTATGGCCCATTTCACTGGATTGGCCACCCAAAATAGGAACTGTTGGCTAGTATGTTGGCTCATGTTGTGTGACCCGTCCTGTGTTGAAGGGTTCACCTGCACTAAACCCAATACACTGAGATGGTAGAACACCATCTCTGCCTTCTCTTAGGATAGCCCAGTTGTCAATGAGATCCAGCTCTCAGCTGTAGCAGTGGCGCGATCTCGGTTAAAAAATCACTGTGCGGAATTCATTATCCAACCACGCAGACATTTAAGTCTACAGTGATCAGTAAGTGGTTAACGTTTAACAGCAACTGTATTTGGTATAGGTGTAATTGTACCAACCAGCAGAATAAGTTGACATGTTATTTTTACCACAAAGTAAAAATTAAAACCTCTACAAAATGACATTTCCCTTGCTTATAGCTCGTGATGGCATCGACTATATTAAGCAACCGGTTGGGGTCTGGACAGCCAGACCATGACAGATCAAAACTTTTGACGTGTCTGTGTTACATATTAAAAGCTTTTTAAAATAACAGAAAGGCTTTAAAGTCATTTACAGTGGACTATACAAACAACATGAAAAGTATGGGGACAATTTATTAGTTCTCTACACCTGTGGCTAGATGTAGAAAAGTGGCACAGTTTTGAGCAAGCCTCTGGTTTTAGTGGGACTTATCTAAAAGGGAGTGGTTTCTGTGTCCACAAATTTACTACAGCTTACAGCTGCTCTTAGCTGGCATAGATTTCAGTCTGAGGTGCACAATGCAGCCACAAATGTCCAAAATTTACTATAAGGCATGGGCCGCTTAATAAATCTAGTAAATCTAGTTCCAGCAGGCTTTTAGTTAAGACCGACTTGTCTAGTTTTATTAAATTCCCCGCTATATATGTTGTGTTTTATGAATTCCTTTCTCTAGAATTTACCGCCTTGTATTTTGTATCAGACAACAGGCTTGGATATTGCTTCACTGAAGTTCTACATACCATGTGTCAGCTTGGGTCCTCCACTCAGAACTCCGTCACCAAGTCTGAATGTTGTTGTAACTCGGGTAGAGGTTGGGGTATTACCTGTGAGATCTGTCCCTTCTCTGGCACAGTACAGTTTAAAAAGCTTTGTCCTTATGGCCGAGGTTTCACAACTGGAGGAGAAGGTATGTATCTTTTATTATAATATAAAATATAGATAGCTGTAGATCATATTATTCTTTTTATTATTATTATTATTATTATTATTATTATATCATTATATTGTAATTGACAGTCCATTTTATTGCTCCAACATATAATGTATGTTTGTTCCATCTATCATATGCAGATATAGAGGGAGATTTATCAAAACCTGTGCAAAGGAAAAGTTGCTGAGTTGCCCATAGCAACCAATCAGATCACTTCTTTCATTTTGCAGAGGTCTTGTTAAAAATGAAAGAAGCGAGCTGATTGGTTACTATGGGCAACTGGGCAACTTTTCCTCTGGACAAGTTTTGATAAATCTCCCCCATAATACGTCTCAACATCTTCCAATTATTGACAAAAACTTTGTTAATAGAGGACACTTTTTTTTATATTTCATGTATATGTCAAGTCTATAAGTTATCACTTGCCAGAAAATGTCATCTAAAAAAAAAACAATATGCTGTTGTGGCAGGGGATGGTTTAAGTAATACAGAGAAAAGCAGCCATACCTACCTAGCACTGGTCCCCTGTTTTTTTCTTTCCTTCCTGTTTCCTAAACAAGCACTTCCTGTTCAGCCAATCATTGACCACAGTGGTGTCCTGTCTCGGTCAGTGATTTTCTGAGCAAGAAGGACCTGCACCAAGCGCTCGTCTCGGAAACAGGAAGTATAGCTGGGGACCAGGGCTAGCTAAGTATGCCTTTTTTGGATGGCAAGAAGACTAGGTCAAAACATCTCCAAAATGACAGCTATGTTGTGGTTCCTGGTATTTAGTGGTTAGTATCTACCAACAGTAGTCTAAGGAAGGACAACTGGTGAATCGGTGACACGGTCCTGGGCACCCAGCATATCTTGATGTATGTGTGGCATAAAGGCTAGCTCATCTGGTCTGATCCCTTATGAGCTAATGTATCTCTGATTGCTGAAAAAAATAATTTAGGCTTTGAGGAAAAAGTGTCAGGACATCATAGGGTATCACAGATTACTATGTTGGTTTTTGACATTCCTGTGGATGTTGGTTTGTCATGTATTAACTACCTAAAATTGTTGCAGACCAAGTACTATCCATCATAGCAATAGCATTCCCTAATGTCAATGGCCTCTTTCAATAGGATAATGCAGCATCATAGATCGTTCAGGAATGGTCCTGAAGAAACAAGACCCGGAGTGTTCAGGGCATTGACTTGACCTCCACATTTCAGATTTTAATCCAATTGAACGTCTGTAGCATGTACAGGAATAAGCAAGTCTGACCAATATCAATAAAGGCCCCACCTCATAACTTATAGGACTGTTCAAGGTTAGAAACAACATATCTGCTTTCTCCCAGAAATGGTGCCTCAAGTGTTCATCAGGTTGTGCCAAGTATAGCAGCTCAGCTCTATTAAAGTGAACAAGGCTAAATTGTAATAATGCACTACCACACACAACTTGTGAACGGATGTAGCACATTTTTTGTAATTCTGAACGACCCCTTTGTAGGATCTGCTCCTAACTTATTGGTGCCAGATATCACAGAACACCCTCAGTGGTCTTGTGGAGTCTATGCCTTGATGCATCAGAGTTTCTCTAATTAAATTATGGGGATCTACCAAATATTAGTCAGGTTTTAATATTGTGGATGATCAATGTAGGTGTTCTTGTAAAAATCAATTTTAAATGGCATTATTAAACCTGTGGATGTTCAGGTTAGAGTGGCTTTGTTATAGTTAATGTACAGTTTCCACAATTTATATTTATCTAATTTTTCTTATACTTTTTCAGACATCGATGAGTGTCATGTACTACATGGTATCTGCCGTAACGGGCAATGTATCAATGAGAGAGGCTCCTATAAGTGCGAATGCAATCCTGGCTATATTCCAGATGTGACTGGAACTTCTTGCATAGGTAAGTCAGCCAAAACCAAATAAATGGCATGATGATCATGGGCGTAGGGCCACATAAATCATTGCTGGATTATTAGTGCGGCCCTTTACTTCCATCAATGTCACCCGCACATGCCCTATTACATGGGAAGATGTGCAGGTGACGGTTTTTAAACCTGCTGAAAAGATGCGATCATTAAATGAAGAAGTGTTTGCTCTGATCACTGGGTCTATTACACAAGGTGGTGTTAGTTTGTTAGGCCAATAATCGCCAAATGTAATACTGCCTAAAATATACTGTACATATATAGCTTTGTGTGCTGAATTCTAGTAAGCTTTTATTATATCAGATTTTATTTTCCTTTCAGACCTTGATGAATGTAGCCAGTCTCCTAAACCCTGTAACTTTATCTGTAAAAATACCGAGGGAAGTTTCCAGTGTTCCTGCCCCCGTGGTTACATTTTACAAGAGGATAGGAGAAGCTGTAAAGGTAATGTACATATTATGTTTATAGAATATTTCATGTCATGCATTTCAAATTCTACCATAGCATTTATATATTTGCCTCTTCATAATCTATACTGAATGGCCAAATTATTAGAGACCCATATGCTTTCACGATTGGAGACAAAAGGTTCAGAGAAAGACATCTAAAACTGTTCTGATGAAGAAGTGGTGCACAGTTACGCAGATTACAGCTGAATGCAATGCTGGTGCTACAACTATCATTTTCAAAAGGATACCTTGTCATTTATTAGTTCAGATGGGCTATAATCACAGATGATCAGTTCAAGTGCCATTGCTGTCCATGTGAAACAGAAAGGCCAGACTTCAGAAGGCAAGAGTGCAAAAACTGATCAGATTGCCTAGTCAAATAAATCTAGATTTCTTTTGCACCATGCTGACCAGAATTCGGCACAAGCAGCATAAATCGATGATCCCCCCTGTCAGGTGTAAAGGTTCAGGCTGGTAGAGGTGGCATACTGGTGTGGGGAATGTGGGTATTCATTTAGCAAGACAATGTGCTATGCCATATGAGTTTTATAGTCATGGACTGGTTCCAGCAACATGAAAGCAGGTTTTATTTACTTACTTTCACAGTCCCCAGAGCTTAATCTTATATAGCATTTCTGCAAGGAGGTAAAACGGGGTGTTTAGAACATGTCAGTACAATACCTCCATCTAATGTGCAAGTAGTTATCCTGTCCACGTGGGCCAATGTCCCGGCATAATTTCAGCACATTTCAGCACCAGGCGGAACAAATTATCTCTAATAATGTGGTCATTCAGGAGATTTGATATTTTGATTCATAAAACAGTTAGTAGGTTAATCTAACAAGGCACAATACATGCATTCCTTATCCACTTGTAGACTTTCTATAGATAAAAGAAACAAAAAATAATATCTGCCTTATTAACTTTATTCATTTTATCTTTCAATTTAGACCTTGATGAATGTGCAACCAAACAACACAACTGCCAGTTTATTTGTGTCAACACGATTGGAGGATTTACATGCAAATGTCCACCTGGATTCACCCAACATCATACTGCTTGTATTGGTAAGTGCCAGGAAAAAAACATTCTTGTCTCAAGATATGATATTGGAGAACTCAGTAAAAATGTAGGTACTGGTGCTTTACATTTGTGTTCATTTAAAGTTTCAAATTACTTTTTGAAGGTGCCACTGTTTGGGCTTACTCATCTAGCACCTATTCAAGTTCATGGCACTCAACTACTACACCTCCATAAGTCTATAATTTCTTATGGAGGCAAATTAGGATATAATAGTAAGGAACATAACCGATACCTTCAGGTATGGAGTAAAGTATGGCGACCACTTTACATCAAATAGTGGGCTGGTCTATTATTGTTATTTATTTAGCTTTTTCTCCAGAGGATGCAGTAGTGTCCCCTGTATTATACTGGCCATAAAGCTACTGTTTGTCTAGAACTTCTAAGCAATGAAGGGGTGTTCTGTAGAATTCATATCGAGCACCAATCCTGGTTGCTCTGTTAAATTAAGTTTAAACATTAATACATTGTATTACTAAGCTGGGAGATCATTTATGGTATTGAGTGAATTTTAGAGTTTTAAGCTAGGCTCACACACAGCGCACCTGCAGTGTATTTGACGCTGCTCATGCTCTTCCGGAAGTCACTGAGCGACTGCAGAATGAGCTCCCTTCTGTGGCCAGGTAGCTCTGTGTGTCAGCTCGTGACTGCCGGTGGGAAATTTGCCGCTATGGACACACAGAGCTACTGGGAGCATGGAGCTTGCTCTGTCACTGTTCTGTGACTGCTGGCAGCGCATCTGCAGAGTCAAATATGCTGCGGATGCGCTGTTTGTGACCCTACCTTTACAGTACAGTAATTAGAGGTCCGCTTATTTGGTCACCTTCTTAATAATTTGGTAATTTTTCCTTCTTTATACTTTAGACAACAATGAGTGTGCCTCAGAAGGAAACTTGTGCGGAGCTAAGGGTATATGTCAGAATACTCCAGGAAGTTATGCATGTGAATGCCAGCGTGGATTTTCACTTGATCAGAGTGGAGCAACATGCGAAGGTACAGGAGGTTTTATTATTTAAAAACATTATTGCATAAACCATAAACCAAAGAGATAGGAGTGGGGAACAGAAAACAAAAGAGGGAGGGGAAGAGAGTAAGAGAGTATACCAATAAAAACAATTACCAAACAGTTTCCATCAAGTGACTATGTAACATGAAAGGGGTATTCCAGTGCCAATAACACCTATCCCCGTCATGTGGTGGTGGGGTCTTTGCTGAATGGAGCTGTACTCAACCGTCTCCAGCAGCTTCATAGAATGAATAGAGAATGGAGCATCGGTGTGAATGCTATTCTTCCTGCTTCGTTTAGCAAGGAGACTCCAGTTTCTGTGCAAGTGATCAAGGGGGTGCAGAGGAGTCAGACCCCCTGTCATCGGACACTTGAAATATGTTAAAGTTACAAAGATGCCAGATACATTTGCCCTGTGCCCCCAATTATCATAATGCTTTTTTGATTCATCCTGTACTAAATAAAAATCTCACTTCTTTCCAAGCTCCATAATGTCTTGTAAATGAGCCTTATATGAGTCGTGCAGTGTTAGCTTAATCTTGCCAGTTCTGTGCCCTAGAGGCTGTGGAGGGCCCAGGTCTAGGGCAGGACACTGCAGCAATATCTCTAATTGCCGGTTGGGACAAGAGTTTGTTCTTATTGTTACATCAGCCAAGGGAAACACACTGTTTATTTTTGCAGGATCTTTCTTTGCAGTAACAGGACAGTGGCTGGAACAAGCTGTAGTGTCTAGTACAATGTGGCCATGTTGGTATATCGGCTAAAAACATCTGCCTGCCAAAGAATCATAAATATTTGATTTGTCTACCTTGTGTTGTACATCATTTACAATTACAATTGCAAGTAAATAGCTGTTCTAGAATTTCAGTTTATTTTTAGAAATTCTTTATAGCTATATTGAAGTAAGACAGCACTCTGTATTTACCAATTTCTGAAAATATATCAACACTACATCTCTTTTTAAACCAGATGTGGATGAATGTGATGGAAGCCATCGCTGTCAGCATGGATGCCAGAACATCATAGGTGGATATAGGTGTAGTTGTCCACAGGGCTATCTTCAACATTACCAGTGGAATCAGTGTGTGGGTGAGTACTCTTGCTTGGGATTTTGTCACTAATAAATCTTTACTGAAGATGGGCAACAGGAGTAATATATATATATATATATATATATATATATATATATATATATATATATATATATAATAGAGCAGCAATACATATTCCAAAACCAGAACATGACTGGTGGAGATAAAAAAGTAGGAAATGACTCACTTGAAAACTGAGTATGTTTCTAAAACTAGGCAACCCCTGCCCCTTATTTAATATAGTGTATACAGTGCCCAGATAGTGCCATGTTGTGTCTAGATAACTAGCATAAGTGTCAGTCCGCCTTACCAACATAAAACCATATGTATTGCCTTTCTATATGGCTCCTAATGCCAGATTGGCAGTGAATGCCTTGCTTGCAGGTGCTTTTTTCCTTTCTTTAGCTTGGATTATAGCTAACAACCAGTTCTGCAACATGTACATGAGAACTGATGAACGCTGCTGATGGAGAACAAATGACAGAACAGAGGACATTTCTGTGCATCTGGTTTGATTCAGAGCATATTTGAACTTTATGCCCAGCATAAAACCATAGTTTTAAATGTTATACAGAAGAACATTTGCAGCCTTAGTTCTCTATATTAGGAAGTCTTTGCTTTGTTGTACCTTTTGCCCTGTTCTCTTCTGGTCTTTTTTTGCCTGCAAAGAAAAGTACCGTAAATTGAAATCTTGGTACAATAATTTAAAGTGTATGGGGACAACGTGAAGACATATCGGGCATGTTGCATTTCAGAATGCTCAAGCCTTCGTTCCCCTATGAGATAAGAAACTACCCTAGAAATAATCCTGTACATGAGTGTTCTGGGGTAGCTGGGAAGATGCTAGCAAGCATTCGTGCACACCTAGCATTAAAGGGGTACTCCGGTGAAAAACTTTTTTTTTTTAAATCAACTGGTGCCAGAAAGTTAAACAGATTTGTAAATTAGGCAAAGCGAAGATGTGATATTCGGCACTGCTACTACTGGCAAAGCTGGACTATGAGACGGGCGTACGACAAGGACAAACCAATAGAGATGTGGTGGTGCTCTGACGTAGTGGCAAAGTTCAAATCTTCAATACAGTGGAGAGTTAGAAAAACATCGGCACTCACCAGTCTTCTCTTGAAAAGCTTCTTTATTAATACATACTCACAACATGAAATGCAGTCAGGGAGAGGGATCTGTGCAGGGGGGGGGGGGGGTAAGTAGTAGGCAACAGACTCTGTTTCCCTCGTTACACAAGCTTCATCCGGCATGGCCGGATGAAGCTCGTGTAACGAGCGAAACAGAGTCAGCTATCTGCTGACATCATGAGCACAGTGCTCTCTGCTGACATCTCTGTCCAATTTAGGAACTGTCCAGAACAGCATATGTTTGCTACGGGGATTTCCTTTTACTCTGGACAGTTCCTAAAATGGACCGAGATGTCAGCAGAGGGCGCTGTGCTCACGATATCAGCAGACAGCTCTGTGTTTCAAACTGTAGTATTCAGCAGCTAATAAGTACAGGAAGGATTAAGATTTACAAATCTGTTTAACTTTCTGGCACCAGTTGATCAAAAAAAAAAAGTTTTTCACCGGAGTACCCCTTTAAGTGTTGCACATAAAGCTAATTGTATCCTGTATATATCCTATAAATCCAATAATGTTTTGGATTTTAGAAAATGTATCTAACCTACTTATTTAGCCAATGGAAGGTATTCCTTTGAAGTTTGCATTTCGATATAATACTGAATACCGTGCCATGTAACAGAGTACTTTTCTATAACAAGCATAGTCTCTGAAATAATATCTTCAACCCTTGCTATTGCAGTCATATTGTGGCTTGGGAAAAGTCACATTTATTTTGTTCAGCTGTAAACTAACCTAATCTCAGTGCCAATAATAGGAACTGTTCTTCTTTTATGTAACATGTAATGCTAACAGATGTGTTTATCATGCCATGAGTAAATGAAGACATATGTGTCACCATGACTTTCTCTGTTGTTGTATTTTTAATAGGCATAGAAAGGCATCCTAGTTCCAGACAAATTACTAGTCATTGATTCTTCCTTTTGTTGTCTACAAGTATTATTAATACCAGAACTGTATCAGCCATATGAAATACATTTAACCTGGATTGTTGATTTTAGTGTTGTAGTAGCAAACAAATTGTTATAATCTTAAAAGGCGTTGGGTCTTTAAAGAGCTTGTTTAGGATTAGAAAAAAATTAGAAAAAAATTTGCTTATCCTAGTATTAATATGTATCTAAAGCTGTATCTAAAAATGTTTTCTATATCGATACAATGTTATTTTTTATTTAATAATATTATTTCATACATTAACTTTAAAAATAATTTTAAAACTAAATGGTTTTGTTACATTGACCCTTCAAAGTGGTGATAATGGGATTTTAGTGCCCTCACTGCTGTTATTGAGCCCCTGAGAGTCCTCACAATTTCAGGGTGCGGGACCTATGCTGCAATTTACACACAAGTCTTCCCTTTCTTTATTACTGTAGCCGCTCAAAGGACAGCATCTACTCCTCTCTGCTATGCCATGACAAAGTTCCGCAGAAAGGTCTCTGGACTTAACAGGCTGATAATGTGCTGGGGATGATTTACAGAACAGCACTATAGATGGGCATGTGTGGGGAAGAAAAGGGTTATTGGTATACTGGGTTTGCATGATACTTTGTAAGCAGAAAGGATTACAGCAACAAGTTCACAGCAAGGAAGGGGTTACATCACAAAAGTAGCCCTGGTCTTAGTAGTAAACTACTACTGCAGCTGGTGATAATAACACGCTAAAGAAAGAGGGATAGAGGATTACATTCAGGAGGCAGCACTATCTACATAGTAAGAACATAAGCATGTACATAAGGGAAATCTGCCCAGAATTTTATTGAGTTAAAGGGGTATTCCGGTGGTTAAGATTTTTGGCTATATTGCATCTTCTTTTAATGTTCATGTTTTTTGCAATTGACATGGGTTATATGTTTGTGTAACATGTGTCTTTTTTTCTTACCTGCTTGTGGGCCAGGAAGTTCTGTAGTTCGGTGTTGGATCTCTTACTGTCGTCCACTGTGTCGGCCTTGTTAGGATTAAGCTGTGGACAACGCGTCAGGGCTTTTTTTTCTCTGTTCTTTGTTTCCGTGACTGGGCAGCTTCTTTCACGCCCAGCTTATGAATATGTAAAGTTTCCAAAGTTAGATCTGGGGGGTGCAAAGTCAGAGCCCAGAGGACGCAGGTCTGCATGAGAGAAAGAAGCCACGCCCCCTCATCTCCCCCTCCCAGAGGTCGCAGGTCTGCATGAGAGAAAGAAGCCAGAGTAGGGGGAGAGAGGGGACATACACAGCTCCTCATCTCCCCTCCCCCTGCTCTGTCTTCAGAGGATGCAGGTCTGCACGGGAGAAAGAAGACAAGAGAAGATAAGAGAGAGGACGTACACTCCTCCTCATCTCCTCCCTGAGCTCTGTGTTCACTGAACGTGAAGATGACAAAGTGCAGGGCTGGGGATGTATAGACTGCAGGGGCTGGTGAATAAATCTCATACTGGGGATGATTTCTATGTGTGAAGGGGGGGGGGGGAGGACTCCTGAATGACATGCTGGGAGTTGTAGTCCCTGTTATGTGTGTGTATGCTAGTGTTCCCCAACCAGGGAATGCTGGTATTAGTAGTTTTGCAACACCTGGAGGCACCATGGTAAACACTGGTGTATGCCCTATAGAGGTGTGGTGAACTACAACCCCCAGGAGACTAGAGAGGCATGCTGGTGTTATACCACAGACTGAAGACTCCTGAATGACACATGCTGGGAGTTGTAGTCCCTTTCGTGTGTATGCCAGTGTATCCCAACCAGGGCTGATTTATATTAGTGTGCTGTGTATAAGGGGACTGACCCGGGAAAATAGTAGGATGGGTAAAGGGCGGAACAAAAAAAAAGGAGCCACCCCAAACCAGCAAGGCATGTGGCATGCTGGGATTTGTAGTTTTCAGCACAGCAAGAAACAGGAAATAGAAACAAAGATAGGAAAACAAAGTAGGGGATAAAAAGACAACAAAGAACGGAAATAGAGTAGGCTAAACAACAAGAATAGAAATGAAACAAAACAAATAGGGTAAGTAAAAAACGGAAAAACACGTTGACCACCGGAGTACCCCTTTAAGACACAGTGTAAACCTTCTGAAATAGGCTGCCAGGCTCAAGATTTTAAAAAAATGTAAGTGATTTACAAATATGTTATAAAACACATTGGCTATCAAATAGAGGGAGACTTGAAATAATAACGATCATTTAAAAATATAGAATAGCTTTAATACTTTACTTGATTAAATGTAAATGACTGATTTTTTATCGCCTTATACTGTACAAACGTTTGATTACCTTTCTGTAGCAATGGATGTAACCTGCAGGTATGAATGGTAAATTAATAGATGTGTGATTATTTTTCAGCCCATGATAAAACTTGCAATTTACCTTTGTATTTTGTTCCCTTGCAGATGAGAACGAGTGCCTGAGCAGCCACGTGTGTGGAGGGGCCACATGTCACAATACACTTGGAAGCTTTAAGTGCATATGCCCAACAGGATTTCAGTTTGAACAGTTTGCAAGTTCTTGCCACGATATCAATGAGTGCAGTTCTTCCCAGGCTCCATGTAGCTATGGCTGTTCCAATACAGATGGTGGTTATGTGTGTGGCTGTCCACCAGGATACTTCAGAGTAGGACAAGGGTAATTCTTTTTTTGCTTTTTTCTTTAAACAACAAACCATACATCTCAATAATCTTATTTTTCTATACTGAAGAAAGCCAGGTTAATAATGGAATATTATTCATTCATGCGGCATTTCAAGTGCTATAACACTCTCATATACCAAGCACTTAATAGGGCTCCAAAATAGGAGGGTGAAGAAATTTTAAATTGTAGTGCTGGCATTCTTCACTATACCACGTATTCATTGAGATTGTGTATTGATAGGCCATCATTATCAGATAGGTGAAGGGGATGCAATACTCTGGTAAGTGATAAAGAGGCTGCAGCACTCACCTAACACTGCTCATATAATGCAGCACTCACCTAACCTGCTCCATACAATCAATAGGGGCTGTACCTGGTACATAGCCACCACATAATGTACAAAACTGTGCCTGGTAAACAATTAAGAGGCGTTGAGCGCCAGGGCCCCTTCAGCCAGCTGATCAGCAGGTGCCAGGTGTACACATCCCATCTTATATTGATGGCTTATCCTAAGGAAAACCCCTTTTACATATTTATTGTCAAAACATTGTTTGCAAGAAGATCTGTAGGTGTTGCCTACAGATCGTATGAAAGCTTCTTGATACAGGTGAGAGTTTTTTTTTTTTTATAGCATCATTATGACCTTTGATACTTTAAGATACTATAACATATCTAAATAACTAAATGGCCATTTAACCAGTGCATAGTACAAGTGGCGGTGCAAGTGGCAGTAAGGCTAGGTTCAGACTACGGAATCTCCGGGCAGAAAATTTCCACCCGGAGATTCCGAGGTCCACCTGTGCCGACTGAATTAGTCAGCGCTAGGACCGCACGGACACTGCAGTCTCCTATAGACTGCTATGTGTTCCGCTAGGATTTCCGCCTGAAGTAAGCGAAATTTCTGCCAGAAATTTCAAAGCGAAAATTCCGTAGTCTGAACCTAGCGTAAGTGTTCGCAGTGATCTGACCTGTTAGGATGGGTATCTCTTGTATCCTTGCACCTGCTCCAGTTTTTTTGTTTAATGGGAAATACGACAGAATTTTAAGAAACATTTTTAGAAAAATGTAGCTACTATGGCCTTTCAATCTTTGAAATGCAGGATACCAAGATAGTTTTGAATCAACAGAAAATACCAAAACTGAGACATATTACTAGGCTGTACATGACCCTAGTAGCCCCTTTTTACAAATAATAAAACTTGCCCAGAGTTTCACTTTAATCTTTGTCACAAGCAAAAGAACAGCTAAAGATCTGATCAGATGCCATGGAGTGTCGAATGCTTAGGCAGTGACGTTCCTGCTGTGGGGAACAATTCTCAGAAACTGCTCTTGGCATGAAAAGCTTTTAGTGCCACCGCCCTTGGAACAAAGTGTGTAGAGTAAAAGTTGGGTCACATGTGCCAGCATTTTCTAACTTCTCATCTATTTTTTATGTAAAGAAGAAAAACTCTCTGGGACTGACACAAAATCTGAATCTGTCACCTTTCTGGTTTATGCACACTCAAATAAAAATAAAAAGCTATTTGTCATGCAATATTTTGCATTTGTTTTCTCACTGAACTGACTTGTTGAGATAGAGAAAAATCAAGGTGTGACAAATGTTTCTTTCATAGTATGAACCCAGTTAAAGTGGTACTCCGGCAGAAATCTTCTTTTCATCAATATGACCAGAATGCCGGCATTAAAGGAAAACTGTCAGCCTGTTCACCCACACTAAACCCAATACACTGAGTTATAGTGTGGGGAACAGGAGTCCAATGAGGGGTCAATTACTTAAATATGTCCAGTAGGTCCTGAGATATGTCCCCAGAAGATCCTCTGCTAAATTCAGTGAATCACGCTCAGGGGGTAGGTCTCCGCCCACTCAATTTACATATTTATTGTCTGTGTCTCCCCTTCAATAGGAAAAATCCCCTCACACGTAAAAACAAGGGGGCATGATGGATAGTATGTAGCAGTCACGCCTCCTCCTGTAGACATGAATGGAGGGGGTGTAGTGGCTGTAATTGCCAGTCATCCAGCACGGAGCAAAGTTCGCTCCGTGCATGGATGACTGGGATGCCGCACCACATGGTCCCCAGCTGCAAGACCTCCGCGATTAGACATCTTATCTCCTATCCTTTGAATAGGGGATAAGATGTTTTTCGGTGGAGTACCGCTTTAAAGGGGTTATCCTACATAAGGTAACTTCAGTACATACTTGACAGACAATAATGGACATGGGATCCGTGCTTGTGTTGTGTCTAAATGGATGTGTTATGAAGCCACCATTACGCTGCTGCTTTTTGTTTTTGAGAAATGGCTATTTCCTGGTGGAGTACCCTCTCTACAACTACAAATCCCAGGATTCCTTGTTTATAAGTGTGAGGTGATTTTTCTCCCTCCCACACATCAGCCACCCCACCAATTGAAGCACACCTGGGACAATTCCCTCCAGCGCTGTGAAGAATGATCTCCCCCCCCTCCAGCTGTTGCTTCACCGATTGAAGCAGACAGGCTCCCTTTGAACACCTGACTAGTGATGTAATGTCTTGGGCCACACTGCAACCTAGGAAAAGCCAGAGAAAACACTCATTTTGTATGATAAAAATGAACATAGGGGCAAAGATCAAATAAGAATAGCATAGGTTCAGACACTATAATATAAACTACACTAAATTCACAGCCCCATAGCGCAGTCAAATAAAAATAATCCTGGAATACCCCTTTAATCTGTGACATTTATGAATGCCTCTACTCTAGCTTTTCACTGTTGGAAGTGATATGCCATAAACGTATTTGTGCAAAGTCAGGGGGCATGGCTTGGTCAGTGTAGCGCTTCATATTTTAATTTATGATTTGTGCAGTATTTTTGTGCAAACTCTCACCAGCCCCCTAGTGGTGTATGGATATAATGAAAGTCCCTGTGAGGAGTTGCTTTAGCAAAATTTCCAAATATTGTGCACATTTTTGTAAAAGCAGCATATGCATAATGAAACATAGCTACTACAAACCCAGTGTGCATATGGTGTACATTACAACTTTGGTGGTAAATTCTCTCTTTTGTGTTAACCTGATTTATCTAACTTGCTGTTGTTGCTTTAGACACTGCGTAACTGGAGCAGGATTCAGCAGAGCTCAGGATATGGCGGTCAGTGGGGAAATAGATGACAACTCTTTATCCCCAGAAGCATGCTATGATTGTAAGATCAATGGCTATCCCAAAAGAGGAAGGAAACGGAGGAGTGCCAATGATACAGTCACAGATGATGAGGTAATTATACCAAACTGGGCAGATTGCAAAAAGGAAAGACTTTAAAAGTAAAAAGGAAAGACTTTTTGTCAGCGCTACTATTGTAATGATGTTATAATTGTTCCTATTAATAAAACGGTTGTAAATATCTAATAATAGTTATGGTGCTCAAATATTAACATTTTTATTAATATTTTCCTTTCCAGTTGAGGTGGTAATGTTCAATTACTATTGTTTCATATACAGTCACAAAAAGCACTATTTCCCCATCTATCATGCCACTTACTATATTGATGTGGTGGTATGGATGGCGATACCTCCGGACATTTATCTTCGTTAGAAGCTGTGTGCTGTATTTTGGTAGCGTGCGCCGGGAGACTGCCCCGGCTGGTGGCGTCTATAACCTGCTCCTTGAGCTATGTTTGACCTCGGGCTGTTAGTGACGTCACTACAGTTTCCAGTGTGGATCAAATCTAATGCGTTTTAAAAATCAGTGATTTCCTTCCTCAGAGATCAAGAAAGTTAAAAAATTATCAGCACAGAATTCTTAAGACATCTTTATAGAGGCCATACTCTGTTTCTCTGATGTCCAGATCCACTGTATAGACATAAGAAGAAATGTATGTAATCATACACCATGCCAGTTTTCTAGTGTACATAGGTTAAAAAAAAAATTCACTTTAGCATGGCTCATATCATTTAATGGGCTGGGCTTGGAAGGGTAATTGGTTCCTGTCGTTCAGCAGATTTACCAACCAGAAATTAGTGAGGGTGACCTTTTTATTTTCCACGGTGCTGCCATTCCCCATATATATCCCTAAAACTACTTATATGTAAATGATGGTCTAGCCCAGAGGTAGATTGGTTCTCCTTCCCAGCCGGTCCTTAATTCACACCCCCTTATAAATATTCAAATTCTCCTTCTGCATGTAGCTGCTAAGTGCAGAGATCCCACGCATAGGGAATCAGGGTTGGCAGTGCTGGACATCTGAGCGCACACTGGATGGATCTCAGCATGTAGTGGCTACAGGCATAAGAGGAAGAATTAGAATATTTTTTTTTATGGGACATAAGTTAATGACTGGCCAGATAGGATAACCAGTGCACCCTGGGGGCTAGGAAATGTGCACCAAAGACCCCTATTTACATTTTACAGGATTTTTATGGATATATATATATATATTGGTAACAGTGGCACCTAGAAAAATAAGATAAACACTAGTTTGATCAGCGGCACCTGCACTAACAGGCAGTACCAGCAGGTTAGTGTGGGTGATGCTGCTGTCAGATTCACTTTATGTTCCTTACTGACGTGTGAATGTACCCTAAGGGCAGGGGCACAGAGGGACTGCAGAGTGAGTTCCCGGCTTAAGCGGGGTAGCTCTGTCTGTCCATTCGTAGTGGCAGATTTCCCACCGCTATGAGAGGACACACAGGGCTACCCGGCAGCAGCTATGAGCTTGCCCTGCAGTCCCTCTTGTGACTGCCATCCGTGCATCCGCAGCGTGAAATACGCTGCAGATGATCCCCTTGTGACCCTGCCCTTGCAATGCTTTTGTTTTTTTACTGGCTAGCAGACTGCACTATTTTGTCTGAATCTTGCAACCGAGACTTCACAAAATGCAAGCAGTCAGTATGAAAAGAGCCAAATACGTAATATATGCAGACTTTTATGTGAACCATTTGTTTTTTTCCGTTTATTTCTTAGGAGCAATTTGAGTTGGAACCCATTGTTAACCTCGCAAGTTGGGATCTTGAAGAAACAACAGTTCTTTCTTTTAACATCTCCCTTTTAAATACCAGAGACCGTATTCTTGAGCTCACTCCAGCGCTCACAACTCTACAACATCACAATAGATATGTAATAGACTCTGGAAATAAAGATGGCTTATTCAGGCTGAACCAAAAAGAAGGAATCAGTTACCTGCATGTGACCAAGAAGAAGCCAGTCCCTGGTGTTTATAACCTAGAGATTAGCAGTTTTCCTCTTTATAAGGAGAAAGAGCTTATCCAGCTTGAAGATAAACATGACAGAGACTACCTCACTGGTGAACTGGGTGACATTCTTAAGATGAAAATTAAGATCTTACTTCATTAATTCGCCAAATCAAAGAAGAGCAAAAACCAAAGATTTATAAGTAGACATGAATGTTCCTTGCCCAATTTCACAGATTTCCATAGCTTTGGTACAAACCTTTCATAAGTATGTTTTTATGAATAAAAAGCACTTTCTTCTCATGACATATGCAAGGTACAGGATCAATATCCCAGCTCAACACAACCACTTTCTCAGGCTTCTTACATAGTATGTAGCTGAGCTACCTTCATATGGTGAATACGCCAATTTTAAACTTGGGGACTTTTTGGAATGGAAGTTGGCCTTTGATGCTGAAATGTTTGACTGTTTCAGCAGAGGTACATGAAGTTGTTCTTGTGTTGGACTTCTCTGGTTCGTAAGTTTAAAGTTTTTACATGCCACCTAAACTCACTAAGCCAGACATTTATGATACCTTTTTGGTGCTAGTAAATCTTTCAAAACATTTTGTATGAATGCACTGTAATATGTACACATTTTTAGAAGTCAACCATTATTCTGTCTAAAAGTTACAAAACCAACCAAAGTAAACAATAGTTTATCTCAATTATCTTATATGTCATGTAAATGACGTGTGTATACTGTAATCCAGCTTTTATTTATCCTCAGAGCAATTGTAAACTAGATATAAGACCTAAAATTATTTTGGGTGTTTTTATTTTTTCTTTTAAATGGTGCTTATAAAGACCAACTACTTGTATACAGAAGCCTAGTGGTGCAATTTCTGAAACTAGGTAAATGCACTGAGGTCAGATGACCGTACAGGATTATCCATTAAAGTTCAGTGCCATCCTTCAATATATGACATACATTGCACATTGTAAGTACCCAGTGTCATTTGTATTAAGGGCTCGGTGTCATAGATGCCCCAATAAAACAGTAGTGTTTTTTTTTTATTACATCACATATTTGTTGCATTGTTCAATCAAACCAAAGTAGTTACGTTACAATATTCTGTTAAAATCATACAAAAACTATTACTGTATGTTTAGTGTTATGTTGGTAGGAGGACCAAGACAGTATGCTTTCCTGTAATGTCCTGTGGTACTCAGTTTTACATAACTAAAATGAAACATCTGTTTTTCATCTGTGTGAAGAAGTAAAAAAAAAAATCTATTAAATTTACAGAATAAATCAGCAGCCAACCGACTGCTGTAAATGTTACAATGTGAATGTCTGCCGCTGGTTCTTACGGTTTCTTTCAAGCACTTTTGTATTGACCAATAACATGGGATTATGTCTCATCAGGTATGGTGCAAAATGACAAAAGGTATCATACAAAATCCCAAGTCCTTGACAATCATGGTTTACTATATCTTGACTTTTATCTTCCAGGGATTTTCCGTGTTATACTTTGTATGTATGTGGCGACTGACTTATTTGCACAATATCATATTATGCATTATGTGAAAAGTACATCATTTTATTCACAGAAAAATCTATACTGTACCTGGTCATTTTTTTTTAAATTTTTTTACTTGCACCAAGACCACAATTTTTAAATCTCATATTTCACATAACGGTTATGAGATTGGGAAAATGTCAGAGCCAAAAGCCCCTTGGAATAATTCAAATAGAATAGATATTTCTTTTTTGTCCAGTCAAAAATTAAGTTCTTGGAATTTCCTATCAGAGTTTCCCATTTATTCTCTAATTTAACTTATTTGGCCTATATTACACGATTTGGCAGGAAGTAACAATTGTGTCTCTGAATCCAACCCTGCACTTTTTTCATGAAAAGAAAATATAACTTTTGCCCTAGTATGTGAAAATAAATAGCTATCAAACAAACTGGAGCCTGCATTGTGTTTTGTGTGCACTAGGCAGTACAAGTATTCTATTTTCAAGGTCAGAAGTGTAGGGCTATGTTCACATGTGGATAGAGCCTTAAATAGTTAAATAATAGTCTGCAATATCTGCTTTTGTTACATGAGGTTTTTGCAGCAGATTTGGATGTGAAGTGTCAAATCCATATGGATTTTTTCTGTAATGAGTGAATGGAAAATATAACAAATATCCAGACGCATAGCATTGCATGATGTTAAAGGGGTGCTCTTTTTTTTCTAAACAGATTTAGAAATTACTTCTATTTAAAAATCTTAGTCCTTCCAGTATCTGCTGCTGTATACTACAGAGGAAGTTGTATTATGGACGGTGCTCTCTGCTGACACCTCTGTCCACATCAGGAACTGTCCAGGTTCCTGAAGGTTTGCTATGGGGATTTATTCCTGCTCTGGATAGTTCCTGACATGGACAGAGGTGTCAGCAGAGAGCACTGTGGTCAGAAAGAAAAGAACAATACTATCCAACAGAGCCAGTAGAGCACAGCAATGCCAGGAGACAGACCCACAGCAGTGCGACACCAGACCCAATTCTGCTCACCTGCGAGAGATAGTCCATAAATACAGTATAAAGAGAGACTGATGGCACTCACCAGGAAGTAGATGCAGGAACAGTAGCTTTTATTTATGGTTCAAACGGCATACAGACAACAAGGGAGTACAAGACGCTGCCTGAGAGTGTGTTAGGCGCACTTCTTCAGATTCCTCCCCCACTTTCGTCAGTGCCAGTCTAAAATATCTGGTGCCAACGTCAGTGGGCATATGCTTTAACAAGAAACAGTGAATAAGAGCATAATAAAAACAAGTTTAAAACATACAATTACAACAATGAAAACTGCTCAAATAAATATACTTAAAGGGGTACTTTTATTTTATTTTTTTAAATCAACTGGTGCCAGAAAGTTAAACAGATTTGTAAATTACTTCTATTAAAAAATCTTAATCCTTCCAGTATTTATTAGCTGCTGACTACTACAGAGGAAATTCTTTTCTTTTTGGAACACAATGCTCTCTGCTGACATCTCTGTCCATTTTAGGAACTGTCCAGAGCAGCATATGTTTGCTATGGGGATTTTCTCCTACTCTGGACAGTTCTTAAAATGGACAAAGATATCAGCAGAGAGCACTGTGCTCATGATGTCAGCAGAGAGCTCTGTGTACCAAAAAGAAAATAATTTCCTCTGTAGTATTCAGCAGCTAATAAGTACTGGAAGGATTAAGATTTTTGTAATAGAAGTAATTTACAAATCTGTTTAACTTTCTGGCACCAGTTGATTTAAAAAAAAAAAAAAAAAAGTTTGCCACCGGAGTACCCCTTTAAATCTACTATGTCATTAAGACCTGAAGGTCCCTGCACTTTGGTGCGCAGAAGCCACTCTCTGTAAGAGAGTTATCCCCCGGTCCCCGCCAGCTGATATTTGCACCTTCTCTATACTAAAGAACTTCAACACATTAGTGCTGCCTCTATGATCTTCTATGATGTGCTGTATGATTCTGGGACGACCCTTTTGTGTTTTAATAGAATAAATGTGTTCAAGGAACAGTGTTTGCAGCTATTTTAACTTGGTCTGCTCTTTCCTCAGCTGTCTCATTACCGCCAGGTTCTCCTACTCCTGTTTCCTCTCCTCTTGGTACCTATTCAGATTGATGGACGTTTGGGATATGCAGCTTTTTATGGCTTTCTCCCTGCTTCTGGGGTGTCCAACTGCTGGAACCCTGCAATCTCCTGCCCGGTGCCCTGGTGATCAGAATATTTATATTCAGAACACTGGTTGTGTTACTGCATGGAGTGGTTGTGGTTTACACACCCCGTCCATGCACTGTCAATGGGAGAGCCGGAGATACATGGATTTCCCATAGACAGTGAATGGAGGAAGCGACGTGACCACTGCTGCTCTCTGCACAAGACCTCTTGACCAATCCCATCCCAATATGTGTATGTAATCTTGTCGGGGCCGCTCAGGTGCACCCTAGGGATTAGGCGGACTTCCGTCTATAGTAAACTTGAGAACCAAAAATTTAGTCCTCTGATGTACTGTATAATACTAGAGAACGCCATCATAAACTGCTTAACTGCACTCTGAGTCCATAGTGCCTAACAGTGCCCTGTGCATGCATAATGGCATATCTGCTTTGTTTGCAAATATGTAGAAAATGATACAGTGGCACTCACCAGTCCTTTTATTTCAAACTTTAGTTGTCTTGCTTCAGCCGGTATGGACACCAGTGTGTTCAGATTGATTACAGGTTACAGCTGTTTCTTGCATTACGGCCCTTCAACAGATCTGCTTAGTATAGCAACCGCATGCCAGGTTGACCACCATTACTAGCCCTGGCACCATTTCAGGGACTATTATATGAATTGTGAAGTATGCCTGTGCATAAAGTGATAAAACTATGAGCAGATATGCCATTCAGGGCTATGGAAAAGATAGGTGAGACATTCTTACCTATCGTTTCCATGCTACTGAATCGCATATCTGCTTATAGATGTATCACACACTTCCCAACTCATATAAAAGTCCCTGTACTGGTGCCATGTTGGTTGCAGTACTTAGCAGATGTGTCATTTAGGAGCCTGGTAAAGCTGGGGGATAGTGTTAAACTGCCTCCACCTCTATCACTTTATAACAGAATGTTTGCAGGAGAGGGCGGGATTGGACACACGATGCAGGAGCAGGCAGGAATGGACACATGTTGTGGGAAAGGGCGGGACTGGACACGTTGCAGGAGCGGGGGGAATTGGAAACGTTGTGGGAGTGGGTGGAATTGGACACACACTGTGGGAGCGGGTGGAATTGGACTCGTTGGGGGAGCGGGTGGAATTGGACACACTTCAGGAGCGGGTGGAATTGGACTCGTTGGGGGAGCGGGTGGAATTGGACACACACTGCAGGAGCGGGTGGAATTGGACACGTTGTAGGAGCGGGTGGAATTGGACACGTTGCAGGAGCGGGTGGAATTGGACACACACATTGTGGGAGCAGGCAGGATTAGATACATATGTTGCAGGAGTGGACACACACATTACCAAAGGAGGCGGTAATGGTCATAAATTCATTAGGAGAAGGATTAAGAAAACAGTCCCGCACAGGGCTTCTACCACAGAGTTCATGAGAACAGCAGATGTCTGTGCAGGAGAACGGTTCTGCTTACAGCCCCAGGAAAATCCTAAACAAACTAATGTCCCATTTGCCTGTGTTGTTTTGATAACTGTTGCCCTTGGTTACAACCCACTGAGGTAGGTCACACATGCTCAGCTCAACTGCAGTCTCCTGAAGGTAATAGCAGTCACTCTCTACTACAATCCTTCTTGCTTGCATGTGCAGTAAAGTGTGTGCTCTGTTGGGAACTAGAAGGGGGAACTAGAAAGTGGGGGAGAAGTACAGTACAGGGATGGATGTCATTTTACTTCCATTACCTCCTCATATATGTGTGTGGTACACATCTGAATTTAGCAACTTTACATTGGGGAACAACCCCTTTACTGGCCAAGGTCAAGTTTAAATTTGACCTGTCTCACCCTATGTGCTAACAGCTTCTCCAAATGTACTTACCCAAGTGATTTTATAGTTTTACTTGTGTTAGTGATAAATTTTGGATGGTACCTTCAGCAATCATTTATAAAAAAAAAAAAATAATAATAATAATGTTACAAACATTTGGAAAAGTTAGCATTATTTACCTTTTTCTCTGCTTTAACCCCTTTAGGGCACAGAGCATACACCCTGACTTCCTAGTACTTAAGGACACAGGGCGTACCTGTATGCCTGTAGGAATTCTGGTCCACGTCGCTCGTTGGATGGGGATCGCTCCGGAATGCCTGCTGAAATCATTCAGCAGGCATCCCTTGACAACGCTTGGGGGGGATCAATTCAGATCGGCGATTCCGGGTTAATCGGGTCCCCGGTGATCCAGAAAAAAAGGTGATAGGTGCCGTCCGAGACAGCACCTATCATCCTTTAGCAGCAGAAGTGAGGTGGCACTGTTGCCACCTCACGATGATCCTGATTCGTCAGCCGTTACCGGCCGACGGATCAGGACTCCAACTGTGCTCCTACTGTGTCCCTAATGGCAGCCGCTCTGCCCCTGTTCCGGAGGGCAAGAGCGGGTGCCAGGAGTAGTTATCTGGCATTAGCGGTGCAATCGGGGCCCCAGGAGCGGAGATAGCAGCTGCCGGCAGGCAGGAGGACAAGAGCAGCAGCAGGAGGTAAGGCTGTGCCTCCTGCTGTTGCTTAGCAACAACTTCCAGCATGTACAAAAGGACAACTACAACTCCCAGCATGCCGTTTAGCTGTCCGTGCATGCTGGGAGTTGTAGTTATGCAACAGTTGGAGGCACATTTCCTCTATGAAAAAGTGTGCCTCCAGCTGTTGCATAACTAAAACCCCCAGCATGCACAGACAGCCAAAGGGCATGCTGGGAGTTGCAGTAGTGTGCCTCCAGTTGTTGCATAACTACAAGTCCCAGCACAGGGTACATTCACACAGGCGGGGGTTTATAGTGAGTTTCTCGCTGCAAATTAGAGATGCAGCAAATTTTCCACTGCAGCTCAAACTCCCAGCGGGAAACTCGCTGTAAACCCCCGCCCATGTGTAAAAACACTACACCACACTACACCTACACAAAATAAGAAGTAAAACACTACATATACATATGCCCCTACACAGTTACCCCCCAATAAAAATTTAAAACCTCTGGTATTGCAAAACGAAGCCTCCAGCTGTTGCAAAAAAACAACTCCCAGTATTGCCGGACACCCATTGACTGTAGTTTAACAAAGGACTATACCTCATACGATATGCTAAAACTAAGAACATCCCACTAGTGTTGGTGGGAACTTATGTTAATTACGAAGGTGATATAAGGGTGAACGGTTTGAAATAAAGCTCAGAAGAAGAGCACGCAGAACTTTGAAGCATTTGAAACTGACAATGGCTCTGTTTGATTTACTTTGGCACCAGCTTGTTGTTGTAAAAAAAAACTAAATTTTTTACACTAACATGCTGGTGTTGCCCCATACTTTTTATTTTCACAAGAGGTAAAAGGAAGTAAAGACACCCAAAATTTGCAATACAATTTCTCCTGAGTACGAAAATACCCCATATGTGGGCGTAAAATGCTCTGCGGGTACACTACAAGGCTCAGGAGTGCACTATGTACATTTGAGGCCTAAATTGGTCATTTGCACAGGGGTGGCTGGTTTTACAACGGTTCTGACATAAATGCAAAACAATAAATACCCACATGTGACCCCATTTTGGAAACTACACCACTCACGCAATGTAACAAGGGGTAAAGTGAGCCTTAACACCCCACAGGTGTATGAGGAATTTTCATAAAATTTGGATGTGAAAATGAAAAAAAACTATAATTTTCACTAAAATGCTGGTGTTACCCTACATTTTTTATTTTCACAAGGGAAAATAGGAAAAAAGTCCCCCAAACTTTGTAACCCCATTTCTTCTGAGAATGGAAATACCCCATATGTGGATGTAAAGTGCTCTGCGGGAGAACTACAATGCTCAGAAGAGAATTTTGGGAGGCCTTTTCTGCTATTACCCCTAATATGAAAAATTGATAGATTTCTGCTAAAATTGGACGTGAAAATGAAAACACACCTGTGGGCTGTAAAGGCTCACTGTACCCCTTGTTATGTTCCTTGAGGTGTGTTGTTTCCCAAATAGTATGCCATGTGTTTGTTGTTTTCTTTTTGCTGTTTTGGCACCATAGGGGCTTCTTAAATGCCCCCCAAAAACCATTTCAGCAAAATTTGCTTTCCAAAAGCCAAATGTGACTCCTTCTCTTCTGAGCATTGTAGTGCACCAGCAGTACACTTGACGTCCACACTTGGGGTATTTCCATACTCAGAAGAGATGGGATTACAAATTTTGGGGGGCATTTTCTCCCATTACCCCTTGTAAAAATGTAAAATTTGGGGAAAAACAGCATTTTTGTTGAAAAAAAAATTTCATTTACACATTCAACTTTAATGAAAAGTGTTAAGGCTCACTGTACGTCGTGTTATGTTCCTTGAGGCTAAGTTTCCGGTTGGATTTTTTTCTGGCAGTTTTTGGATATCTGCCACTGCAGTTTTTTGAGCCAAAGCCAGAAGTGTATTCAAAAGGAATAGGACATATAAAGGAAGGACTTATACTTCTCCTCCCTTATGATTCAACTTCTGACTTTGGCTGAAAAACTGCAGTGGCAGATATCCAAAAACTGCCAGAAAAAAAACAAGTGGAAACTTAGCCTGAGGGGTGTAGTTTTCAGGGATCAACTTTTCAAGGGATTGGTTCTTATCTGAATGGATTCAAGAGGCTTGGATGCTGCAAACCTCCTTGCATCACCCCATTTTAAAAACTGCACTCCTCGAAAAATGTACAAGATTTAGAAACTGTGCTAACCTTTTAAGGGTTCACAGGAATTAATGCAAAGTAGTGAACATTTAAATTTTTTGTAATTTTAATCCAATTTATTCCGCAGCAGGTATTAACAGAAACATTTTACAGAATATGTATTACCCCAAATCTGTAGGTTTTAGAAAAACTCCACGTTTTGCTCTGGTGCGATGCTTTACTAACATACAGGCCTCAAACATAAAGGACCACCCTTTGGATTTTTAACCCATTCTTTTAATTAGGGTGTTTCAAGCACCATATTTGGTTGACAGAGCTGTGTGTGAGGTCTGTAGTTTTTACTGGTACTATTATGGGGTACATATGACTTTTTGATCAGTTTTATTACATTTTTTAATGTAATGATGAGGAATGATGAAAATTTTATACCGTATATACTCGAGTATAAGCCGACCTAATTATAAGCTGAGGCCCCTAATTTCATCCCAAAAACCCAGGAAAAGTTATTGACTCAACTATAAGCCTAGGGTGGGAAATACACCATCCTACCATGTCATCATCCCCCTCTGTCATCATCCAAAGCCCCGTCATTAACACCCCTTCACCATCACCCTGTCATCATCCCCCTCGTCATCATCCCCCCCCTTCAGTGGTCTTTAACCTGTGGACCTCCAGATGTTGCAAAACTACAACTCCCAGTATGTCCAGACAGCCATCTGCTGTCCAGGCATGCTGGGAGTTGTAGTTTTGAAACATCTGGAGGTCCGCAGGTTGAAGACCACTGCGGCCTTTGTCATCATCCAGACCCCCCTTTAGTTTTCTACTCACCTCCCCTCGGTGGGAAGGAAGGGTGAGCTGGTCCGGGCCATCTATGCTGCAGGGACCGTCCGGTGGGGAGGGTTAGTCGTTCCGGGCTGTCCATCTTCACAGGAGGCCCTCTTCTCCACTCCGGGCCCGGACTAGTGACATTGCCTTGACGATGACGCACAGGGATGTTCATCCACAGGGACATCACGGACGTCTGCTGCGCACGGACGTCCCTGTGCGTCGTCGTCAAGGCAACGTCACTAGTCCGGGGCCGGCCCGGAGAGGAGAAGAGGGCCTCCCGGTAAAGATGGACACCCCTGAACGACTAACCCTCCCCATCTGATGGTCGCTGCAGCATAGATGGCCCGGACCAGCTCACCCTTCCTTCCCACCGAGGGGAAGTGAATAGAAAACTAAAGGGGGTCTGGATGATGACGAAGGCCACAGTGGTCTTCAACCTGCGGACCTCCAGATGTTTCAAAACTACAACTCCCAGCATGCCCGGACAGCCGATGGCTGTCCGGGCATGCTGGGAGTTGTAGTTTTGCAACATCTGGAGGTCCACAGGTTAAAGACCACTGAGAAGGGATTGACAGGTGGAGAGTTCACTCGCGTATAAGCAGAGGGGGGTGTTTTCAGCACGAAAAATCGTGCTGAAAAACTCGGCTTACACTCAAGTATAATAATACAATATTTCAGTTTCTTTTATAGCGTTTAATGTATGGTAAAAATGGTCTTTTCATGACATGATGATTTTTTTGGCCAACAGAGTTTTGTTAGGGCTTTTTTTTTTTGAGAGAGGAGCTGTTATTTTTATTGATACCATTTTTGTGATGCATGCTACCTCAGGGGTGTGGTAATACTACTTGCCTGAGGGACTAAAACAGGAGCACAATCTACTTGTTCCTCATGACAATCCACTTGTCGGGGCCAATTTTCATTTTTGCACTCTTGTTTTTTGCGGGATCGATTGTACTTTGTAATGACACCTTTTATTTTTTCCATAACATATGCTCCGAAACAAAAAAAAATATTGGTGAGGGAATATTGAAATAAAAAAAAAAAGATAATTTAGCAAATATGGTGGTTTTCTTTTTTTATACCATTTACCATGTGGTCAAACTAACATGTTATTTTGACACTTTAGGTCGGCCTCATTACAGCAATACCAAATTTGTATACATTCCGTCACATTTTGGTCATTTAAAAAAAATTCTGAACTAAATTTTTTTTAAATCGCAATTTTCTGACCCCTGTAACTTTTTTATTTTTTCTGTATACCAGGCTGTATGAGGCTGTTTGCATTGGTACCATTTTGGTATTGATCTGACTTTTTAATCGCTTTTAACTTTTTTCTGGGATGTATGGGATATATAATGTTATATATTAATAGTTCGGACAATTACGCACATGGTGATACCAACTATGTTTATTTTTATTATGTTTACTTTTTTTTTATGAAGGAAAAGGGGGTGATTTGAACTTTTACTATGGAAGGGGTTAACTTGTGTCCATTAAACTTTTTTTATGACATTTAAGGGACTTTTAGGAGAAATCACTAGATTCCTCATACAGATCAATGCAGTTCTATTAAACTCCATTGATCTGTGTGCTCTTCGCTCCATTGATAGAGCCTAGCCTAGCCAAGCTTTATCAATGACAGACCCACGGACACCAGGGAACAGAGGTAAGCACTCCGGCTACAATTGTTAGGGGTCGGGCCCGACCTGCTATGACAGCGGGCCACGCCGTGGCCTCTGCGTTATAGTAAGGGAGAGGACTCAGGACGTACCGGTACGTCCTTGGTCCTTAAGGGGTTTAGGACAAAGCCCATTTTCGTTTTTGCACTTTCGTTTTTTCCTCCTCCCCTTTTAAAAATCATAATTCTTTCAATTTTGCACCTACAGACCCATATAAGTTTTTGTCTTTTGCATCACCAATTGTCTTTTGCATCAACAATTTTTATTTTTATTTTACATATTTCATACAATAAAACAGAACATAAAAACATAATTCATACCATTACAAGGAAAAAAAATCATAATCTGTAATTATTACTTCATAATTATATTTCTATTATTTGGTCAGAGGTTATGAATCCCTTCCTTGCATCCTTCACATTCATCCCTTACATCACCTTTCATATCCTCTCCACCCGTTGTAATCATTACTTCTTATTTCTGGTTTTAATTTTTGGTACTTATTTTACTCTATTTCCTTATCTTATATTTCCCTCAATTTGTTTTAGATTATACTAATTGTTTGAGTTGTTGTAATAACAGTTCCCACATCTCCAATTGGTGATTTAATGCATCAGTATTTACTTTTCTTTCCATAATCATACTCTCCATAATACAGTTTTATTTAAGGTGATTAATTATTTCATTTTTCTCAGGTATCTCAGTTGTGTTCCACCTTTTGGCTATCGCCACTCGTACAACCGCCAAAAGGTGGAAGACTATAGACATCATTAATTTCAAAACAATATCTAAGGTGAAACAAAGAAGAAATATTTGTAGCGTGAAATTGAAAAGAAAATGCCATTTTGTAAATTTTGGGGGTTTCCATTTCTATGCAGTACACTTTTCAGTAAAAATGACACCTTATCTTTATTCTGTAGGTCTGTACAGTTACAAGGATACCCAATTTATGTAGGTTTTATTTTATTTTACTATAAAAAAAAAAATTATATGTACATGCACCAAAATTAGTATGCTTCAAGTTCTGACCCCTATAAGTCCCCCGGCGGGGACCGGACAGGGTTGCCTGCTGATATCTATCAGCAGGCATCCCGTGCAAATGCACAGGGGGATCCCTGAATTCACACCAGCGATTTGCGGCAATTCCGGTCATATGGGTCACGTGTGACCCGATGACCCGGAGATACATGGTGATCGGAGGTGTAGAATACAATCCCAATCACCTCCTGTATCCATGGGGAGGTGGCGATTTCCTCATCCCCCAGGAGCGCTGCTATTGGTCAGGGTTAACGTCCCCTTCTTGCAGCTCTGCTAGCCCACTGAGTTCAGTCAGTGGGCAGAGCTGTGAGAAGGAGCCAGGGACCACCCCCTCTGCAGAGATCTGTGCTCCTCAGGGCTGAAGAACAGATCTCCCGTGTCCAGTAGTGCAGGGTGAGTTTTATCTGCAGAGACAGGTAGGAGTTAAAAAAAAAAAAATTCCCCCCCGGCCCTCTAATAGGTCCTCAAGAGTCCACCGCAGATTTTCCAGCATGACCCGGGTCCTATTAGGGGTTCAGGGTGCTGCATTTTGCCCCCCCCATATTTTTTGGTCCACAGCATTTTTTCCCCCCATATAACAGTGTATGATTCATAATCACACACCGTTATATATAAAAGTTACACCAAGCACACACACTACATACTCACTCCCCCCTCCTCCACACACAAACCGGGAAAGAGCAGGCCGGAGTTCCCAAGGAACTGAAGTTATAGGTGCCAGGATCGTCCCAGGCCAACACTTTCCAGGTGAAGTCCCTCACACTGGAAAGAAGGGTGTGTAACAAGAGGGGGATACAGAAGGACACCACCACTCAGTGTAACACTTGCCCCGATCATCCGGGCCTCTGCATTAAAAACTGCTTTAGGGAGTATCACACCTACATGCAGAACTAAATTTTCCCTTTTCATTTTAATTTTCCATAATTTGACCCCAATGTACAAAGTCCAGAGTACATTCCAAGTTTTAACCCCATAAACCACTAAATTGCCCATAAAACTCTTTTATAAAAAAAATTTATAAGACCTCTGGGGGTATTTTTTTCCAAAGATGGGTCATGGGTCACTGGGGACTTTTTTATGTTGCGTCAAATGCGCAGCTCTCTCTCTCCACCTGAGCGGGGTGCGCATTTTAGGCAACAGATTACGGACAGCCACACACATCACATAGGGTTTGGGGTGGGCATATTTTTTAGTTTTGGCTATGCTCTGGGTCATCATTCTGGGAACATAACCTGTTTTATTATTTTACGTCCCACTGTACCCTATTTTAGTAATTTACCTCATGTAACGCTCCTTGATGGGGGGTCCTGCTGTTCTGGCTCCATAGGCAGCTATGTAGAAGCTCAAGGCCCCTTACTGCGCTCCTGCTCTTCCAAGACTGGTGTGCACCATCAGAGCTGTTTACGCCCAGATATGAGGTATGTCCTTACTCCAAAGAAATGTATTTACATATTTACGGTGACATTTTCTCCTTTTACCACTTGGGGTAACCCCAGCATTTTAATGTAAAAAATAAAAATTTTCCTTTTCACATCCCAATTTAATGAACATTTATCAAACACGTATGGGGTGTTAAGGCTCATTGTACTGCTTGTTACGTTCCTTGAGGGGTTTAGTTTCCAAAATAGTATGCCATGTGTTGTTTTTATTTTTTTTTATTTTTTATTTTTTTTGCTGTTCTAGCACCATTGGGGCTTTCTAAATCTGACATGCCCTGCAAAAACCATTTCAGCAAAATTTGCAAATGTGACTCCTTCTCTTCCGAGCATTGTAGTTCTCCCGCAATGCACTTGACGTCCACACATAGGGTACTTCCTTCTCAGAAGAGATGGGGTTACACATTTTGGGGGGAATTTTCTCCTTTTATTCCTTGTAAAAATGTAAAATGTGGGAAAAAACAGAATTTAGTAAAAAAAAAAAGAATAAAAACATTTTTTTACACATCCAAAGTCATCAAACACCTTGTGGGGGTGTTAAGGTTCACTGTACCCCCTTGTTACGTTCCTTGAGGAGTGTAGTTTCCAAAATAGTATGCCATGTGGGGGGCGTTTTTGCTGTCCTGGCACCATAGGGGCTTTCTAAATGGGGCATGCCCCCCAAAAACCATTTCAGCAAAATTTGCTTTCCAAAAGCCAAATGTGACTCCTTCTCTTCTGAGCATTGTAGTGCGCCCGCAGTGCACTTGATGTCCACACATGGGGTATTTCCATACTCAGAAGAGATAGGGTTAAAAATTTGGGGGGGAATTTTCTCCCATTACCCCTTGTAAAAATGTAAAATTTTTGGGAAAACCAGCATTTTTGTGAAAAATATATATATACTAGCTGAGTACCCGGCGTTGCCCTGTTTTTCCTTCCTTATCCTTGTTGGGGAGGAAAATAAACAAAGGAGGAAGCTTTTGACTTCATATCCCTTCATATTGTTGTCATATCCCGACCTCCTATCCCGTCATCATATCCCGACCTCCTATCCCGTCCTCCTATCCTGTCCTCCTATCCCCTCCTCATATCTCGTCCTCCTTTCCCGTACTCCTATCTCGACCTCCTATTTCGACCTCCTATCTCGACCTCCTTTCCCCTCCTCCTTTCCCGTCCTCATATGTCGACCTCCTTTCCCGTCCTCCTTTCCCGACCTCCTTTCCCGTCCTCCTTTCCTGTCCTCCTATCCTGTCCTCCTATCCAGTCCATCTATCCCGTCCTCCTATCCAGTCCTCCTATCCCGACCTCCTATCCCGTCCTCCTATCCCGTCCTCCTATCGCGTCCTCCTATCCCGTCCTCCTATCGCGTCCTCCTATCTCGACCTCCTATCATGTCCTCCAATCCCGGTCCTCCTATCCCGGTCCTCCTATGCCGTCCTCCTATCCCGACCTCCTATGTCGACCTCCTATCCCGACCCGTAATATGTGTACCAGTTATTGAAATATCTCCAGCCGTACGTAAGTTATGTGCGAACATACATTTCCCATTGATTTGCATGGGACTTTAAACAAAAACCCCAACCCTCACAAATGGGGGTAGTTAAGGGTTAAATTAACTATCCTATATTTTAAGTAGATATATAAGTAACATGTGACCAAGTATTATCGAAATATCTCCAGAAGTTATGCAGTAACATATATTTCCCATTGACTTGTATGGGACTTTAAACATAAACCCCGCCCCTGGCAAATGGGGGTGAGTAAGGGTTAAATCACCTATCCTATGTTTGTTGTTGACATATAAGTAACATGTGTGCCAAGTTTCATGTTAATATCTTTAGCCGTTTGGGGCGTGATGCTGGAACATACACACATAAACACATACACACGTTGAGTTTTATATATATAGATAATTTTCCCATCCAACTTTAACGAAAAGTCGTCAAACACCTGTGGGGTGTTAAGGTTCACTGTACCCTTTTTACATTCCTTGAGGGGTGTAGTTTCCATGTGTTTTTTTTTTTTTTTTTGCTCCTGAGGGGCTTTTTTTTGCTCCATAGGGCTTCCTAAATGGGACATGCCCCCCAAAAACCATTTCAGCAAAATTTGCTTTCCAAAAGCAAAATGTGACTTCTTCTCTTCTGAGCATTGTAGTGCACCCGCAGTGCACTTGGTGTCCAAACATGGGGTATTTTCATACTCAGAAGAGATGGGGTTACAAATTTTAGGGGGCATTTTCTCCTATTACCTTTTGTAAAAATGTGAAATCTGGGGGAAAACCAGTGGAAAAAAAAATTATTTACATATCCAACTTTAACGAAAAGTCGTCAAGCACCTATGGGGTGTTAAGGCTCACTGTACCACTTGTTACGTTCCTTGAGGGGTGTAGTTTCCAAAATAGTATGCCATGTGTTTTTTTTTTTGCTGTTCTATCACCATTGGGGCTTCCTAAATGCGACATGCCCCCCAAAAACCATTTCAGCAAAATTTGCAAATGTGACTCTTTCTCTTCCAAACATTGTAGTGCTCCCACAATGCACTTGACATCCCCACATAGGGTACTTCCTTCTCAGAAGAGATGGGGTTACACATTTTGGGGAGCATTTTCTCCTTTTACTCCTTGTAAAAATGTAAAATGTGGGGGAAAAAATGCCTTTTAGTAAAAAAAAAAAAAAAAAAATTTTTTTTTACACATCCAAATTCATCAAACACCTGTGGGGTGTTAAGGTTCACTGTAACCCTTGTTACGTTCCTTGAGGAGTATAGTTTCCAAAATAGTGCCATGTGGGGGCGTTTTTGCTGTCCTGGCACCATAGAGGCTTCCTAAATGGGGCATGCCCCCCAAAAACCATTTCAGCAAAATTTGCTTTCCAAAAGCCAAATGTGACTCCTTCTCTTCTGAGCATTGTAGTGCGCCCGCAGTGCCCTTGATGTCCACACATGGGGTATTTCCATACTCAGAAGAGATGGGGTTACAAATTTGGGGGGGCATTTTCTCCCATTATCCCTTGTAAAAATTTAAATTTTTTGGGAAAACCAGCATTTTAGTGAAAAAAAAAAAAAAATATATATATAATTTTCACATCCAACTTTAACGAAAAGTCGTCAAACACCTGCGGGGTGTTAAGGTTCACTGTACCCTTTGTTATGTTCCTTGAGGGGTGTAGTTGCCATGTGTTTTTTTTTTTTTTTGCTGTCCTGGCACCATAGGGCTTCCTAAATGGGACATGCCCCCCAAAAACCATTTCAGCAAAATTTGTTTTCCAAAAGCCAAATGTGACGACTTATCTTCTGAGCATTGTAGTGCACCTGCAGTGCACTTGATGTCCACACATGGGGTATTTTCATACTCAGAAGAGATGGGGTTACAAATTTTGGGGGGCATTTTCTCCTATTACCTTTTGTAAAAATGTAAAATCTGGGGGAAAACTAGTGGAAACAAAATTATTTACACATCCAACTTTAACGAAAAGTCGTCAAGCACCTGTGGGGTGTTAAGGCTCACTGTACCCCTTGTTACATTCCTTGAGGGGTGTAGTTTCCAAAATAGTATGCCATGTGTTGTTTTTTTTTGTTTTTGTTTTTTTGCTGCTCTGGCACCATAGAGGCTTCCTAAATGTGACATGCCCCCCAAAAACCATTTCAGAAAAACTCACTCTCCAAAATCCCATTGTCGCTCCTTCCCTTCTGAGCCCTCTAGTGCACCCACAGAGCACTTGACACATATGAGATATTTCCTTATTCAAGAGAAATTGGGTTACCAATTTTAGGAAGATTTCTCTCCTTTTACCCCTTGTAAAAATGCAAAAACTGGGTCGACAAGAACACGCGAGTGTAAAAAATTAAGATTTTGAATTTTCTTCTTCGCTTTGCTGCTATTCCTGTGAAACACCTAATGGGTTAACACACTTTCTGAATGTCATTTTGAATACTTTGAGGGGTGCAGTTTTTATAATGGGGTCATTTGTGGGGTATTTCTAATATGAAGGCCCTTCAAATCCACTTCAAACCTGAACTGGTCCCTGAAAAATTCAGATTTTGAAAATTTTGTGAAAAATTGGAAAATTGCTGCTGAACTTTGAAGCCCTCTGATGTCTTCCAAAAGTAAAAACATGTCAACTTTATGATGCAAACATAAAGTAGACATATTGTATATGTGAATCAATATATAATTTATTTGGAATATCTATTTTCCTTACAAGCAGAGAGCTTCAAAGTCAGAAAAATGCTGAATTTAAAATTTTTTCATCAAATTTTTTCATTTTTCATTAAGAAATGATGCATGTATCGACGAAAATTTACCACTAACATAAAGTAGAATATGTCACGCAAAAACAATCTCGGAATCAGAAGGAAAAGTAAAAGCATGCCAGAGTTATTAATGCTTAAAGTGACAGTGGTCAGATGTGCAAAAAACGCTCTGGTCCTTATGCATACCCATCAGATCCAACAAAAATTATTTTTTTTAAAATATCACTCAGTACCTAATCCTGACCATGTACGTCTAATTTTTATGTGTCTAGCACCTTTATTTTTTTTTATTACACTTTTAATTTAGCTCACTAGTCTGGCCTCACTGTGCAGGTCTCTGCCCCCTCCCTCAGTATGCTGTCTGCTCACATGACCCCTAGCATTAGCAAAACTACAACTCCCAGCTTGTCCTCACTGACAGTAGCGGGACTCAAGCTGACAGTGGGAGGATTTTTACTCCAGCTGTGATCCCTGCGCTCACAGCAGTCAATCAAGGAAGTGGGTCCATGACATAGATGATGACACATGGACACAGCAGGACTAGTATGTGTCCAAGCGGGGGGGGGGGGGGGGGGGAGGCAGTTGTTTGACTGGCATTTTTAGTATGAAATATTGAAAATTTTCTTATGCAAGCAATTGCAAAACCTATTGGTTTTGCATGCTTTACAACATATAAAAGTTTTTGTATCTGACAGTGCCCATTTAAGGTGAAAATGGGCTTGGTCCTTAAGGGGTTAAAAAATGGGAACGGTGAGGGGTGGGGTGATTCAAACTTTTTTTAGGGAAGGGGTTTGTTCAATTTTATTTACACTATTTTACACTTTTTACTTAACTTTTTTTTTTTTTAAGTCCCCTTAGGGACTATACCATGCAATCTTGCGATTACATACACTGTTCAATGCTGAGCTTTGGCTTAGCAATGATCAGTGTTATCGGTGCTCTACCGCTTTAGGCTGCCATGGCTGGCAGGGGACATCAGAGCACTGATTGGTCTGTGAGGAGGCAGGTGAGGGCCTTCCCCCATCTACTAAGCTGATCAGGACCCGTAATTTTGCTGCGGATTTCCCAATCTGCTCTGCTGAGCTAACCGACACAGTTAACACCCATATTGAGACTCCGGGATCAAATGTTCACCGAATGGGATCATTAACATTATATTTTAATAGTTGGAATTTTTCCAAATGTGGTAATATCAGATGTTTATTTTTTATTTTTTACCTTTTTAATATTTGTAAAATGAGAAAAGTGGGTGATTTAATTTATATTGGAGGAAGGGCTTATTTATATTTTTTAAAACTTTTTACTACTTTTTTTCACTTCTTTTAAGTTCCCACAGGGGACTATTTATAACAATGTTTTTATTGCTTTTACTGTTCAGTGCTATGAATTGGCATGAAACTAATCAGTAATATCAAAGTGATCTACTTGTATAGTCTGCAGGAATGTGGACCATAGAAGATAATTTCAGAAGCGGCTGTGGAGCTGGTGCGGAGCACTTGACTCATCAGATCCCCACAATCTCACGAACAGTACTGATCACGGCATCTAAAGAGTTAATGGCAGACATCAGCGGCTGCTGATAGAAGCCAGGTCCCGCCATGTGTACAGGACATCCTGGTGTTTTAAGTACCAGTTGTTGCTACAATGTTGTTAATGAGTTACACTTTTATTAAGGGGAGAGGGGTTAATTCACATTTATTAATTAAAAAAAAAAACTTTTTTCTTTCTATAGTCCTCATAGGCAACTTACCTGCAATCGTTAGATTGCTGACACAGTTCAATGCTGTGCTAGAACACAGAATTGATCAGTGTTATCGGTGCTTTGCTTCTCCAGCCGGCCAAAGCAGCCTGAAGAAACAGAACAAATGGGATCTAAAGAGTTAATAGCCTCACAGCAGCTATGAACCCCGGCTATTGAAAGAGAAAAGGATCACCTCAAAATCCTGCTTCAAAACTGCCCCTCAGAACATACTCTTATGTTCTGGGGAGGGAAAGGGTTAACGTTCTTTTTTTTTTTCTGATTGCAAATATAGTACAAAGCAGTACATCTGTGAACTATAGCTGTCCGTACTACACTGATACTTTAACTGTGAGACCCAGTCTGTTACCTTCCTTGCTCCCCTGAAGCCTTCATTAACACGGCACTCTGTGTCTGTTGTGCTGCACTACCTGGTGCTGGGGGTCACAACGTCACATTGCCACTCAGCCAATCACTGGCTGCAATGGGACATGGCTTTGGCCAATGATTAGCTGAGCAGCAATGTCTTGTGCTGACTCCAGCATCAGAAAGCAAAGTTTAGCAGGGACCGGGTGCTGGGGTCAGCGTAAGACATTGCCCCTGAGCCAGTCACTGGCCACAGTGATGTCCCGCCTCAGCCAGGAAGTGCACATTTTCAAAGAAACACTTTTTGCTGGAATACCCCATTTAAACTTGAATGCTTATTGGATTATACAACATGGAGTAGGAAAATATGCATAAAAATTATGATATGGTCAAAATACTAATAATTCTGCACACAATGTAGGGTTTGTACGCGGTGGACCTATGTAAATGGAGTTTATGGGGAAAATACTCTGGGGTGTATATATGGACAAGGAGACTGTAATGGACTGTTAAGTTGTCATGGTTTATATTTTAATATGCGCAACAACAGAAAGTACATCCATATGTGGTCATGTCCATTAATAATCGAGCCAGAGAAGTTCCACCACTAACAATGTTAGACAAAAAGTTTTACTCTTTCCTGTCATGAATGAATATCATTATGCCAGGAAGCTTCTAAGGAGCAGGCTCTTAGGGAAGGCCCCTAGACCTCCATCTTAGTACTCCTAATTTTAAAAGCAGGAATTAGTAATGAATCAGTCAGATCATAGTAAAAAAATGTATATATTAAGTACAAAATTCAAACATAATTGGTATTGCTGGGTTCAATAATGTCCATCTTATTAAAATAAGCCATTAAAGATCCCAAACAGTGAACACCAAAAAGAAACAAAAATAAAATTGTTTACCAAAATAACATTTTGATTACCTTGTCTCCCAAAAAGTAAAAAAAAAAAATATTGACCAGTAAGTCACAATGATTTTTTTCCTTTCTCCGTAGATTTTTGGGTAAAATGACTGATGTCACTGCAAAGTAGAACTGTGGCGCAAAAAATAAGCCATAATATGGATTTTTAGGTTCAAAATTTAAAGGGTTATGATTTTTGAAAGGTGAGGAGGAAAAAACGAAAGTGCAAAAACAGAAAAACACGTGGTCCATAAGGGGTACTCTGCCCCTAGACATCTTATCCCCTATCGCTCCATGCACCAGATGACAGGGGTGCTGCAGGAGAGATTGCGGGGGTTCCCAGCGGCGGGACCCCCGTGATCAGACATCTTATCGCCTATCCTTTGGATAGGGGATAAGATTTCTAGGGGCGGAGTACCCCTTTAAAGCCAAAATGGGTTGTGTTCTCAGTGGGATAAAGGTACACGTGAGACAGACAACTGCAAAAAAATAAGCACCATATGGTTCTGCTTATAGAAAAATAAAATTGTTACTGCTTTTAAATCACAAAGAGGAAAAATGCAAAAAGAATTTATCATGTGCGACTTTTCTAGAATTGTAAATTTGTTGCAGAGGGCACCAAAATGTTGCAAATCATTACCAGCAATTTGTTCACTTACAAAACCTGCTTACTACAACAAAAATCCTACACTAGAGTATGTGCGCCAAATTTATCGCACTGCTTTTGATAAATTAGGCGCATGTACAGCAAACTTGAGCCTGGTAAGTCAGTTATAAAGACATGTGTAGCTAAACACACAATGATAATTTATCAACTGCCCTGCCCCATCAAAGTGTGTAGCATAGTGTGTTTTTTTTGGGATTGGCTTTCATCAAAATCATGGTCTAATTCTGTGCTGTTTTTATGGTGCCTGTGCTACCTTCGTCATTTTTCTTTCACTTCCAGGGGGCGTGGTTTGCAGACGCACTGGTTGGCGCCCTGAATTTATGACATTTGGCGCATACTTTGCTATGCCAGCTGATTACTGGAGTACATCTGTGCCAATGTGTGTGCTTTTCCCCTTTTTGCACTATCCAGAGGCTTCCTATTATTTGTGTAAATTTATGGAGTAAAGTGTGCAACACCATAAATTTTGCACAGCAACTGGAAAATCACACAGATGTGCAGCAGGTTTCCTAATGAGCAAAGATCTGCACTAATGATAAATTCCACCTTGTACGTTACTTCTTTTCTAATACTCATTCTGATAATTCTATTTTCCAGCAACAAAAAGAAACAATTGACATTCTGATGTCAGCATGTCAACGTAAATGAATCTCTATGTGGGAAAGCCATTCAATAAGGACAATTCACGTGGATTCAGCCTAGTCTGACTTATAGTTTATGCATGTTAATCTAGGAAAGCATGTGCAATGGAACCATTCGAAGCCAGTTGTTTCATCATTTGAAACCAAGCTGGGATTTTATAGACTACAGACAGCAGTGGAAAATGGAGCTCATCAATTCTCCCAAGAATCTGACTTGTTTCCCAGATTACTCAGCATCATGCCCAAAACCTCCCTGGAAAACAAGAACGCCCAGAATTCAAAGGTTACCATTGTATGTTTTTACTCTATGTACTGTGGTTGGATGGGGGAGATTTCCCTGGAGGCTGAAGAAGCAGAGAAAAAGTATCAGCAATACAGAGCAATGTAAAGGTAATATGGAGCCACATCCAGCTATGTCATATTAAGTAAGAAGCTCCCTTTAAACGATGCATAGGCTGATCCTGGGAGAAGCATGAGCGGATGATGTGAGAAATAAAAGCCCTGAATATACTTTGGAAGCTGTCAGTGGATTGGAGCATATTCCAGCTTACTGGCATGTTAGACAATAGTTGGGCCCTGATCCATTTGTGTACTGTACAATTGTCATGTTCAGCAAAACTACTTGGGTTTTACTTTAAATAAAAAAAAACCTCCATGAAAACTGTGCATAACAAGACTACAATGTATAGAACTCTTGTGCATAGACAGACTTGTAAAGGTAAATAATATCATAATATTCTGTGTCAGTGTGGTTCAAATATACATTGAAATGTAAAATATGTGTAGCTCACTTAGGATAAAAGAAATAATGTGCTTGAGGTTAAAGGTGTTGCCTTCACCCAAAAGGCCTAATGTAATATGTAGAAATTATAAATAAAAAATATTTATGTGAACCAGTCCTCAAAAGCACAGGGGAGAGAAAAAGGAAAAGACTAGTGGAGATGGGATCCAAGAAATGGTCTTTATTATATAAAAAGGATATATATGACCAATCGCCTAGCAGGGCCCTTGCTAAAGGCGAATGGAATATACTGGGTAAAAAATAGATATAATAAAAAATACAGAATATAGTAGGATTAAAATGAGATAAATATGATGGGTAAGTAGCACCAAAGAAAATTCATTAATTAAATATCTGCTGCATATATCAGGAGAAAACGTTCTCAGTCCATGTAATTCATAGGGATATTTCAATGAAAAATCCACAAGAAATGTCCAGAATGAAAAGTCCCAATTAGTTTGGGTGTGTCCGGAGTAACGGTATATGGTAGTGAGTGTAGCCACAATAGCTACAATAGGAAATTCATGGACAGGTAATGCAGACAATGTGGCAAACACTGTCAGCGATGAAGATGTCAAGTCTCGGTGCACAGCACCACTCACCCTCCTTTGGAGTCCTCAGGTCCAGGCTGGCACGGCTGAGTCCGGCACTCTGGATATCAATGCCCGCCTGGGTGGTATGCTGGGTGAATGGCTGAATCTCCGGGGGTCCGAGTGTCCTTGGCTGGCACGGGAGGCGTCCGGCCTTGGGGAGGATGATGTCCAGGAGTAACTCTGCCGACCGGGGCTGTGAGAGGATGCAGGTAACAGGTGGTGCGGATTGCACGTATGAATAAGGTGCTAACAGCGCGCGTGCAGCAGTGGTCCCGGAATCGTGGGCATCCAGCTGTTGCAATTGGAATATGGCAGATACAGTCTATTTGAAGTGATATACACTTATGGATAAGGTGCAGATAATGGGCTAGACGCGTTTCAAGGCCGCGGGCCTTTTCTTCAGTAGCTATAGCTACTGAAGAAAAGGCCCGCGGCCTTGAAACGCGTCTAGCCCATTATCTGCACCTTATCCATAAGTGTATATCACTTCAAATAGACTGTATCTGCCATATTCCAATTGCAACAGCTGGATGCCCACGATTCCGGGACCACTGCTGCACGCGCGCTGTTAGCACCTTATTCATACGTGCAATCCGCACCACCTGTTACCTGCATCCTCTCACAGCCCCGGTCGGCAGAGTTACTCCTGGACATCATCCTCCCCAAGGCCGGACGCCTCCCGTGCCAGCCAAGGACACTCGGACCCCCGGAGATTCAGCCATTCACCCAGCATACCACCCAGGCGGGCATTGATATCCAGAGTGCCGGACTCAGCCGTGCCAGCCCGGACTTGAGGACTACAAAGGAGGGTGAGTGGTGCTGTGCACCGAGACTTGACATCCTCATCGCTGACAGTGTTTGCCACATTGTCTGCATTACCTGTCCATGAATTTCCTATTGTAGCTATTGTGGCTACACTCACTACCATATACCGTTACTCCGGACACACCCAAACTAATTGGGACTTTTCATTCTGGACATTTCTTGTGGATTTTTCATTGAAATATCCCTATGAATTACATGGACTGAGAACGTTTTCTCCTGATATATGCAGCAGATATTTAATTAATGAATTTTCTTTGGTGCTACTTACCCATCATATTTATCTCATTTTAATCCTACTATATTCTGTATTTTTTATTATATCTATTTTTTACCCAGTATATTCCATTCGCCTTTAGCAAGGGCCCTGCTAGGCGATTGGCCATATATATCCTTTTTATATAATAAAGACCATTTCTTGGATCCCATCTCCACTAGTCTTTTCCTTTTTCTCTCCCCTGTGCTTTTGAGGACTGGTTCACATAAATATTTTTTATTTATAATTTCCAAATATACATTGAATACATTTTACAAAAAAAATGTTCAGCAAGAACATCATTCATGGAGGCCAGCGCTGTAGATTAGGGCTACTTTGTACTCCCAGAAGGAATTTCTAGAAAGTATCCCAAAGGTATTAGTCATTATGAACAAAACTGCTTAGCAATTATCATATTTCTGTACAAGTCTGTTTGGCCTTTGAACACCACAAACAAAGATTTTAACCCCACCAGGACCAAGGGCATACAGGTACACCCTCACATCCTAGGACTTAAAGGGGTTTATCCACCATAAGATGATTTTAGTACTTACCTGCCAGAACTGGATACTTCCTGTTGGATTTTGTTCTCTAAACTACACTTCCCACAGTTCCATGCTTGAAAGTTTGAGTTCACTTTCCTTACTCCATCCATTGAAACACATTGGCCCTCATTTACTATTGCAAACCCAACATGTTTTGCCGGGTTGTGCACCAGAAATTCTGTCTGCGCCAGATTTTGCGCCAGAATTTGCTCCAGAATTGAAAAAACCCGACTAACTCTCCATTTTGCTAAGAAAACCCGAAAAGGGGCGTGTTCCCGACATTTTCACAAAAACCTAAGATATTTACTAAGGTTTCCACATAAAATGTGGTGGATTTGAGCTGAGGAAAACCCTACAGATCAGAGCATGTGTAAAAAAAAGCAAAGTGTCGGGAAAGTGAATACCATGGAAAATTAATTGTAGGGAATTAAAACCCACAAAGAAACCTACACTCCACTCTTAGTAAATAAGGGCCATTGTTTTCTAACCAGGGGGCTTACAACTGTTGCAAAATTGAAGCAGGACAAGTGACTTTGCACAACTGACAAGTGATGTCAGGTCTCAACGCACTACAACCTGGGAAATCCTGAGACATGAGTAATTTTGTATGATGTTAAAAATAAATGTTGTGGCGATATTCACAGAAGAATTGTGATACCATCGTCACACAAAGGTACAGACACTATTATGAACTACACTAACTTTACAGCCCCTGCAGTATAATCAAATAAAAAAAAATCCTGGAATACCCCTTTAAGGACCAAGAGCGTACCTGTATGCCATTACCCTTGTTTACAGGGTTTAAACTGTTCTCATGAGCGGACAATGGGTTAAACCTGGTGGGTCCCGGTTGCTATGGGCCAGGGGCGTACCTAGAGAATTTGGCCCACGGTGCGGACCCTTTTTTTGGCACCCCCCACCCACACCCCTACTTAATTACAACCCCCCACCCCTCCTTAATTACACCCCACTCCCTCCCTCCCCCAACTACACCCCCCCTTAATTACACCCCTCCTTCCCCCCTAATTACAGCCCCTCCCTTCACATATAATTATTTACATTTTGATGATGCCTCCAACAGCTGGTGATGGATCCTTCCACTCCTTTAAAGGATCCGTGAAGGTGGCATCAGCATTGTGACGTCACGTTGCGCACTGCCGCAACACTCCTCCCCATGCTGCTCTGACTCCACAGATGCAGCAGTGGATAGGGCCATTAGGTAGCAGTTTCTCCACATTAGGTAGCATAGTTTCCCCACATTAGGAAGCATAGATTCCCCGCATTAGGTAGCATAGATTCCCCACAGTAGGTAGCATAGATTCCCCACTTTAGGTAGCATAGTTTTCCCACATTAGGAAGCATAGATTCCCCACATTAGGTAGCATAGTATTCCACATTAGGTAGCATAGATTCCCCACATTAGGAAGCATAGATTCCCCCCATTAGGAAGCATAGATTCCCCACATTAGGTAGCATAGATTCTCCAAATTAGGAAGTGCAGTTTCCCCACATTAGGTAGCATATATTCCCCACATTAGGTAGCATAGATTCCCCACATTAGGTAGCATAGACTCCCCACATTAGGTAGCATAGATTCCCCACATTAGGTAGCATAGTTTCCCCACATTAGCTAGCATAGTTTCCGCACATTAGATAGCATAGTTTCCTTACATTAGGTAGCAGTTTCCCCACATTAGGTAGCATATTTTCCCCACAATAGGTATCATAGATTCCCCACATTAGGTAGCATAGATTCCCCACATTAGGAAGCATAGATTCCCCACATTAGGTAGCATAGATTCCCCACATTAGGAAGCATAGATTCCCCACATTAGGTAGCATAGATTCCCCACATTAGGAAGCATAGATTCCCCACATTAGGAAGCATAGATTCCCCACATTAGGTAGCATAGTTTTCAACATCAGGTAGCATAGACTCCCCACATTATAAAGCAGATTCCCCACATTATTAGGGATGCGCAGTTTCCCCACATTAGGAAGCATAGTCGCCTCCTCCCCCCCAACAAGCACACACACAGACAGACACACACATAGACAGACACACACATAGATAGACAAACACACATAGACAGACACACACACATAGACAGACACACACACACACATAGACAGACACACACACATAGACACACTTACCTTGCAGTGTTTCTTCCCTCCAGCGGCGGCCTGACGAGTGACGTCACTGACGTCCTCCTGCGCGGGTCTGCGGAGGGACGTCACATGCGCGACGTCCCTCATCAGACCCGGGCCGGCCGCCAGCACAGCTGCAAACGGGGTCGGCGGAGCGAGGTAATGGGGTGCTAACGGACGGGAGCGAGCGCAGTTGAAGACGAGGGGTGTCACCCCATCAGGCTGGTGTCGCCCGTTTCGGTCCACACCCCAGCCGCTATGCCACTGGATTGAGGGGGGGGGGTGACTCCGTCATAGCACCCCCCCCTTGTTACGCCACTGCTATGGGCTGCTATCTAAAATTTGGGGTTAACTGTGCTGGTAGCTCAGTGGAGCTGATTGGGACCTCCACGGCGACATCACAGGTCCCGATCAGCTGAGTCAATGACAGGAGGATCCTCACCTGCCTAGAGCTAGAGCAGCAGAGCACCGATGACACTGATCAAAGCAATGCTATGGCATAGCATTTATCAGTATATGCAATCAGAAGATTGCATGTTATAGCTCCCTATGCGGGCAAAAAAAAAAAAAAAAGGAATTAACCCCTTCCCTATTCAAAGTTGAAATCCTCCCACCCCACCTTTTCCCCTTTTTTTAAATAAAATAATGTAATAAAAATAATCATATGTGTGTAAATGTCGATGGTATACACGTAAAAAAATATCAAAGTCCAAAACTGCATTTTTGGTCACTTCATATATAATAAAAAACTAATAAAAAGCGATCAAAAAGTCCCATCAAAACAAAAATGGTAGCAATATAAACTCCAGACCATGGCGAAAAAAATTTGCTCCATATAGCCCCGTATGCGGAAAAATAAAACTTAAAAACTTATAAGGGGTCAGAAGATGACAATTTTAAACATACTAATTTTGGTGCATGTAGTTAGGATTTTTTAAAGTAGTAAAATAAAATAAAAGCCACATAAATTGGGTATGCTTGTAACCATATGGACCTACAGAATAAATAAAAGGTGTCATTTTTACCAAAAATTGCACTGTGTAGAAACGGAAGTCCCAAAAAGTTACAAAATGGCAATTGTTTTTCTATTTCACCCCACAAATATATATTTTTTTGTTTTGCGGTAGATTTTGCTAAAAAGCGATTGAATTTTCGTGACATATTCTACTTTAACATAGTGGTAAAATTTTGTGGTAACTTGCATCCTTTCTTGGTGAAAAATCCCAAAATTTTAAGAAAAATTAGAAAATGTAGCATTTTTCTAACTTTGAAGCTCTCTGCTTGTAAGGAAAATGGATATTCCAAAAAAAAAATTTTTTTATTCACATAAACAATATGTCCACTTTATGTTTGCATCATAAAATTTACGTGTTTTTACTTTTGGAAGACATCAGAGGGCTTCAAAGTTCAGCAGCAATTTCTCAATTTTTCACAAAATTTCCAAACTCACAAATTTTCAGGGACCAGTTCAGGTTTGAAGTGGATTTGAAGGGTCTTCATATTAGAAATACCCCATAAATTACCCCATAATAAAAACTGCACCCCCCAAAGTATTCAAAATAATATTCAGTCAGCATTTTAACCCTTTAGGTGTTTCAAAGGAATAGCAGCAAAGTGAAGGAGAAAATTCACAATCTTCATTTTTTACACTCACATGTTCTTGTAGACCCAATTTTTTAATTTTTACAAGGGGTAAAAGGAGAAAATTTATACTTATATTTGTAGCCCAATTTCTCTCGAGTAAGCACATACCCCATATGTCTATGTAAAGTGTTCGGCGGGCGCAGTAGAGGGCTCAGAAGCGAAGGAGCGACAAGGGGATTTTGGAGAGTACATTTTTCTGAAATGGTTTTTGGGGGGCATGTTGCATTTAGGAAGCCCCTATGGTGCCAGAACAGCAAATTAAAAAACCCACATGGCATACCATTTTGGAAACTAGACCCCTTGAGGAACATAACAGGGAATTAAGCGAGCCTTAATACCCCACAGGTGTTTCACGACTTTTGCATATGTAAAAAAATTAAAAAAATTATTCACTAAAATGTGTTTCCCCCCAAATTTCACATTTTTGCAAGGGTTAATAGCAGAAAATACCCCCAAAATTTGTAACCCCATCTCTTCTGAGTATAGAGGTATCCCATAAGTTGACCTGAAGTGCACTACGGGCGAACTACAATGCTCAGAAGAGAAGGAGTCATATTTGGCTTTTTGAGAGAAAATTTTGCTCGGGGGGCATGTCGGATTTACGAAGCCCCTATGGAGCCAGGACAGCAAAAAAAAAAAAATAAAATAAAAAAAACAGATGGCATACCATTTTGGAAACTAGACCCCTTTAGGAATGTAGCAAGGAATAAAGTGAGCCTTAATACCCCACAGGGGTTTCACGACTTTTGCATACATAAAAAAAATAAAAAATAAATTCACTAAAATGTGTTTCCCCCCCCCCAAATTTCACATTTTTGCAAGGGTTAATAGCAGAAAATACCCCCCAAAATGTGTAACCCCATCTCTTCTGAGTATGGAAGTACCCCATAAGTTGACCTGAAGTGCACTACAGGCGAACTACAATGCTCAGAAGAGAAGGAGTCATATTTGGCTTTTTGAGAGCAAATTTTGCTCGGGGGGGCATGTCGCATTTAAGCCTCTATGGTGCCAGGACAGCAAAATAACCCCCACATGGCATACCATTTTGGAAACTACACCCCTTGAGGAACGTAACAAGGGGTACAGTGAGCATTTACCCCCCACTGGTGTCTGTCAGATCTTTGGAACAGTGGGCTGTACAACATTTTTAATTTGCACAGCCCACTGTTCCAAAGATCTGTCAGACACCAGTGGGGTGTAAATTCTCACTGCACCCCTCATTACATTCCCTGAGGGGTGTAGTTTCCGAAATGGGGTCACATGTGTTTTTTTTTTGTGTGTTTGTCAAAACCGCTGTAACAATCAGCCACCCCTGGGCAAATCACCTCAAATGTACATGGTGCACTCTCCCTTCTGGGCCTTGTTGTGCGCCCCCAGAGCACTTTGTGCCCACATATGGGGCATCTTCGTAGTCAGGAGAAATTGCATTACAAATTTTGGGTGGCTTTTTTCCCTTTTACTTCTTGTCAAAATGAAAAGTATAGGGCAACACCAGCATTTTAGTGTAAAAAATGATTTTTTTTACACTAACATGCTGGTGTAGACCCCTTCACCTTTTCATAAGGGGTGAAAGGAGAAACAGGGGTGAAAGGGGTGAAAGGTGTTGTTTTGAAACAGCGGGAGGCTCCATTTTGGAAACAGTGGCGTATCAGACGTTTTTCATTTTTATTGGGGAGGGGAGGGGGGCTGTGTAGGGGTATGTGTATATGTAGTGCTTTTTACTTTTTATTTAATTTTGTGTTAGTGTAGTGTAGTGTAGTGTTTTTAGGGTACAGTCACACGGGCGGGGGATTACAGCGAGTTTCCCTCTGCGAGTTTGAGCTGCCGCGCAAAATTTGCTGCATTGCAAACTTGCAGCCTGATACTCACTGTAAGCCCCCTGCCCCTGTGAATGTACATTCACCGGGGGGGGGGGGGGGGGGGGGAAACCTCCAGCTGTTGCAAAACTACAACTCCCAGCATGCACAGTCTATCAGTGCATGCTGGTAGTTATAGTTTTGCAACAGCCGGAGGCACACAGGTTAGGAAACACTGAGTTAGGAAACAGACAATGTTTCCCAACCAGTGTGCCTCCAGTTGTTGCAAAACTACTACTCCCAAACATTCTCAGGCATGCTGGAAGTAGTAGTTCGGCAACATCTTTAGAGCCAGATGTTGCCGAACTACAACTCCCAGCATGCTTGGAGTTGTAGTTTTGCAACATCTGGAGGACTACAGTTTGCAGGCCACTAATACAGTGGTTCCCAATATGTACCCTTCCAGATGTTGCAAAACTACAACTCCCAGTATGCCAAAACTGTCCAAGCATGCTGGGAGTGGTAGTTCTGCAACATCTGAAGGGCCAGATGTTACAGAACTACAACTTCAGGCATGCCTGGACAGTAAGGGCATGCTGAGGATGTGTAGTTTTGCAACAACTGGAAGGGCACAGTGGTCCCAAAACTGCAGACCTCCAGATGTTGCAAAACTGCAACTCCCAGCATGCCCGGACACCAAGGGCTGTCTGGGCATGCGCAGAGTTGTAGTGTAAGGGGACCAGATGGAGCAGTCCAGATCGCTTTACGGCGGTCTGGACTACTGCAAAGGTCCAGCGCCGCCACCGAAGAGCCACTCACCTGTCACCACCGCCGCCGTCTCCACCGCCGGGATCCGGGTCTTCAGGGATGAGGTAAGTACTGGGGCCGGACCCCAGCACTCCCCCGTCCCCCGCCGCGTCCTCCGTTCTTCCTCCCGTTCTCTCTGGACTTCCAGGGGCCGGGCGGGAGGAAGTAACTGCTAGCTAACCGAGGAATCGCAGGGGATCGGAGGAGGTGGCAGGCTTGCCACCTCGCTCCTATACTTCAGCATGGTCCTGGATGTCTGTGACAACCGGGATCATGCAAAATTAGCAGGCGGTCGGGTCCCAGACACCCGATCAGCCCGGTGACGCCGCAGATCGCAGGGGCGATTTCCCTTGCGATTTGCGACGATCACCGACATGGGGGGCCGACATGGCCCCCCTCGGTGTTTGCCCTGGATGCCTGCTGAAGCATTTCAGCAGGCATCCGCTTCCGATTTCTGCCCAGTGCGCGGCAGGGTCCGCAAAAACGCAATGACGTACTCATACGTCATGGGTCCTTAAAGTCCAGGGTGCGGAGACATACGCATACGTCATGTGTCCTTAACCCCTTAAGGACACATGACTTACTGGAACATCATGTGTCCGCTCCCAATCTATAACGCGGGGCCCCGCGTCATAGCGGCTCGGGCCCGGCCGTTGTCTAACAACGGCCGGGACCCGTGGCTAATAGCGCGTGGCATTGATCGGAGTCCCCCGTGCTATTAATCCTTTAGATGCGGCGTTCAAAGTTGAACGCTGCGTCTAAAGTGAAAGTGTGCCGGTTAGCTCAGTGGGCTGTCCCGAACAGCTTACAGGACAGCAGGAGGGTCCCTACCTGCCTCCTCGCTGTCCGATCGCCGAATGACTGCTCAGTGCCTGAGATCCAGGCATGAGCAGCCAAGCGGCAGAATCATCGATCACTGGTTTCTTATGAGAAACCAGTGATCAATGTAAAAGATCAGTGTGTGCAGTGTTATAGGTCCCTATGGGAGCTATAAGACTGCAAAAAAAAAGTGAAAAAAAAAAGTGAATAAAGATCATTTAACCCCTTCCCTATTAAAAGTTTGAATCACCCCCCTTTTCCCATAAAAAAAAACCACAGTGTAAATAAAAATAAACATATATGGTATCACCGCGTGTGGAAATGTCCGAATTTAAAAAATATATAGTTAATTAAACCGTACAGTCAATGGTGTGCGCTCAAAAAAATTCCAAAGTCCAAAATAGTGCATTTTTGGTCACTTTTTAAATCATGAAAAAATTAATAAAAATCAATAAGTCCTATCAATGCAAAAATGGTACCGTTAAAAACCTCAGATCACGGCGCAAAAAATGAGCCCTCATACTGCCCCAAACGCGGAAAAATAAAAAAGTTATAGGGGTCAGAAATTACAATTTTAAACGTATTCATTTTCCTGTAATGATTTTTTTCCAGAAGTCCGACAAAATCAAACCTATATAAGTAGGGTATCATTTTAACCGTATGGACCTACAGAATAAATATAAGGTGTCATTTTTACCTAAAAATGTACTACGTAGAAACGGAAGCCCCCAAAAGTTACAAAACAGCGTTTTTTTTTCTTCAATTTTGTCTCACAATGATTTTTTTTTCCGTTTCACCATAGATTTTTGGGCAAAATGACTGACGTCATTACAAAGTAGAATTGGTGGCGCAAAAAATAAGCCATCATATGGATTTTTAAGTGCAAAATTGAAAGAGTTATGATTTTTTAAAGGCATGAAGCAAAAAACGAAAATGCAAAAACGGAAAAAAACCCCGGTCCTTAACCTGTTCAGGACCCAGGGCGTAATTTTATGCCCTGGCGCCCTGGTACTTAAGGACCCAGGGAGTAAACTTACGCCCTGGCGTTTTCCGGTCCCTGCCGCGCGCCGGGCAGAGATCGGAAGCTGATGCCTGCTGAAATCCTTCACCAGGCATCCAGGGTAAACGCCGAGGGGGGCCATGCAGATCGCCGCAAATCGCGAGGGAAATCGCCCCTGCGATCTACGGCGATATCGGGCTGATCGGGTCTCTGGGACCCGACCGCCCGGTAATTTTGCATGATCCCGGTTGTCACAGACAGCCAGGACCATGCTAAAGTATAGGAGCGAGCCTGCCACCTCTTCCTATCCCCTGCGATCCGTCGGTTAGTTAACCGACCAATCGCAGGGGGGGGGGGGGGGGGCGGTTACTCCCTCTCGCCACGCCCGGCCCCTGAAAGTCTGGAGAGGACGGGAGGAAGACCGGAGGACGCGGCGGGGGACGGGGGAGTGCTGGGGACCGGCCCCGGTACTTACCTCTTCCCTGAAGGCCCAGATCCCGGCGATGAAGACAGCGGCAGCGGCGACAGATGAGTTCCCCTTCAGCCGCGGTCGGGCCCTTTACAGCAATGCACGTCGCTGTAAAGCGACATGCAATGCTGTAATGGGACCCTGTATACTACAACTCCCAGCATGCCCAGACAGCCCTTGGCATCTAAGCATGCTGGGAGTTGCAGTTTTGCAACATCTGGAGGTCCACAGTTTGGAGACCACTGTGCCCTTCCAGATGTTGCAAAACTACACATCCTCAGCATGCCCTTATTGTCCAGGCATGCTGGGAGTTGTAGTTCTGTAACATCTGGCCCTTCAGATGTTGCAGAACTACAACTCCCAGCATGCCTGGACAGTTTTGGCATACTGGGAGTTGTAGTTTTGCAACATCTGGAAGGGCACAGATTGGGAACCACTGTATTAGTGGTCTGCAAACTGTAGTCCACCAGATGTTGCAAAACTACAACTCCAAGCATGCTGGGAGTTGTAGTTCGGCAACATCTGGCTCTAAAGATGCTGCCGAACTACTACTTCCAGCATGCCTGAGAATGTTTGGGAGTAGTGGTTTTGCAACAACTGGAGGCACACTGATTGGGAAACATTGTCTGTTTCCTAACTCAGTGTTTCCCAACCCGTGTGCCTCCAGCTGTTGCAAAACTACAACTACCAGCATGCACTGATAGACAGTGCATGCTGGGAGTTGTAGTTTTGCAACAGCTGGAGGTTACCCCCCCCCCCCCCCTGTGAATGTACAGGGTACATTCACATGGGCAGGGGGCTTACAGTGAGTATCAGGCTGCAGGTTTGCGATGCAGCAAATTTTGCGCGGCAGCTCAAACTCGCAGCGGGAAACTCGCTGTAATCCCCCGCCCGTGTGACTGTACCCTAAAAACACTACACTACACTAACACAAAATAAAATAAAAAGTAAAAAAACACTACATATACACATACCCCTACACAGCCCCCCTCCCCTCCCCAATAAAAATGAAAAACGTCTGGTACGCTACTGTTTCCAAAATGGAGCCTCCAGCTGTTGCAAAACAACAACTCCCAGTATTGCCGGACAGCCGTTGACTGTCCAAGCATGCTGGGAGTTTTGCAACAGCTGGAGGCACCCTGTTTGGGAATCACTGGCGTAGAATACCCCTATGTCCACCCCTATGCAAATCCCTAATTCAGGCCTCAAATGAGCATGGTGCTCTCTCACTTTGGAGCTCTGTTGTATTTCAAGGCAACAGTTTAGGGCCACATATGGGGTATCGCCGTACTCGGGAGAAATTGCCTAACAAATTTTGGGGGTCTTTTTCTCCTTTCACCCCTTATGAAAAGGTGAAGTTGGGGTCTACACCAGCATGTTAGCGTAAAAAAATAATTTTTTTACACTAACATGCTGGTGTTGCCCTATACTTTTCATTTTTACAAGAGGTAAAAGGGAAAAAAGCCTCAAAAAGCCAAATATGACTCCTTCTCTTCTGAGCATTGTAGTTCGCCCGTAGTGCACTTCAGGTCAACTTATGGGGTACCTCTATACTCAGAAGAGATGGGGTTACAAATTTTGGGGGGTATTTTCTGCTATTAACCCTTGCATAAATGTGAAATTTGGGGGGAAACACACATTTTAGTGAAATTATTATAATTTTTTTTTACATATGTAAAAGTCGTGAAACACCTGTGGGGTATTAAGGTTCACTTTACCCCTTGTTATGTTCCCCAAGGGGTCTAGTTTGCAAAATGGTATGCCATGTGTGTTTTTTCCTGTTCTGGCACCATAGGGCCTTCCTAAATGCAACATGTCCCCCAAAAACCATTTCAGAAAAACGTACTCTCCAAAATCCCCTTGTCGCTCCTTTGCTTCTGAGCCCTCTACTGCGCCCGCCGAACACTTTACATAGACATATGAGGTATGTGCTTACTCGAGAGAAATTGGGCTACAAATATAACTATACATTTCTCCTTTTACCCCTTGTAAAAATTTAAAAATTGGGTCTACAAGAACATGTGAGTGTAAAAAATGAAGATTGTGAATTTTCTCCTTCACTTTGCTGCTATTCCTGTGAAACACCTAAAGGGTTAAAACGCTGACTGAATGTCATTTTGAATACTTTGGGGGGTGTAGTTTTTATAATGGGGTCATTTATGGGGTATTTCTAATATGAAGACCCTTCAAATCCACTTCAAACCTGAACTGGTCCCTGAAAAATTGTGATTTTGGAAATTTTTTGAAAAATTGGAAAATTGCTGCTGAACTTTGAAGCCCTCTGGTGTCTTCCAAAAGTAAAAACACGTAAATTTTATGATGCAAACATAAAGTGGACATATTGTATATGTTAATAAAAAAAAATATTTGGAATATCCATTTTCCTTACAAGCAGAGAGCTTCAAAGTTAGAAAAATTTTTCATAAAATTTGGGGATTTTTCAATAAGAAACGATGCAAGTATCGACAAAATTTTACCAATAACATAAAGTAGAATATGTCACGAAAAAACATTCTCGGAATCAGAATGATAAGTAAAAGCATCCCAGAGTTATTAATGCTTAAAGTGACAGTGGTCAGATGTTCAAAATACGCTCTGGTCCTAAGGTGTAAAATGGCCTGGTCCTTAAGAGGTTAAAGGGGTTATCCAGGGAAAAAAATGTTTTATATATCAACTGGCTCCAAAAAAGTTAAACAGATTTGTAAATTACTTCTATTAAAAAATCTTAATCCTTTCAGTACTTATGAGCTTCTGAAGTTAAGGTTGTTCTTTTCTGTCTAAGTGATCTCTGATGACACGTGTCTCGGGAACCGCCCAGTTTAGAAGCAAATCCCCATAGCAAACCTCTTCTAAACTGGGCGGTTCCCGAGACACGTGTCATCAGAGATCACTTAGACAGAAAATAACAACCTTAACTTCAGAAGCTCATAAGTACTGAAAGGATTAAGATTTTTTAATACAAGTAATTTACAAATCTGTTTAACTTTCTGAAGCCAGTTGATATATTAAAAAAAAGTTTTTTTCCTGGATAACCCCTTTAACTTTCTGGCACCAGTTGATTTAAAGGTCAAAATGGGCTTGGTCCTTAAGGGGTTAATATGTAGTTTAGCCCATCCTCCTGGTTTCAGTGGCAGTTTAAAAAAAAATAAAAAAAATATGCCATATGTGAAATATGCTGACATCGCACTGGGATGTGTCCAAAATATTTCAAACTGGTTGCAGCTAAAAGCTGTTTGTGGCTCCGCAGTAAACTGCTGTTTTGTAAAAGGACCAAAGGCTCAATATTTGAACTAAATAAAATAAGAAACTAAAAATAGTAGAATCAAATTGAAAATCATGCGCATCTGGAAGAAAATTCTGTTTTTGGGGTGCACCTCTTCTGCAATACAAGAACCTGGGTTAAAGGGTACTCCGGTGGAAAACAATCTTTTTTTAATCAACTGGTGCCAGAAAGTTAAACAGATTTGTAAATTACTTCTATTGAAAAATCTTAATCCTTCCAGTACTTATCAGCTGCTGTATAATACAGAGGAAGTTCTTTTCTTTTTGAATTTCTTTTTTAACTGTCCACAGTGCTCCCTGCTGACACCTCTCTCCATGTCAGGAACTGTACAGAGCAGGAGAGGTTTGCTATGGGGAATTGTTCCTGCTCTAGACATGGACAGAGGTGTCACCAGAGAGCACTGTGGACAGACAGAAAATAAATTAAAAAAGAAAAGAACTTCCTCTGTAGTTTACAGCAGCTGATAAGTACTGGAAGGATTAAGATTTTTACATAGAAGTAACTTACAAATCTGGTTTAACTTTCTGGCACCAGTTGATTTAAAAAAGTTTTCAACCCTTTAAGGCTCTTTACACAGTGTTTTGCATAGTACAGTACATTTGAAAAATTTTCAGACCCTTTCTCGCTTATCACATTTTATTATGGCCCTGTGCTAAAATCAAACTTTTTGGTAAAATTTTGCATGGACATAAGTATTCAGACCCTTTACTCAGTATATACTTGAAGCACCATTGGTTTGCATACCTGGATTTAGGGATTTTCTGCCATTTTTCTCTGAATATCCTCTTAAAGGGGTAGTCCGCCCCTATCCAAGGATAGGGGATAAGATGTCTGATGATAGGGTCTCGCTGCTGGGAACCCCCGTGATCTCTCCTCACGATACAGGGACTGGCGGTTTGTGATGTCATGGCTCTGCCCCCTCTTGACGTTACCTCCCGCCCCCTTAATGCAAGTCTATGGGAGGGGGCGTGACTGGTACCACGCCCCCTTCCTTAGACTTGCATTAAGGGGGTGGGGCATTACATCATGAGGGCGCGGAGCCATGACATCACGAACCGCCGGCCCCTGTGATCAGCCACGGAGCAAACTTAGCTCCGGAGAGCTGATGACTCGGGGGGGGGGGGGGGGCTGCAGGAGAGATCGCGGGGGTCCCCAGCAGCTGGACCCCTATGATCATACATCTTATCCTCCTTGCATAGGGGATAAGCTGTCTAGGGGCGGAGTATCCCTTTAAGCTCTGAAAGGTTGCTGCTACCACTATTAGGGATTGTATTTGGCAGGTGATGGGCAGTGCTTGTTTCCTATACTGCTTAGAGCTGAGGCCAGAAAGTTCAATTTTTCAGGCCAGAATCTTGTTTCTTACAGTATGAGAGTCCTTTAGGTGTTTTTTGTTGTTGCAAACTCTAGATGAGCTTTCATGTGCTCTTTACTGAGGAGAGGCTTATTTCTGCCCACTCTGCCATGATTGACGTTTTTAAGTTTATTTTTATTGGCACTCATAATCTTTGGGCCAGAATGACCATTGGGTTCTTGGTCACCTCTGTTACTAAGGCCCTTTTCCCTAATTACTTAGTTTGGTGGGGTGTCCAGGTCTAGAAAAAGTCCTGTTTAACCCCTTCAGGACGGAGCCCATTTTGGCCTTAAGGACCGGAGCGTTTTTTGCACATCTGACCACTGTCACTTTAAACATTAATAACTCTGGAATGCTTTTAGTTCTCATTCTGATTCCGAGATTGTTTTTTCGTGACATATTCTACTTTAACATAGTGGTAAATTTTTGTCGATACTTGCATCCTTTCTTGGTGAAAAATCCGTAAATTTGATGAAAAATGTGAAAATTTTGCATTTTTCTAACTTTGAAGCTCTCTGCTTGTAAGGAAAATGGATATTACGAATACATTTTTTTTTGGTTCACATATACAATATGTCTACTTTATGTTTGCATTTACGTGTTTTTACTTTTGGAAGACATCAGAGGGCTTCAACGGTCAGCAGCAATTTTCCGATTTTTCCGATTTTTCACAAAATTTTCAAACTCAGTATTTTTCAGGGACCAGTTCAGGTTTGAAGTGGATTTGAAGGGTCTTCATATTAGAAATACCCCATAAATGGCCCCATTATAAAAACTACACCCCCCAAAGTATTCAAAATGACATTCAGTCAGCGTTTTAACCCTTTAGGTGTTTCACACGAATAGCAGCAAAGTGAAGGAGAAAATTCACAATCTTCCTTTTTTACACTCACATGTTCTTGTAGACCCAATTTTTGAATTTTTAGAAGGGGTAAAAGGACAAAATTTTTACTTGTATTTGTAGCCCAATTTCTCTCGAGTAAGCACATACCTCATATGTCTATGTAAAGTGTTCGGCGGGCGCAGTAGAGGGCTCAGAAGGGAAGGAGCGACAAGGGGATTTTGGACAGTACGTTTTTCTGAAATGGTTTTTGGGGGGCATGTTACCTTTAGGAAGCCCTTATGGTGCCAGAACAGCAAAAAAAACCCCACATGGCATACCATTTTGGAAACTAGACCCCTCGGGGAATGTAACATGGGATAAAGTGAACCTTAATACCCCACAGGTGTTTCACGACTTTTGCAAATGTAAAAAAAAAATAATAATTTTACCTAAAATGCTTGTTTTCCCAAAAATTTTTTATTTTTAAAAAGGGTAATAGCAGAAAATACCCCTAAAAATTTGAAGCCCAATTTCTCCCGATTCAGAAAACACCCCATATGGGGGTGAAAAGTGCTCTGCTGGCGCACTACAGGTCTCGGAAGAGAAGGAGTCACATTTGGCTTTTTGAAAGCAAATTTTGCTCTGGGGGCATGCCGCATTTAGGAAGCCCCTATGGTGCCAGGACAGCAAAAAAAAAACCACATGGCATACCATTTTGGAAACTAGACCCCTCGGGGAACATAACAAGGGGTTAAGTGAACCTTTATACCCCACAGGTGTTTCACGACTTTTGCATATGTAAAAAAAAATATTTTTTTTTACCTAAAATGCTTGTTTTCCCAAAAATTTTACATTTTTAAAAAGGGTAAAAGCAGAAAATACCCCCCCAAAATTTGTAACACAATTTCTCCCGAGTACGGAGATACCCCATATGTGGCCCTAAACTGTTGCCTTGAAATACGACAGGGCTCCAAAGTGAGAGCGCCATGCGCATTTGAGGCCTAAATTAGGGACTTGCATAGGGGTGGACATAGGGGTATTCTACGCCAGTGATTCCCAAACAGGGTGCCTCCAGCTGTTGCAAAACTCCCAGCATGCCTGGACAGTCAACGGCTGTCCGACAATACTGGGAGTTGTTTTGCAACAGCTGGAGGCTCCGTTCTGGAAACAATGGCGTACCAGACGTTTTTCATTTTTATTGGGGAGGGGAGGGGGGCTGTGTGGGGGTATGTGTATATGTAGTGTTTTTTACTTTTTATTTTATTTTTTGTGGTAGTGTAGTGTAGTGTTTTTAGGGTACAGTCGCACGGGCGGGGGGTTCACAGTAGTGAATTTGAGCTGCAGCAGAAAGTTTGCGGCAGCTCAAATTTGCAGCCAGATACTTACTGTAATCCTCCGCCCATGTGAGTGTACCCTGTACGTTCACATTGGGGGGGGGGGGGGCATCCAGCTGTTGCATAACTACAACTCCCAGCATGCCCGTTGGCTGTCGGTGACTGCTGAGAGTTGCAATTTTGCAACAGCTGTAGGCACGCTGGTTATGTATCACTGAGTTTGTGACCTAACTAAGTGTTTCACAACCAGTGTGCCTCCAGCTGTTGCAAAACTACAACTCCCAGCATGTACGGTGCATGGTGTACGGTGACTGCTGAGAGTTGTAGTTTGCAACAGCTGGAGGCACACCGGTCGTGAAACACTGAGTTAGGTAAAAAAAAACTCTGAGTTTCACAACCAGTGTGCCTTCAGCTGTTGCAAAACTACAACTCTCAGCAGTCACCGACAGCCAACGGGCATGCTGGGAGTTGTAGTTATGCAACCAGCAGATGCACCACTACAACTCCCAGCATGCACTTTAGCTGTTTGTGCAAGCTGGGAGTTGTAGTTATACAACAGCTGAAGGTACACTTTTCCATAGAAAGAATGTGCCTCCAGCTGTTGCAAAACCATAAGTCCCAGCATGCCCATAAGAGAATGCTGGGAGTTGGGGTGGTCTGCCTCCTGCTGTTGCATAACTACAGCTCCCAGCATGCCCTTTTTGCATGCTGGGAGCTGTTGCTAAGCAACAGAAGGAGGCTGTCACTCACCTCCAACGATCCAGACGCCGCAAGTCAGTCCCGCAGCCGCTGCTCCTGGGGCCCCGATCCCAACATTAACGCCGGGGATCAGGGTCCCCAGCACCCGGGGTGCACGTCCCGCACCCGCTCACGTCCTCCGGAAGAGGGGCGGAGCGGGTGCGGGAGGGACACCCGCAGCAGGCGCCCTGATTGGTCGGCCGGTAATCCGGCCGACGAATCAGGGCGATCGTGAGGTGGCACCAGTGCCACCTCACCCCTGCAGGCTCTGGCTGTTCGGGGCCGTCAGAGACAGCCCCGAACAGCCAGTAATTCCGGGTCATCGGGTCACTGGAGACCCGATTGACCCGGAATCGCCGCAGATCGCTGGACTGAATTGTCCAGCGATCTGCGGCGATCGCCGACATGGGGGGGGGCATAATGACCCCCCTGGGCGATATGCCGGGATGCCTGCTGAACGATTTCAGCAGGCATCCGGCTCCGGTCCACAACCGGCTAGCGGTGGGGGCCGGAATTCCCACGGGCGTATGGATACGCCCTCGGTCCTTAAGGACTCGGGATGCAGGGCGTATCCATACGCCCTATGTCCTGAAGAGGTTAAGAATTATGGAGGCCAATGGCTCTTGTTGCACCCTTCTCCAGATCTGTGGCTCCAAATAGTTCTGTTGCTGAACTCTATAGGCAGTTCTTTCTCCTTATGGCTTAGTTTTTTGCTCTAATATGCATTGTCAGCTGTGAGATCTTATACAGACAGGGCTGTGTATTTCCAAATCCTGTCCAATTAACTTAATTTACCACAGGTGACTCCAATCAAGACATGGAAACATCTCAGAGATGATCAAGAGAAATAGGATGTCCCCAGAGCAAAATTTCCACTGTCATAGCAAAAGTTCTGAATACTTATATCTATGTGGAATTTAACCCCTTAACGACCACGGACGTAAATGTACGTCCTGGTGCGGAGGTACTTTGCGCACCAAGACATATATTTATGTCCTGTACATCGGAGCGGTGCTCGCGTCATGCACTGCAGGTCCCAGCTGCTATAAGCAGCCGGGGAACCGCCGGTAATGGCGGACATCAGCGATCGCGCTGATGTCCGCCATTAACCTCTCAGATACCATGATCAATACAGATCACGCCATCTGCATCAATGCACGTGTTTAAATGTCAGCAGAGAGCGCTGTGGTCAGACAGACAATAACTTCACAACTTCCTTTGTAGTATACAGCAGCTAATAAGTACTGGTTTTCCACCGGAGTACCCCTTTAATACATTTGGAAAAAGTTCATAAATGTTGTTTTTACTTGTTTTATTATGGAATATTAAGTGCAGAGTGGGGAAAACTGGATTCCTTTTTTTTTTTTTTTTTTTTTGCACAAGGCCATAATATAATAAAATGTGAAAAAAGTGAAAGGGTCTGAAAACTTTCCAAAAGCATTGTATACATTGACAGGAACATCTGACTGATGTGACAATATGTCAATAGGCTCTCATTCTAAAAATACTGCACATAATACATTTTTACTGGACGACTCAGTATATAATGGAACAATCCATGCTTTACCATACAACATAAAAAGTACACCAACATATTTTGGCCCGGCAGGGGGAAAAAAGGACATTCACTTGGGGTCCTACAGATGTTTTAAGTGTGTTGAGAACAGCAGTGCTTTGCTGGTTACAAAACTCCTATTATCGTTTATGAAAGTTATGTAAAATGCGTAAAACAGCATGTTTGGCTATTTTTGGCTTCCCAACCACCTTCAGTTGCTTCAACCAGGCAAGTAGGGAATAAAGGTATATCGATCTCTAAAGTAGGTGCTATCCCTGGGACCCACACCTATATTATCAGACATATATGACATATTCTGTGGAAATGCAATAACTGTCCAGAATACCCATTTAAACAAGGCAATAATCCAAAGCATACCAGCAATTTTACATAAAAAAAAAATCAAAAAGCTGGAATGGCAAAGTTCAGATTACAACTCCATTGAGATGCCCTGAAACACAAAAGAACTACAGCATTTCTGTAAAGTGTGGGCCTAAATTTTTAACCCCTTAAGGACTCAGCCCATTTTGGCCTTAAGGACTCAGACAATTTAATTTTTACGTTTTCATTTTTTCCTCCTCGCCTTCTAAAAATCATAACTCTTTTATATTTTCATCCACAGACTAGTATGAGGGCTTGTTTTTTGCGCGACCAGTTGTCCTTTGTAATGACATCACTCATTATATCATAAAATGTATGGCGCAACCAAAAAACACTATTTTTGTGGGGAAATTAAAACGAAAAACGCAATTTTGCTAATTTTGGAAGGTTTTGTTTTCACGCCGTACAATTTCTGGTAAAAATGACATGTGTTCTTTATTCTGAGGGTCAATACGATTAAAATGATACCCATTATTATATACTTTTATATTATTGTTGCGCTTAAAAAAAATCACAAACTTTTTAACCAAATTAGTACGTTTATAATCCCTTTATTTTGATGACCTATAACTTTTTTATTTTTCCGTATAAGCGGCGGTATGGGGGCTCATTTTTTGCGCCATGATCTGTACTTTTTTTTGATACCACATTTGTATATAAAAAACTTTTAATAAATTTTTTATAATTTTTTTTTTAATAAAATGTATTAAAAAAGTAGGAATTTTGGACTTTTTAAATTTTTTTTCGTTCACGCCGTTCACCGTATGGGATCATTAACATTTTATTTTAATAGTTCGGACATTTACGCACGCGGCGATACCAAATATGTCTATAAAAAATGTTTTTTACGCTTTTTGGGGGTAAAATAGGAAAAAACGGACGTTTTACTTTTTTATTGGGGGAGGGGATTTTTCACTTTTTTTTTACTTTTACTTTTACATTTTTTTACATTTTTTTTTACACTTGAATAGTCCCCATAGGGGACTATTCATAGCAATACCATGATTGCTAATACTGATCTGTTCTATGTATAGGACATAGAACAGATCAGTATTATCGGTCATCTCCTGCTCTGGTCTGCTCGATCACAGACCAGAGCAGGAGACGCCGGGAGCCGCATGGAGGAAGGTGAGGGGACCTCCGTGCGGCGTTATGAATGATCGGATCCCCGCAGCAGCGCTGCGGGCGATCCGATCGTTCATTTTAATCGCGAACTGCCGCAGATGCCGGGATCTGTATTGATCCCGGCACCTGAGGGGTTAATGGCGGACGCCCGCGAGATCGCGGGCGTCGGCCATTGCCGGCGGGTCCCTGGCTGCGATCAGCAGCCGGGATCAGCCGCGCATGACACGGGCATCGCTCCGATGCCCGCGGTTATGCTTAGGACGTAAATGTACGTCCTGGTGCGTTAAGTACCACCTCACCAGGACGTACATTTACGTCCTGCGTCCTTAAGGGGTTAAGGATATCCAGCTAAAAATACTTCATCCACCATAGAATACCTGGAAAGTCTGTGCAAGAATGTTCAAGTATCTGGAGGACATCTTAAAGATACAGTGGGGCATAAAAAGCATTTAGTCAGCCGCCAATTGTGCAAGTTCTCCCACTTAAAAAGATGAGAGGCCTGACATAATGAGAAGGAAAAAACCCATAAAATCACATTGTCTTATTTTTAAAGAATGTATTTGCCAATTATGATTGAAGTATTTGGTCTCCTACAAACATGCAAGATTTCTGGCTCTCACAGACCTTTAACTTCTTCTTTAAGAGTTTCCTCTGTCCTCCACTCGCTACCTGTATTAATGGCACCTGTTTGAACTTGTTATCAGTATACAGATACATGAACACAACCTCAAACATTCACACTCCAAACTCCACTATGGCCAAGACCAAAGAGCAGTCAAAGGAAACCAGAAACAAAATTGTAGACCTGCACCAGGCTGGGAAGACCGAATCTGCAATAGGCAAGCAGCTTGGTGTAAATAATTCAACTCTGGGAGCAATTATTAGAAAATGGAAGACATATAAGTCCACTGATAATCTCCCTCGATCTGGGGCTCCACGCAAGATCTTACCCCGTGGTGCCAAAATGATAACACAGGGGGGCCTAGTGAATGACCTGCAGAGAGCTGGGACCAAAGTAACAAAGGCTACCATCGGTAAAATATACGCCGCCAGTGACTCAAATCATGCAGTGCCAGACGTGTCCTCCTGCTTAAGCCAGTACATGTCCGGGCCCGTCTGAAGTTTGCTAGAGAGCATTTGGATGATCCAGAAGAGTATTGGGAGAATGTCATATGGTCAGATGAAATCTTGTGTTTGTAAGAGAAAGAATGCTGAGTTGCATTCAAGAAATACCATACCTACTCTGAAGCATGGGGGTGGAAACATCATACTTTGGGGCATGTTTTTTCTGCTAAGGGACCAGGACGACTGATCCGTGTAAAGGAAAGAATGAATGGGGTCATGTATCATGAGATTTTGAGAGAAAACCTCCTTCCATTAGCAAGGGCATGGAAGATGAAACATGGCTGGGTCTTTCAGCATGACAATGATCCCAAAGACACCACCCGGGTAACGAAAAAGTGGCTTCGTAAGAAGCATTTCAAGGTCCTGGAGTGGCCTAGCTAGTCTCCAGATCTCAACCCCATAGAAAACCTTATGAGGGAGTTGAAAGTCTGTGTTGCCCAGCCACAGCCCCAAAACATCACTGCTCTAGAGGAGATCTTCATGGAGGAATGGGCCAAAATACCAGCAACAGAGTGTGAAAACCTTGTGAAGACTTACAGAAAACATTTGACCTCTGTCATTACCAATAAAGGGTATATAACAAAGTATTGAGAAGAACTTTTGTTATTAAACAAATACTTTTTTTACACCATAATTTGCAAATAAATTCTTTAAAAATCGGACTGTGATTTTATGGATTTTGTTTTCTCATTATGTCTCTCAAAGTTGAGGTATACCTATGATGAAAACTACAGGCGCCTCTCATCTTTTTAAGTGGGAGAACTTGCACAATTAGTAGCTGACTAAATACTTTTTTGCCCCACTGTATATCTCCTCTAGGGAACAGTAGTCCAATTGTTACTATTTATTAGCTCAAATAAAGAATGGTATCAGATACCCAACTGAATATTACTTCATATGTATAGTGGTACTATTGTTATAAAGTAGTCAGGGTCACTGGGCTGTGGTACCTCTATCACAGCAGGAGACCAAAGTCCTGAGTGTGGGGTCTAGTGGTGCTGGGAACAAGAAAGAACTAAGTCACTAAATACAAATAGTATAGAAGAGACACGGTTACTCACACTCACCGCTAGGCTTCAGCTGGCCGATTCCGCTTCAACTGCTCACATTGACATCACCGGTTCCAGACCTGATGCAGGGTGCTCAGAGGTGACTGCCAGTAGTTTCGCACTGTGTGCGCTTCTTCCGCCCTTCAGGCTGGAAGAAGTGCACACAGCGAAACCGCCAGCAGTCCCTCTATGCTATTTGTATTTAGATACCCAACTGACATGGTGGTGGTGATGACGGTGGTTTCGACCAACAACACTTATCACCTGACCACAGAATAGATGATCAGTGTCTGACTGCTGGGACCTCCACTATTAACAAAACATGGGTCACATGCCTTCCATTTGAATGCAGCAGTGATTGGAGTGTTGTTGATAGAAAACACCTCTAATTGCCAAAGAATGGACTATAAATATTTGTCCCTTCTCAGGGTTATCTCTGTTTATATCCTGGGGACAAGTGGCCATGGCAGAAATTTCAAAGGAGAAATGAAAGAGCGGAAATGAGGAACGCTGTAATTTTCTGGAACTACTGGTGATCAGCTTATATCAAAACATGGCGTAAGTCGAGAGTCACCATACAGCAGTCCTTGAACTACAAATGAACTGTAGAGGATATGGTCTCCATCCTAATTCTTTTTTCAGTCAAAACACTAGTTCATAGCCCTGTGATTTACACTTATATAGTAAGAACTGTTGAGTTTCTTTACCATCATGAGAGGAGAGTAAAACTATAGCTCTATAATCCATCAACTAGATGGAATAGACACTAAAGCCTGAAAAAAGAAGAAGATTGGTAACATTTGAATTTCATACACAACACGGATTTAGAAATAAGGTGAAACTGTTGGTGGAGAATCAATGCTTGATCTCTGATAAAAAATAAAATAAAAATCATCTAAAGGAATAGAAAATGTTTATAAGCCAGATCAGAACCAACACTAGTGCTAATATCATTTACCAGATTCTGGTTTAAAATCCCATTCCCCAATATTTTATTGCAGTTTCTTGAGGAAGAGGACAACATCTTTTAGTAGGACCTGTTATCACTGCAACTTTTTAAAATTTTTATACCTTTCCTGATAACAAAAACTATATAAATTAATTATCGCTGTTATTTTTTATATTGCTTTGCATACCTTTATTCTGACCAATATAGCTTGAATGTTCCATCTGCAGAGCTTAGTGTGGCTTTTGTGCAGTGAGCTGTAGTTTTTATTGAAAGCATGTTGGAGGTAGACAGGACTTAAAGGGGTACTCCCCAGGATTTTTTTTTATTTTTTTAAATAAACTGGTGCAGAAAGTAAAACAGATTTGTAAATTACTTCTACTTAAAAATCATAATCCTTCCAGTAGTTATCAGCTGCTGTATGCTCCACAGAAAGTTATTTTCTTTTTAATTTCCTTTCTGTCCATTTTAGGAACTGTCCAGAGCAGGATAGGTTTTCTATGGGGATTTGCTCCTACTCTGGTGGACTGTTTCTAAAATGGACAGAGGTGTCAGCAGAGAGCACAGTGGTCAGACAGAGAGAAAATTCAAAAAGAAAAGAACTTCCTGTGGAGCATACAGTAGCTGATAAGTACTGGAAGGATTAAGATTTTAAAATAGAAGTAATTTACAAATCTGTTTCACTTTCTGGCACCAGTTGATTAAAAAAAAAATGTTTTCCAGTGGAGTACCCCTTTAATGAACACTTTTTGACTTGAATAATGCCAATGCCATGTTATTTTGTTTGCAGCCCTCACCATTTAGGACATATGACATTTTAATAGCTCCTGCTATTTTTAGTTCAAAATTATTTTAAAATTTGATTATGAGGGATTTTATTTAAATAATGGCAGCCACACATCACCTTCAGAAAGTTACTTACTGAAAACCAAATAAGCAAAGTGCGGGGTCCATTCAGATGCATAAAGTTAGCAGCACATAACTTAACCACCTAGATGCCATAGTCACCATTGACTGCAGCAGGTAAGTAGTTAAATCACTGGGATTGGAGCTAACCACTGACTGTGGTCGATAACGGCTGCCGGGTATGCAGAGGGCTGTGCTCCTGACATACATGGCATCCATCCATAAATGGCACCATGAGATGTACTTTTGCCATGTGGCATTAAGGAGTTAATATCAAACAAACTTGAAAGGAGTCTGATTCCATGTAAATTGTATATGCTGTAACACTATCTTTTTAAGTATCCCATAACGTAACAAAGGCATTAGTTACGTTTTTGTAATAAACTGGACACATAAACATTGCCTGTAGGTATCCAAGAGTGGAGTTATCATGGACACTGAGGCAAGCATTTACTTTTGCTTCAGTTAAGGTCACAAATTTATGCAAGTCAAAAGCAATGCTTCTGCCAAAAACATCACGCTGCACTCTACCAAATAAAAGGACACTTATTCTTACAAGAGAAGGCTTGACAGTACAGGAAATAGGCTGGGTCATTGAAGTTTACTTTATACACGAATGACTTTAACCATGTTAAAGCAAAAACACAATAGATATTCAAAAGGATCAGTCATTGGGGAGATGGGGGCATCACTTATAAAGTATATGCACACACTGGCCAGCTAAGTTCAGTGCAGGAATTGTTATTCCATGTCTTAGGGCTCATTCACATTAACGTCAGTCCACATTAATTCAAGCCCCTTCTCAAATCTGTTCAAGGCTTTTGCACACAGCTGTAAATAAATCTCATTGATGTCAATGGGATTTTTTACAGTCTTTTGTCACTTGTTGGTTCCTATTCCGTTTTTTTAGTGGAGAAAAGATGTTGCATGTAGTATTTTTTTATGTTAAAAAAACGGAACAGAAACGGGTATATTAAATTTAACATTATAGTGTATGGGAGGCATAAGCAACCTTCGGCCCTGCAGATGTTTTGGACTACATTTCCCATGATGCTTTAGCAGCATTTTAGATGTAAAAGCATCATGGGATATGTACTCCTAAACTTTTGCAGTGCCGAAGGTTGCTTATGCTTGGTCTATGGCAAAGGGATGAGCCTTTAATGTCATCCGTTTGCACACGGTTTTTAAAATTCGTTTTTTGATCCATTATTACTTCTGAGCATGCTCAGAAGACGTGAAAACAACGGACTCCTGCAGTGCCGCGGGACTACTACTCCCATCATGGAAGACTAATTTCCATGATAGTAGATCCCTCGACTGTGTTAGTCTGTGGGTGGCCGGGGAGACTACAGTAGTGCTTGTTCTACTACCCCATCATGGAGCAGAGTCTGTTCCATGTTGAGGGTAGAAGTACAGTGACTGAGGGATTGATCGCACCGGGTCTCACATCTGTGATCATAACCCGCTGTGATCATAAGCTATGAACCAGGGAAGCAGGTGGGCGCCAGAGCCCTGAATGGCTGGCACCAAGTGGCCATTCACGGCTCTCGGCAGGGTTTTTAAACGTGATTCAGAGAGCTGGCCGCCCGCTTCCCCGGCAGGAGCCGTCCCTCCTATTACAACTCCCAAAATGGGAGCAGTAGTAGGAGGGACCGTTCCTTCTGGGGTAGCTGGCGGCATTGTGCTGTGTTCCCCGGCCGGCCAGCTCTCTTAATCTCGATCCACACAGTATGAGTTTAAAAGCCCAGCCGAGAGCCGTGAATGGCAACTGAGGGTTCTGGCGGGGAATATGAAAGTATGGGACAAATATACATCGCTAGGGAGCGGAGCATTCCGCCCACTCCCCTGGTTAATAGCTTATGATTGTAGCGGGTCTCAGAAGTGAGACCCAATGCGATCAATCCCTCAACCCCTATACTACCCTCAACATGGAACAGACTCAGTTCCATGATGGGGGTAGTAGTACAAGCACTACTGTAGTCTCCACAGCCTCCCGCAGATTCCCACAGCAGGGGGAACTACTATTCCCATCATGGAAACGGGTCTGTTCCATGATGAGGGTTGTAGTACCCCCAACTGCGAGAGTCTGTAGGCGGCTGACTTTTAACAGATGACATTTTTTAGTATGGTCTGTTTAGCAGCAATGATGGAAGAATAGCAGGACAAGAGACAATGGCCGTGTCAACTTAGCCTTACTTTTTAGAGGTTTTGAGGCTGTCTGATCTGTAGATAAAGTCTGAGATTGGTATATGGGTTATGGCATAACCCATATGGCATATGGGTTACTGCAGGTCCGGGTAGGCAGAGTTTTGGATAGAAGGCATGATTAACAGTTTGTGGCTCAAATTTGCAGCATTTTCATACATGGAGGTTGTCTCAGGCACAGAGGTTGAGAAACCATTATCTATCTAAGGTATGCGAGACTGCAGCCAAAGACAAAAAAAAGATAAGATGAGGTCTGATAGAAAGCAGTTGTTGGGTGATTTTATTATTTAACAGCTGTGGAGTTGGAAAATGGTTTTGTGAGATTTCTTCCTGGTGCTACGGCTAGCAGGGATAGGAAACTTATGCTTAATATTACTAAGGGGTACTCCTCCCCTAGACACCTTATCTCCATTTCAAAGGATGGGGGAAAAGATGTCTTATCGCAGGGGGTCAGGCAACTGGGACACCCTGCCATCTCTGGGCCTGCAAACCAGTGTTCAAAATGCTGGGTTTGAGTGGCCGTGATCATGACGCCACGCACCCTCCATTCATGTCTATAGGAGGGAGTGTGACGGCTGTAGTCATGGCGTCACAACCACGGCCACCTGAAAAAAACATTCTGAACATAAAAGTTCAGAACGCTGAGGTGCCGGTCCAGTAATCGCAGGGGTCCCAGCGGCCAGACCCCCCCCCCTCCAGCAATCAGACATCGTATCCCCTATCCTTTGACTAGTGGATATGATGTCTAGGGGCAGAGTACCCCTTTAGGAAGGAAAGCTGGAAGGGGAATTGGATGTTCTTGTTCATCTAGGGACAAATGACCTGGCTTGCAATGTGGTTTTAGAGGTGAAGAAAGCTTTTTACACACTTGGTGATGATAAACAGGACGCTGCATCAAATGTTTCCTTCTCTGCAGTTATGCCTGTGCATAACATTCACAATGATAGGCAGATGCGCATTAGTGAATTTAACTTATGGCTTGGTGAATGGTGTCAGGGGCAAGGGTTTGACTTTGTCTCCCATGATAGCTCTATTTGGAATAGAAAGGAACTGTACAAAAAATGCATGTTTCTTTCAAGGAAACAAATGTCCACAGCAAACAGTTTTTTTTAAAGGAATATTTAAACTAGGAAAGGGGGGGGGGCAAAAGGGTGATAATTTATCAGTACAATTTCCTCAAAACAATTTCAGAACATGCCAGCAGCACATAGGATAAGAAATGACAAGCTTAGAGTCTTGTCTAAAAATACTCACAATATAGGGAATAAGATCAATGCACTTGCGTCAATAATTTTCCTGATGTGAACTGGAAAACCAAAGTAGTAAGGCCAGGTGTACAGATATTCTAAATTCCCTACTACAAGTAGTTGAAAAGCCAACCTAGAGGCGGCCATTTTTTATTTAATATTCACAAATGGGGATTTGGTTTTTGATATTTCTATAGATGAAAGTCACTACACAAACAAAGACTTAGATTTTTAGTACTGTACTATATTTAACAATAACATCAACACACTTGGTAAAAGCTATACCTACTCCACAACAAAAAATGGAAAGTTGTAGCTAGAGCTGTTTTATTTTGTATTATCAACTTTCCTAAACTTTAAAACACGGTGCTATGCTTCTTAGGTAGTACCCAGATACAGTACTTAGATATTTACCTCAAAAAGTCTCTGGTAGCTGATCAGACATTTGTAGTGAAGCCTATAGAAAACGCCACTGGCACTTCAGAAGCTTGCATTTCATGAGAAGACATCTGCTTGGTAATAAAAGCTTTATTACACAATAATGGTTATCGAGCACTGCCATGATACACTGGATTTCCCAATCTCTGTAATTAAGAACACTACATGAGAAAAATCTCAAAGTAATAAAATGTGGCAGGAAAAGGTCTCATACTAGGAAGACAAACATGAAATGAAGGCCAATGGCATGTAATAATTGTTCCTCTATCTTGCTGGAGTTGTGTGCTTTTAATAATGTGTTGCTTTATAGCCATGAATCAGATAAGCAGCTGAAAAGGCAATGGCAGAAGTGTACAAGGCATGCCATCTAGTGTAGGAAGACCAGAACAGCTTGAGGTTTTCAAAAGGAACGCACTGAGAAAGTTGTTAGTTTTAGAAGTCAATTTATATGTAAAGTGTCATTATTCTGATGAACTGGAACTTTTTTTTCTTCTTAACATTACTTACGTAACACCATAAATGCGCAAGATTTTTTTTTTTCATAAAGGAGTTGTCTCAACCGCTTATTAAAATTACTTTAAAAAAAATATTAAAGTGCAAGTAGAAAAAGTTATTTTCTTTACAGTGTATGTGTCATTCCAAAAAACATTTGACATGTCCTAGTGTGTAGCTGTGCGCTTCTCCTCCCGCTTGTTTTAGTTTTCAGTTAGGGTCTAAAACACTCAGATCATGATTGAACACTAGAATGAGGTGGGAGAATACACTTCTCTCCCCTTTGTGTTTCTGGGAATAAGAAGTTCCCATAGGCGTGCAATGTGAGATTGCCATGGTCACATGACACGGAAATGTGAGAAAACACGCGAAGCGCACTCCTCCCGGCTCGTGCTAGTGATGGATCATGGTCTTAACACTCAAACCCCCACAGTCTCTATGACATACCCATTTTTGACAGTACCCATTTAAGTGTAAAAGCCAAGGTCGTATACGAGTATGCACTGAATCTCTCTTAACATACATAGGGGAAATTTATCGAAATTGTGTAGAGGAAGAGTTGTGCAGTTGCCCATAGAGACCAATCAGATTGCTTTCATTTTTAAAGGGGCATCTGAAAAATGAAAGAAGCAATCTAATTGGTTGCTATGGGCAACTGAATCCCTCTTCCTCTACACAGGTTTTTATAAATCTCCCCCATATAGTGCAATTTTGTGGTGTCCCACTACAGGTATATATCTATTGTGGTGTCCCACTACAGGTATATAGAACTGTACTACCTGTAGGCCCTGTCAGGTTGAGTCCCTCAGTGACCTGGGGGCTCCCCTGCAGGGACACCTTGTGTTATCTTGCTAGTTTATTAAATGTGGTGTATGTTACCTTAAGGCCATAGATAGGATTCTAATGTATAGATAGTATATAGGACCTTTGGAGGACTCCAAGGACCTGTGTGAGTAAGCTGATCACATGTTATGTTATACTGTTATATGATTTGTTGCAATATGTAATCCCAGAGACCACCAGGTTTAACCTATGACCCACAGCTTGACCAATGGGCTATAGTCCAGCCCCCTCACTATATAAGGACAGGCATCTTTAATTCTCTCTCTTTGAGTTATGTGCTCATAGCTACAACATCTAAGTCTTTGCTGAAGCAGCTACCAGAGAATCTCAGGACAAGTGTTCAGCATCTGGCGTTCCACAAAGCTACAACTCTCCAGTAAGTCAAGTCTATGTCTGCTGTCAATGATAGTAAGTCAAGTCCTGCACATAGTCTAGTCCAGTCTATTAACCATCAAGTCTAAATTACAAGTCCAAGTCAAGTCTATTACAAATATTGGTCCAGCAAGCTGTGAGGTCCTCTGGGTACTGGTCACCTCCCTGGGACAATCTGGCCATAGCTGTGAAGATAATTACACCTGTCTTCTATTCAGTAAAGCCTTCATTTTCCCATTACTAGTTGTGGACTCTTTATTCACTGCTAGCCCGTGGGATTACGGAGAATCCGGGTGTGTGGTGTTCCGGAACCCGAAAACCACACTGGCGTCACAAATACATAGGGGTTAATAACATCCTACCCCCAGGGTTAATAACATCTGATTCCACAACTCACTGCAACACCCGTGGCCCTGCCACTACTCACTATAGAGGCGCACCAAACCATTAAGACAGCATTTCTCATCTCAATTTGTCACATGAAAAGTCGCAGGCTGGCTCCGTGCAACATTTTCTGCAACATTTAATTTAGAACGTTTTAATTTCATTACCATGAAGTGTTCTTATTTACAGCACTTTGTACAGTCGTCACTGATTTATAACAAGCGATTTTTTGTGAAATGTCGCATGGCCAGATTTAGAAGTTATCACAGGGAAGGTCAACCCTGGCTCTGTATGAAAATTGTATTAAGGTCCGTGTGAAATTTACTACAATTGTCACACGGCCCCCAACTTCACTGCAACATTTAATCAGATAAAAGTAGAATAGTTTGATAGTTTGATAAATGTGTTGCACATTGTGAACGAAAAAGCTAAAAAAATTACTTTAAAAAAATCACTTGCCAAAGAAATGTCCCACATAATGATTTGAATTAGGGTAAAACAATGAAAAACTTCATGATACAGCTTTGTAGCTGATGCTTCCTTAGGAGAAAAGTGCTAATGCAGTCATGCAGTCTGTGAACAATCTAGATTACAGTGGTTCAGATAAGTGGCACGGTTTTTACTTGCTTTTTCCCGTGGTAGTGATGCCAGTGTCCTTTGCTGTAGGAGAGAATTGCCAATGCAAAGTTTAAGTATTCTTTAGCGTGCAAGTCAGAGACAAGCCCCAGTTGGTGACATTGTCGCTCCTTCCCTTTTGAGCCCTCTACTGCACCCGCCGAACACTTTACAACCACATAAGAGGTATTTTCTTACTTGAGAGAAATGGGGTTACAAATTTTGGGGGACATTTTTACCTATTACCCCTTGTGAAAATGAAAAATATGGGGTTGCACCAGCATTTTAGTGAAGAAAATAAAAATTTTCATTTTCACATCCAACTTTAGTGAAAATTTGTCAAACACCTCTGGGGTGTTAAGGCTCACTGTACCCCTTTTTACGTTCCTTGAGGGGTGTAGGTTCCCAAATAGTGTGCCATGTTTTTTTTGCTGTTCTGGCACCATGGGCGCTTCCTAAATGAGACATGCCCCCAAAAAACATTTCAGCCCTCTACTGCGCCCGCAGAACACTTTAGAGAAGCATATGTTTGCTATGGGGATTTTCTCCAGCTCTTGACAGTTCCTGAAATGGACAGCAGAGGTCAGCAGAGAGCACTGTGGTCATAACATCAGAGGAAATGCATTTCTTTTTTGGATTTCTCTTTAGTATACAGCCCCTAAAAAGTACTGGAAGGATTAAGATTTTTTATTAGAAGTGATTTACAAATCTGTTTAACTTTCTGGCACCAGTTGATTTAAAAAAAAAAGAAAAAAGTTTTCCATGGGAGTACCCCTTTAAGGGGTTAAAGTGCTAGGTCTAAGATGTTTATCAAGACCTGCCTACCATAACCACAAACCTACATAAGCCTTCCATGTTCTTAAGTAAATCTGAGAAGTTACCTTTTTCCTACTCGCCAGCAGAGTTGAGATCACGTGGTCCGAAAGACCCCTCTGAGCTAGGATCCCTCTTTCAACAGCCATACCGTGAGATAAAGATTGGAGGTCTCGGCATGAAATACTTGTCCCTGACGAAGAAGGCTCGGGGATTCCAGAAGAATCTAAGGGGTTGCTATGGACATCTTTCGCAACAATGTGAACCAAACCCTCCGGGGCCAGAATGGGGCAATAACTATCACCAATGCCCTGTCCTCTTTTATTTTCTTCAAGACCCTTGGGAGCAACCTGACTGGAGGGCATGCATAAAGGAGACCCCTGCCCCAATAATGGAAGAAGGCATCTATCCCTAAGGGATGGTCTGTCGGGGACAGGGAATAAAACATTTCCAGTTTTCTGTTTAACTTGGATGCAAACAAATCTATCAGAGGGGTTCCCCAAATCTGGGAAAACACCAACTGGTCTAATTCCCACTCCCCCTGGTTCAGGCGGTGTCTGCTTAGGTAGTCCACAATGCAGTTTTGGGATCCCATTAGGTGGAGAGCAAATAAGGAACTTAGATGAATCTCTGCCAGTCTGAAGATATGGTGACAAGTTCTCATGAGAGAGAAAGATCTGGTTCCCCCTTAATGATTCAGGTGGCTACCACCATAGAATTGTCTGTGAATATCTTCAGATCCTTTCCTGAATCCAGGGGAAGTGACTGAGAAATGGCGAAAAGGACAGCTTTCAATTCACTCAAATTCTGAGACTCTCTGGATACCTCTCGACTCCACTGACCCTGCAAAATTAGGGACTCCCTGTGAGCCCCCCCACCCCCAGGGGCTTGCATCCGTGGTCATTATAAACTCGTTTTTCTTTATCCAGGGAATAATTTTTTCTACCAGAGAAGGGACCTTTTTACTGTGTTTGAGAGGGCTATCTGACTGTAATGAACTCTGGGCTCTGTCCCACTGGCTCAGAATCTGCTCCTGCAACCTCCTTGAGTGATATTTACCCCAACGAACAGCCAGGATACAGGAGGTTAAAAGACCCAGCACTTACTTTGCTAATCTTACAGAAATCACTGGGAGACCCTCTTCTGGACCAGAGCTACCTTGGGCTGAGGAAGGAAGGATATTTGGCAGGTTGAATCTAGCCCTATCCCCAAGAAGGAACACACTTGACCAGGAACTAGATGGGATTTCTCCAAGTTCACTTCTAACCCCAGTTTCAGCAAATTTTTTCGCACTCTGTGGACCTGTTTTATCAGGAGCTCCCTTGAATCTGACACCAAGAGAAAATTATCCAAGTACGGGACTATGACAATGTCCTGTTCTCTCATATGGGCTATCACCTCTGCCATGAGATTGGTGAAAACACTAGGTGCTTGGGACAGACCAAAGGAAGAGCTTGAAACTGTAGGTGCACTAAAGAATTCCCTAGATAAACTGCAATCCTGAGATACTTCTGGTGACCCAGAAAAATCGGGACATGATAGTATGCATCCCTCAGATCCAGGGTGACCATGAAACAGTTCTGACTCAGGTTCAAAATAGCTGACTGAATCGTCTCCATACAGAATTTTTCATATTTAAGTAAAATGATTTAGTAGCTTCAGATTTATTATGGTGTGGAAGGAGCCGTTTGGTATCCTTACCAAAAAGGGGGTCGAATAGTATCCTCTTCCCCTCTGGAACCTGATTCAGAACTTTTTTCTCTAACAGGGAATAAACTTCTTTCTCCAGGGCAGCCTGTTTCTCTGGAAATGCTCGAAGATCCATCTGAACAAACCTGGAGGTCGGGAGACATGAAAAGATCGTTCTTAAACCATGCTTTACGCAGTGGTTTGCAGAAATCTCTTCCCATTGGGGAAAAAAATTGGGATAACCTGCCTCCCACTGGGGACCTCATACTTTTGGCAGTATCAGGGGTGGTGAAGATGAACCCTCTGCCTCTATTCTGACCTCTCCAATCCCTGATCTGAAAGAAAACGCTATGGAAATCCCCCTCCCTGAAAGGGACTCTTGTTCTGGAGGGGATAGAAGGGGAACTTTTCTTCCTATCAGAGACCTTTTCTAAAACCTGATCAAATTCTTTGCCAAAGAGAAAGGAACCTTTATAAGGTGAAGCAGATAACTTAGATTTAGAAGTGTGGTCCCCCTTCCACTCTTTTAGCCATATGGTTCTCCTGGCTGAATTTGAACAGGCTGAGGCTCTGGCAGACAGTTTTAAAGTATCTGCGGATGCATCAGAAATAAAGTCCGCAGCTGCTGCTAGAGTAGATATTGATGCCTGCAGCTGTTTTCTTGGGGTACCATCTCTAATCTGCTCCCCCAGCTGATCAATCCAGACCCTAAGAGATCTGGCTACAGATGTGGCAGCAATCACGGGTCTAAAGGAGCCAGCAACTGCTTCCCAAGTTTTTTTCAGGAAACCATGCCTTTCTATCCATAGGTTCCTTTAGTGAACCACCATCCTCAAATGTAAGGGGTGCTTTTTTTTAGCCATCTTAGCCACAGGCGGATCAATTTTAGGGGATCTTTCCCAATTAGCACAATCCTCATCTTGAAAAGGATATCTTCTTTTAATAGCTCCTGGCACAACCGCAAACTTTTTATCTGGTTTCTGCCACTCATACTTTATTATAGAAGATAAGGATTCATGAACTGGAAAAGCAATTCTCTTCTTAGGGCTCGTTCACACAGCCACCTGCTCCCGTCAAAAAATGCTAATTTTGCAAACGGGTTGTAAAGGGCTGTAAGGCTAAGTTCACACAGCCATTGGTTCCCGTCCCGATATTCACCCATTCAAGTAAAATAACGGAACATGAAAAAAACGGGTTATCAACGGGTGCAAACGGTTTGCAAACTGGTCTAGTAACCCGTTTTTTTTTTTTTTAACGGTTGAAAACTCCTATATTATATCCGTTTGTACCCGTTTTAATCCGTTAATCCTTTAATCCATTAATTCCTTGTTCATGCCACCTCTTCTGAGCATGCTCAGAAGAAAATAGAGGTGAAAAACGGATTGAAATTAAAGGGGACAAACGAGTACATTAAAGGGTAACCCGTTTCCCATAGACTTCAATGTTAAATTTAAAAGACCCGTTTTTCACCCATTATTTTTGACGGGCAAAAAAATTGTGCATAGAACGTCTTTTGGCCGTCAAAAATAACAGGTTAGAAACATAACTGGTGCAAACGGGTGATAAAGGACTGTAAAAAAAATCCCATTGAGATCAATGGGATCCGTTTATAGCCCTTTACAACCCGTTTTCAAAATTAGCAAACGGGTTGCATAACGGGCATTTTTTGACGGGAGCAGGCGGCTGTGTGAACGAGCCCTAAACGGATCCCATTGATCTCAAAGGGATTTTTTACAGTCTTTTATCACCCGTTTGCCCCAGTTATGTTTCTAACCCGTTATTTTTGACGGCCAAAAGACGTTCCATGTACAATTTTTTTGTCCGTCAAAAATAACGGGTGAAAAACGGGTCTTTTAAATTTAACATTGAAGTCTATGGGAAACGGGTTAAAAATGGGTTACCCTTTAATGTACCCGTTTGTCCCCGTTAATTTCAATCCGTTTTTCACCTCTATTTTCTTCTGAGCATGCTCAGAAGAGGTGGCATGAACCAGGAATTAATGGATTAAATGATTAGCGGATTAAAATGGGTACAAATGGATATAATATAGGAGTTTTCAACCGTTAAAAAAAAAATGGGTTACTAGACCAGTTTGCAATCCGCTTGCAACCGTTGGTAACCCGTTTTTTTCATGATCCGTTATTTTACTTGAACAGGTGAGTATCGGGACAGGAACCAATGGCTGTGTGAACGGTCCTGTACAGACATAGACTCGACCTTGTCCTCCAGCTTCATTGTTGCTCTAACCACTTGGACCAAGCCATCCACATTCTCGGTTGGAAACAGAGCTCCACTATGACATTCATCCAACACCTCAGAATCCTCATCCAATTCTCCTTCTTCCATCTCAAAACATTCTGTCTCATCTGAGGTAACAAGCAAGGATGGGTGATCGGAAGCAACTTTACTACTAGCACCCGACCGTTGAAAAGACCAACAGTCTTTAGTAAAGGCTGGAGACACATCCTCTACAATCTTCTTAACACAGGATTCATTATGTGAGCCCACACATTCTACATAACACACATTCCTTGCTTTTAGATTTAATCTATTTAGGGACTTCGTTAACCTAAAATTGTAAATGAAAACCACCATCAGAAAAATAGAGTCATGTGGGACAGAGTCCCCCTACCCCCACCTTAAGGTACCGTCTTAGCTATCGAAGCGGGTTCCATATTATCAGTGTGGGATGCAGGCTCCATGGGTCCTAAGCCTGGAGGAGACATTCTCCCAAGGCCTGGAGAGGTTCTAGGACTGGCTGGGCACCTCTCCAATTTAAATCTCCTGCCAGATTTCCTCCTCTCTCCTAGGTACTTCCTGTAGGCCACAGCGCCATCATTCCCCTTCCAGCATGTGATGACATCAAGTCACACTCATGCCTCCGCAAGCTCCGCCCCTCCCCGGCTGCCCGTAGTGTAACCCAAAAAATGACGGAGCCCGCAATGGAAGCAAGGCCGCCGAAGGGAGTGAGAGGGCCCGGGAGATGTGCGCTGTGCACAGGCGGGGAGAGGCTGCACCAGACTCCTGTAGCGGCCTCTCAAAAGAGGACTTCTGCCGCATGAAGAACCCTGTAAGTCCAGTAATGACCAAGGCCCCCACAGTCCTTATCCTTATATGCACACAGAACAAAGAGACCCATCCCGTTCCTCTGCAGGACAGGAAAAAGAACTGGGGAATAGTAGCTCAGGTCATCCTTATATGCAAGTTGTTCCTGTTCCCTGTCCCGCAGATGAGGGAGCGGTCTCTTCATGGGTGCCGTCGTGGGCGATAGGGAAAATCAATTATTTATACATCAAGAGAAGTGACAAAAAGAAGGGGGCACTCACATAGGTATTTCTTCCATCAGGACTTTATTCAGTGCCTAACACTCATGGAGACACCAGGCACGCCGGACCAGTGCATGCTAGGAGCCATGATGGTAATAGCTATTTCGCACCACTCCCGGCGCTTCTCCAGACCACAGCTCCTTAGTGAAGCGGGTCAGGTAAAATACATGCTGACTAGGTATGCCACGAGGGGAGGTGTTCACCATAGGTACAGTGCAAAATCAAACATATCAGGGATAACCTGGTAAACAGCAAATACATACAAGTTCTATACACATTAATCGGAGACATTTAGTACAGTACATAACCTACACAAATGCGCTCATGTCAAACGGTCAGACCGAAACTACCTTGTGCTCTTGACTTTTTAATCCACTTGCATTCTCTCTGCAATAATGCTTTTTTCTGTCTATTCTTCTTCTGAACTCTATTTTTTCTAGTCCTAAAAAAGACATAGCTTTAACGTTTCCGTTATGTTCTTCTCTTATGTGGGCGATCAACCTTGGAGAACCCTTTTCTGTTTTTACAGAGTTTACGTGTTCCCTGATCCACACATTCATGGCTCTGGTAGTGCACCCTACATAAAACCGTTTACATTCACAGACTATCTCTAAACAATGCTATCTCTAAAGAATACTGTTTCACCCCCTAATTTCACATTTTTGTCAGAACAAATGTAAGAGCACCAGTTACAGGCTCGTCACCTGTGATTACCTGGGCTCAAGGGTTTACTCAGCCAAGTTTCTTTGAGTGCCTGCTTTAAGCTTACTCCGCACTAATACATCCTTAAAGGAGAACTCCGGAATATAAAAATTGTGGCCCATACTACCGGCAGTAAAAAAATAAAGAATGACATACCTTCCTCCGCTCCCCCGGGGCCTCCGGTAACCGGCTACGGTCTCCGCCGCGATCCACTTCCTGGTTGCCGGTGGTCGGATGAGTCTTACTGCGCTCAGCCAATCACCAGCCGCAGCGAAGTCAGACTCAGCCGGCGATAGACTGAGCGGCAGTGTGAAAGCGCTTCAGGACACACAATTCTTCACTACACCGGCACCTGCGGCCGGGGCCGAAAACGTCACACTGCCGCTCAGCCTATGGCCGGCCGAGTCGGGACTTCACTACGGCCGGTGATTGGCTGAGCGCAGTATGACTCATCCGACCACCGGATATTCCAGAGTTCTCCTTTAATGTTCTTGCATTTTTTGAAAGTTATTAAGGGATTACTGACGGTATATTCTCTCTGGTCACTGTCGTTCTGTATTAGGAACCAGTTTTTTTTATTGATTTGTTTATACTTTGAGCCATTGGGCTTTATTTAAATGAAAAACCAAAGTGTGAGCTATACTTTTGTATAGCATTAGGTGTGGTTAGATCTCTCTCCTGCTTCTTAATGCTTTTCTTCTTTTTAATGTTAATACCTTGCAACAGATCGTGGCGACTAGATTTTTCTGCTTTTTTTCATTGCTTTTTCTAGTATTTGTAACAGGTAGCCTCTTGCTATCAAGCGTTTCTTGAGTGCCTCTGCCTGTAGATGGTAATCACTCTCCCTACTGTTTATTTTTTTTAACCTCAAGAACTGTCCATAGGGGACTGCTGCTTTTGTGTCTTCTGGGTGATCCCTTTTAAAGTGTAACAGGGCGTTACACGCCTTCGGTTTTCAGAAGCCCTGGGTCACAAGAGTCTCTCCTTCAAGTGACACCAGGACATCCAAAAATTCTAAGCTTTTTAGACCCACCTTCCAAGTGAACTTCAAGTTCATGTTATTAATGTGTAAGTGGGACACAAACTCAACAAAGGCCTTTTCAGTGTCTGTCCACACTATAAAAATATTGTCGACAATAACAGACAATATGCTTCAGGTGTGGATTTTCATGGGTAAATATAAACCTTTTTTTCGAAGGCAGCAACATATAAGTTGGCAAGGGTACAAGCCACGGGTATGCCCATTGCCACGCCGCCTGTTTGGACAAACCAATCCTCCCGAAGCCTGTAAGAATCAATTCTAGAGAATTGCAGATAAAACTAATGAACCCTTGACTTTTTTCTGACTTCCGTAAGAACTCCCTGATTACCTCCACACTCCCGGCTTGCGAGATACTCGTATAAAGACTCTATATCTATGGACACAATGATACAGTCTTTCGGCCAGTTCAAGTCTTCCAAAGTAAGGAGGAACTCGTTTGTGTCCTTCACTGAGGGTATCTCTGCGAGCAAAGGGTGTAAGAGCCAATCAATGAACTTTGATAGTGGCTCCATAAGTGTCCCAACTAGAGATGAGCGAACTCACAGTAAATTTGATTCATCACGAACTTCTCGGCTCGGCAGTAGATGACTTATCCAGCATAAATTAGTTCAGCTTTCAGGTGCTCCCGTGGGCTGGAAAAGGTGGATACAGTCCTAGCAGACTCTTTCCTAGGACTGTATCCACCTTTTCCAGCCCACCGGAGCACCTGAAAGCTGAACTAATTTATGCAGGATAAGTCATCAACTGCCGACGTGAGAAGTTCGTGACAAATCGAATTTACTGTAAGTTCGCTCATCTCTAGTCCCCACCCCAGAGACAACAGGTCTCCCGGGTGGGGGCACCGAGGTTTTGTGTATTTTTAGTAGGAAATACCACTTTGCTTCCCGCGGATAGGAGGGAAGAAGTTTCTCTGTCATTCTTTTTGATAAGATGCCATTTTCAACATTGGCCCTCATTTACTTAGAAAATCGGGTTGTAAGTCTATCTTGCTTTCTTACCCGACTGCTTTTTTCCCTTGGTATTTATTATGTCGCATCCTGTTTGTCCCACGTGGGTTTTTTTGGTTTTGGTTTCCAACTCCTCTGAGTTGTCGGGAAAAAATCCACAGCAATTCAACAAAATCGGGTTGGAAAGCTTTATAAATACGTAGGAAAGCTCAGAAATGTCGGGTTACGCCCCTTTTTTAGGGTTGGGAGAATCCAAATCGGGTCCGTCGGGAAAAAATTTCACATCGTGTAGCAGACTGGCGCACGATGTCTGCGACATGTCGCAAAGATGCGACAAAAAAACCCAACAAAACAAGTCGGGTTTAGAATAGTAAATGAGGGCCATTGTGTCACAGTAAGGTTTGTACTTTAGCTATTAATTTAGGTAAGAGATTGCACTTAAATTTTTGATATGCACTGCTATCTCCTAACTGTCTAAGAGCCTCGCTCACATAATACTCTTTTTTCATCATGACGATATTCCCCCCTTTATCTGATTTCTTAATTATTATATAATCTCTTTCTTAGTGTTTCTAATCCTTTTATTTCATCATGTGTAAGATAAGATAAAGCGGGGGATATTTGGAGGGCCCTTATGTCCTCTAAGACACGTTCAGAAAACATCTATGCTGCCTCCAGCTTGAATTGGGGGGGGGGGGGGCAAAGATTTTACCCACCCCTGTAAACTCAGGAACATAAATAGTATCAGAAGTATGCATAAGGTCATTTTCATATAATAAGTCCACCATGTCCTCGAGGCAGTCTAATTCAGATTGTGAGGCTTCACTCATTACAGAAAAGCCTACAGGTCCGATATTAACCGGGATTTCTCCCTCAGTTCTCATGTGAAGTCTAGATTTATAATGAAAGAATTTACATAGACTTAATTTTCGAAGGGAGTTAAAAAAGTCAACTTCAAATGAGACATTATCAAACTCCTCTGCTATACAAAAGTTTAAGCCCTTTTTAAGGACAGCGATCATAGAGCATCATCCAGGACACCAACAGGTTGACAACGGCAAGATCTACATTTTCTTCTATTTCTATGATACTGATTTCCTCTTTTTTTGTCCCTACTTTTCCTCCCCTGCCTCATTCGGTTTTTTCCTCCTAAAGGGGCACTTATGATGTTAGTTTTACTGCTTTCAGCAGATTCCTGATTGTTTTTCCTTGCGGTACCACTTTGCTCCTCTGAGCTTGATTTAGACTCTGTTGTCCATTATTCAGTCCTTTTTCTCCATCCTTTATTTTTTCTTTGAAGATTTTTAGAGGCGGCGAAGGAAAAGATTTTATGAAAGTCTGACTTGTCCCGCAGGAATTTATCCCGCTTGATATCCTTAATGGTTGCTTGGATAGTAGCTAATTTCTGTTTTTTTTAGAGAACGATTCATATTGGGTTTCATTACATCGTACTTGTAACTCTGTTCTAGCTTTCATTAGTTCTTCTGTAATTGTTTCATATTCTTTTTCATGCCTAGATATTATAAGCATATTTATAGATAGATATTATAGCATATTTAAAGACTAGTCCAGGTGGATCTTAGACCAGTCTGCAATGCATTCAGGGTCATCCATGTATTGTGACAGTTCTTTGTAATTTCTAAGTCCTCGCGGTACTCGACCACAAGCAGCATATGATTTTAAGGACTTCAGGGTCCAGAAGAGTCTGGTTTCCTTTTCGGCAAGATTCTGGACTTTAAACTCCAGTTTTTTTGCGATCATTACTTGATTGCATGCTGCAATTGTCTTTTTGATTGCATGCTGCAAAGAACTGGTCCGCATCCTGGCATCCCGCAATGAAAGCACTTTCAACCTCCTCCACCATGTTACTGACTGAGTCGTCCCAATATATGAAACCCAATATGAATCTGTTAAAAAAACAGAAATTAGCTACTATCCAAGCAACCATTAAGAACATCAAGCGGGATAAATTTCTGCGGGACAAGTCTGACTTCGATGAAGATAAAAACTTTTCCTTCGCCACCTCTAAAAAACGCCAAAGAAAAAATAAAGGATGGAGAAAAAGGACTGAATACTGGACAACATAGTCTGAATCAAGCTCAGAGGAGCAAAGTGATACCACAAGGAAAAACGATCAGGAATCTGCTGAAAGCAGTAAAACTAACATCATAAGTGCCCCTTTAGGAGAGAAAAAACGAACGAGGCGGGGGGAGGAAAAGGAACCAGAGGGTTCAAGAGAAAATCAGTATCGTGGAAATAAAAGAAAATGTAGAAGATCTTGTCGTTGTCAACCTGTATGACTGTGCCCTGGATGATGCTATGATCTCTGTCCTAAAAAAGGGCTTAAACTTCTGTATAGCAGAGGAGTTTGATGAAGTCTCATTTGAAGTTGACCTTTTTAACTCCCATCAAAAATTAAGTCTATGTAAATTCTTTCATAATAAATCTAGCCTTCACATGAGAACTGAAGGAGAAATCCCGGTTAATATCAGACCTGAAGGTTTTTCTGTAATGAGTGAAGCCTCACAATTTGAATTAGACTGCCTCGAGGACATGGTGGACTTATCTGAAAATTATACTGATACTATTTATGTTCCTGAGTTACAGGGGTGGGGAAAAAAAACTACCTTTTGCCCCCCAATTCAAGCTGAAGCAGCATAGATGGTTTCCAAAAACGTGTCTTAGAAGACATAAGGGCCCTCAAATATCTCCCCGCTTTATCTAAGCTTACACATGATGACATAAAGGCATTAGAAATACTAAGAAAGAGAGATATAAATTAAGAGATCAGATAAAAGGGGGGGGGGGGGGGATATCACCGTGATGAAAAAAAGGGTATTATGTGACCGAGGCTCTTCGGCAATTAGGAGATAGCAGGGCATATCAAAAATTAAAGTGTAATCCCTTACCTAAATTAACAGCTAGAATACAAACCTTACTGAGACACAATGTTGAAAATTACATCTTATCAAAAATAATGAGAGAAACTTCTTCCCTGGTATTTCCTACTAAAAATACACAAAACCTTGGTGTCCCCACCAGGGGTGGGGACACTAATGGAGCCACTATCAAAGTTCATTGATACACCCTCAGTGAAGGACACAAACAAGTTCCTCCTTACACTGGAAGGATTGAACTGGCCGAATGACTGAATCGTTGCGTCCATAGATATAGAATCTTTATACGAGTATCTTGCAAGCCGGGAGTGTGGAGGTTATCAGGGACTACTTGCGGAAGTCAGAAAAAAGTCAAGGGTTCATTAGTTTTGTCTGCCATTCTCTGGAATTGATTCTTACAGGCAATTGCTTCAGGTTTGCGGAAGATTGGTTTGTCCAAAACAGGCAGCGTGGCGTGTACCCTTGGCAACTTATATGTTGCCGCCTTCGAAAAAAGGTTTATATTTACCCATGAAAATCCACACCTGAAGCATATTGCCTGTTATCGATTCGTAGACAATATTTTTATAGTGTGGACAGACACTGAAAAGGCCTTTGTTGATTTCATGTCCCACTTGAACATTGTTAATAACATGAACTTGAAGTTCACGTGGAAGGTGGGTCCAAAAAACTTGGAATTTTTGGATGTCCTGTGTCACTTGAAAGAGACCCTTGTGACCCAGGGCTTCCGAAAACCCACAGCATGTAACAACCGGTTACAATTTAACCCCTTAAGGGCAAAGCCCATTTTGACCTAAAGGACGCAGCCGTTTTTTTTTTGCTAATCTGACCACTGTCACTTTATGCATTAATAACTCTGAGATGCTTTAACATATGAATTTGATGATGAGATTGTTTTTTTCGTGACATATCCTACTTTATGTTAGTGGTAAATTTTTGTCCATACTTGCATCATTTTTTGGTGAAAAAAGTCCAAAATTTCATAGAAAATGTAGCATTTTTCGAACTTTGAAGCTCTTTGTAAGGAAAGTGGACATTCCAAATAAAGGATATGTTGATTCACATATAGAATATGTCTAGTTTGTTTCAAAGTTGACATGTTTTTACTTTTTGAAGACAGAGGGCTTTTTAGTTTACCAGCAATTTTCCAAGAAAATTTCAAAAGCGGAATTTTTCAGGGACCAATTCAATTTCGAAGTGAATTTGAGAGTCTATGTGCAGAAAGTTTGTTAACGCTTTAGGTGTTTCAAAGGAATAGCAGAAAAATGGAGAAAATTTAAAATCTTTATTTTTTACACTATCATGTTCTTGTAGACCCATTTTTTTCATTTTTACAAGAGGTAATAGGTAAAAATGTCCCCCAACGTTGTAACCCTATTCCTCTTGATTAACCTCTTAAGGACCCAGGACGTATGGGTACTTCATGGGTCCCGGACCTGCTATATAACGCGGGGTCACACGGTGCCCCCGCATCATAGTGAAGCCGGGACCCGCCGCTAATAGCGCCCGGCACGGATCGCGGTGCCGCGCGCTATAAACCCTTAAGCCGCGTGCTCAAAGCTGAGCCGCGCAGCTGAAAACAAAGGCAAAAGTGCCCGGCTAGCTCAGGGAGCTGTTCGGGATCGCCGCGGTATAATCGCGGCATCCCGAACAACTGTAGCACAGGAGGAGGTCTTTTTACCTTCTCCTGCGCTGTCCGATCGCCGAATGAATGCTTCAAGCCTGAGATCCAGGCTTGAGCAATCAATCGCCGAAAACACTGATTGATCCATTCCTATGGAGATGCATCAATCAGTGTAAAAGATCAGTTAATGCAATGTTATAGCCCCCTATAGGAGCTATAATATTGCATGAGTGTAAAAAAAAAAAATCATTAACCCTTTCAATTATCCCTTCCCCTTATAAAAGTTTGAATCACCTGGCATTTCCAAGAATAAAAAAAAACTGTAAATAAAAATAAACATGTGGTATCGCCACATGCGGAAATGTCCGAATTATAAAAATATACCGCTTTTTAAACCGCACGTTCAATGGCGTACGCGCAAAAATAATTTAAGTTAAGGAGGAAAAATTGAAAATGAAAAAACGGAAAATGCCCGGGTCCTTAAGGGGTTAAGGAAATACTTCATATGTGGATGTAAAGTGTTCTGCGGGCGCAGAAGGGAAGGAGCGAAAGTTCCTTCCCTAAAGTTGGACGTGAAAATGAAAAATTTAATTTTTTCACTAAAATGCTGATGTTACCCCACATTTTTCACTTTTACAAGGGGGTAATATGAGAAAAAGCCCCCCAAAATATGTAGCACAATTTATTCTGAGTATGGAAATATACCCCACATGTGGCTATAAAGTGCTCTGCAGGCAAACTACAATGCTCAGAAGAGAAGGAGCGTCATTGGGTTTTTGGAGAGAGAATTTGACTGGAATTGAAGGCCATGTGCGTTTACAAAGCCCCCACGGTGCCACATGTGACTCCATTTTCGAAACAACATCCCTCACAGAATTTAATAAGGGGTGCAGTGAGCATTAATACCCCACTGGCGTTTGAAAGATTTTTTTAAATAGTGGGCTGAGCAAGTGAAAAATAACATTCTTAATTTTAACGGACCACTGTTCCAAAAATCTGTCAGACTCCCATGGAGTGTAAATGCTCACTGCATCCCTTATTACATTCCTGGAGGGGTGTAGTTTCCAAAATGGGATCACGTGGGGGGGTGGGTCCATTGTTCTGGCAGCATGGGGCTTTGTAAATGCACATGGCCTTCAATTTCAGCCAAATTCTCTCTCCAAAAGCCCAACGGCACTCCTTCTCTTGAGCATTGTAGTTCGCCTACAGAGCACTTTACATCCACACATGGGGTATCTCCATACTCAAGAAAAAAAAAAATGGTGTTACAAATTTTTTTTTTTTGGGGGGGGGGGGGGATGGGGGGTCTTTTTCCCTATTACCCCTTGTGAAAATAAAAACTTAGGGGATAACTCCTGATTTTTCTTCACTAAAATGCAGATTTTTCACGTCCAACTTTTACGAAAATTTGTCAAACACCTGTAAGGTGTTAAGGCTCACTATACCCCTTGTTACGTTCCATGAGGGGTGAATTTTCCAATATGGAGTCACATGTGGGTGATTTTATTTTTTTGCGTTTATTTCAGAACCGCTGTGATCAGCCACCCCCTGTGCAAATCACCAATTTAGGCCTCAAATGTACATGACACGCTCTCAGTTCTGAGCCTTGTTGTGCGGCCACAGATCACTTTACACCCACATATGAGGCATTTCTGTACTCAGGAGAAATTGCTAAACAGAATTTGGGGGTCTTTTTCTCCTTTTTACCTCTTGTAAAAATGAAAAGTATGGGGCAACACCAGCATGTTAGTGTAAAAAATAAAAATAAAAAAAAAGTTTACAATTTTTTTTTTTTACACTAACATGCTGGTGTTGCCCCATACTTTTCATTTTTACAAGAGGTAAAAAGGAGAAAAAGACCCCCAAATTTTGTTAAGCAATTTCTCTTCAGTACGGAAATACCCTCATATGTGGCCTTAAACTGTTGTCTTGAAATACGACAGGGCTCCGAAGTGAGAGAGCACCATGCGCATTGGAGGCCTAAATTAGGGATCTGCATAGGGACGGACAAAGGCAGTGTTCTCCAAACCGGGTGCCTCCAGCTGTTGCAAAACGCCCAGCATGCATGGACAGTCAATGGCTGTCCGGCAATACTGGGAGTTATTTTACAACAGCTGGAGACTCCGTTTTGGAAACACTGCTGTGAGAGACGTTTTATTGGGGGGCGAAGTGTAAGGGTGTGTATATGTAATGTTTTACCCTTTATTTTATGTAACTGTAGGTGTAGTGTTTTTAGGGTACATTCACAGCCAGTTTCCTGCTGGGAGTTTGAGCTGCGGTGGAAAATTTGCTGCTTAAAGCGGGAAACTCGCTGTAAACCCCTGCCCGTGTGACTGTACCTTGTACATTCACATGGCCGGGGGCTAACCTCCAACTTGCAAAACCACAACTCCCATGCTGGGAGTTGTAGTTACACAACAGCTGGAGGCACACTGGTTGGGAAACACTAAGTTAGGTAACAGACTACCGCAGTGTTTCCGCACCAGTGTACCTCCAACTGTTGCAAAACTACAACTCTCAGCATGCATGGTCTGTCAAGGCATGCTGGGAGTTGTAGTTTTGCAACAGCTGTAGGCACACAGGTTGGGAAACTGTTTCCCAGTGTGCCTCCAGTTGTTGCAAAACTACAACTACCAGCATGCCCGAAGATCTGGCCCTTCAGATGTTGCCGAACTACAATGCTCAGCAAACCTGGACAGTCTTGGCATACTGGGAGTTGTAGTTTTGCAACATCTGGAAGTGCACAGTTTAGAGACCACTATACAGTGGTCTCAACTGTAGCCCTCCAGATGTTGCAAAACTATAACTCCCAGCATGCCCAGCCAGCCTTTGGCTATCTGGGCATGTTGGGAGTTGTAGTTGTGAAACAACAAGGCAGCAGTGAAGATCACTTACCAGATCTTCACTGCTGCCTCTGTCTCCACCACCCGGCCCCTGCCTTGCGGTTCGCCGTACACTCCTGTCCGGCCAATCGCAGGGGATATGAGGTGGTGGTGGCACCCGTCACCTTGCTCCTATCCTTTAGGATGATCGGGGCTGTCTCTGACCGCTCCAATCATCCCTATTTTCCGGGCTATTGGGTCACCAGAGACCCGATCAGCCAGGAAAAAACGTGATTCGCCAGTCTGTGACGGCACTGTGCGGAAGTGACACTTTGCAGCACGGTACATTACAGCGCTCGTCAAGAGGTTAAAAGTTATCAATCAGAACACACAAAAGCAGCAGTCCCCTATGGACAGCTCTTCAGGTTAAAAAGAAGACAAACAGTAGGGAGAGTGATTACCATCTACAGGCAGAGGCACTCAAGAAACGGTTGATAGCAAGAGGCTTCCCGTTACAAATACTAGAAAAAGCAATGAAAAAAAAACGATTTGTTGCAAGGGATTAACAATAAAAAGAAGAAAAGGATTAAGATGCAGGAGCAATTTAACCACATCTAATGCTATAAAAAAGGATAGCTCACGCTTTAGTTTTTCATTTAAATATAGCTTAATGGCTGAAAGTATAAAAGAATCAATAACAAAAACTGGTTCCTAATACAGAACGACAGTGACCAGAGAGAATATACCGTCAGTAACCCCTTAACTTTCTAAAAATTCAAGAACGTTAAGGATGTATTAGTGCAGAGTAAGTTTAAGGCAGGCACTCAAAGAAACTTCGTTGAGTAAACCCTTGAGCCCAGGTAATTACAGGTGACGGGCCTGTAACTGGTGCTCTTACATTTGTACTGATAAAAATGTGAGATTAGGGGGTGAGACAGTATTCTTTAGAGATAGCATGTTCTGCAGGAGTAAATAGTCTGTGAATGTAAACGGTTTTATGTAGGGTGCACTACCAGAGCCATGAATGTGTGGATCAGGGAACACGTAAACTCTGTAGAAACAGAAAAGGGTTCTCCAAGGTTGATCGCCCACATAAGAGAAGAACATAACGGAAACGTTAAAGCCATGTCTTTTTAAGAACTAGAAAAAAATAGAGTTCAGAAGAATAGACAGAAAAAAGCATTATTGCAGAGAGAAGGCAAATGGATTATAAAGACAAGAGCGCAAGGTAGTTTCGGTCTGACCGTTTAGACACAAGTGCATTCGTGTAGGTTATGTACTGTACTAAATGTCTCCGACTAATGTGTATAGAACTTGTATGTGTTTGCTGTTTACCAGGTTATCCCCGATAGGTTTGTTTTTGCACTGTACTTATTGTGAACACCTTCCACTTGCTATGTACCTGGTCAGCAGGTATTTTACCTGACCCGCGTCACTAAGGAGGTGTGGTCTGGAGAAGCGCCGAGAGCGGCACGAAAGAGCCATTACCATCTTGGCTCCTGGCATACGCTGGGCCGGCATATCAACTGAAGGACATGTCTGCCTGGCGTCTCAGTGAGTGTTATGCACTGAATAAAGTCCTGATGGAAGAAATACCTATGTGAGTGCCCCTTTTCTTCACTTCTCTTGATGTATGGATTTGCAACTATCTTGTGGGGAGAGCACCACTAGTTTTCTCTGGGTAGCGTTACCTGACATCCACGAGTCTTGCTGTTGAAGCTAACTGCTAGTGCCAACATCTATATATTGCATGGGTCTAAAATGTATTTGTCTTGATATATTTCTGACCATTCAGCAGTGGAGATTTTGTTAAATGCACAAAGGAAGATCAGAGCTGGGATGAGAAGGCTAAACCTGCACTGGTTAAACCTTATAGATAATGAGAATATAGAGTTGCATTTGAGGGAACGGCCTCTGATTTATTGTTGTGGGAGACCAACAAAAGTACTGGGAAGCAGATTGGTGATCTCACGACCCAGAGGATAGATGTAGCAGTGCTGGAATAAAACATGGTGCTGTAGTACTAGGGATTGTAAGAGCACATGATATGAGCAAAAAATGTTGTTTTTTTTAACCCCTTAAGGACGCAGACAATTTTATTTTTAAGTTTTAAATTTTTCCTCCTCGCCTTCAAAAAAACCATGACTCATTTTTATCCACAGACTAGTATGAGGGCTTGTTTTTTATGCGACCAGTTGTCCGTTGTAATGTCACTTTACCATAAAATGTATGGCGCAACCAAAATACTATTTGTGTGGCCAAATTAAAAAGAAAACTGCAATTTTGCTGATTTTGGAAGGTTTCGTTTTCACGCACTACAATTTACGGTAAAAATGACATGTGTTCTTTATTCTTTGGGTCAATACGATTAAAATGATAACCTACTTTTCTATTACTGTTGCGCTTAAAAAAAAAAAAACTTTTTAACCAAATTAGTATGTTTAAAATCCCCTTATTTTGAAGACCCATAACTTTTTCATTTTTCCGTATAAGCGGCGGTATGAGGGCTCATTTTTTGCGCTGTGATCTGTACTTTTTATTGATACCATATTTGCTTATATTAAACTTTTAATACATTTTTTATTAATTTTTTTGGGAATAAAAGGTTCTAAAAAAAAGCAGCTATTTTGGACTTTTTTAACGTCCACACCGTTCACCGTAGGGTACCATTAACATTTTATTTTAATAGTTCAGATATATACGCACGCGCCGATACCAAATATGTATATCAAATATTTTTTTAAACACTTTTTGGGGGTGAAATAGGGGGGGGGAAAAAAAGGTTTCACATTTTTTCACTTTTATTTTTAACACTTTAATAGTCCCCATAGGGGACTATTTATAGCAATCATTCAATTGCTAATCCTGTTCAGTGCTATGTATAGGACACAGCACTGATCAGGGTTATCGGTCATCTTCTGCTCTGGTCTGCGGGAAGGTAGATCAGAGCAGAAGACGCCTGGAAGGCAGCGGAGGCAGGTGAGGGGACCTTCGTCTGCCGTGCTGGATGATCGGATCGCCGCGGCAGCGCTGCAGGCGATGCGATCATCCATTTAAGTTACCGCGATGCTGCAGATGCCATAATCTGTATTGATCACGGCATCTGAGGGGTTAATAGCAGACATTCGCGGGATTGCGGGTGTCCGCCATTACCGGCATGTCCCTGGCTGCGATCAGCAGCCGGGACCTGCCTCGCATGATCCGGGCATCGCTCCGATGCCCGCGGTTATGCTTAGGATGTAAATGTACGTCCTGGTGCGTTAAGTACCACATCACCAGGACGTATATTTACGGCGCTCGTCGTTAACGTGTTAAACACAGCAAAATGTGTGAAATGCTCGATTTCCCTTCATGATCGCACATCAATCCCCTCATCTTTTGTACCATAAACAGCTGCTATTTGACCGTTTAACAGTACAATAGGTCAAAAAATTCTCTCTTTTTCCAGGTATAGAGCTCAATGGAAGAATAGCTGTTAAAGCCCATTGCATTGGTAGGAACAAAAAAACTGTCTCAGTTTTTATTTGCAAAAAAGGCAGGACTAAAAACAGTGTAAACATAGCCTTTAAGAAAAAAAAAAAAAACATTATATATATATATATATATATATATATATATATATATATACACACATATACATACATACATACACACACATATATATACACACACACACACACACACATACATATCCACACACACTGTACATTTTAATGAAATGTAGTCAAATCAGTCCTTTCTCAATGAGAATCCCTTACAACATGTGCTGGAAGTGTTTTCCAGTTACTGTCAAGCGTGCCCAAGTTGCTTCAGGTTCTGGTAATGAACATCTGGCTGGCATCACTGACCAAAGTTCTATAGAAATGATTCAGTCACCCAAAATAAATAAACTTACTCAGATCTTAGGTTGCCACACTACACTGTTCACAGTACTGTAAAAATCTACGACGCCTATCAATCACCCCAGACGATCTCCTGGTCAGTGCCTCAGCTCTCTTTCCATGAAAGGAACTGTAGCAACCATGGTGCGAAGCGAAGGTAGACACACCCCCCAAATCCCCCCAGGCATCTCTATGAGAAAGCCAGAGATACATGAACGCTATTTTTTTTGTGGAGTAAAGCGCTTATCTTTATGCACTGACAAATTACTCACCAACCACATAGATCAACTATAGCAAAATAGACACATGCAAACCAGTAATAAAAAGAAAAATAAAAATCAATATATACTTTATTATTTTTTGGGACACCACATACTGACAAACATTTATAAACAAAAGTTTAAGCTTTCATGTATGACCTTTATGTGCACAGTTATATCATATCTTCTAACGTAGAGTAACACAAAATATGGATCCTTTTCAGTGTGTTTAAAAAAAATATATATACTTGAGAATTCATCCCTTACATGGTGTAGGGCAGACTGGCTAGGCAACACCCAGACTATATAAAGTGTCATCTCGATAAGTTAATTTTGACCAGTTGATCCAAAACCTCCAGCACCTCGCTCTGTATCATCTAGAACCTGCAGAGAAAGAAAGGCGAGGCTTCAACTAAATATATATATACACACACCTCAAAAAATAAATAAAAATCATCTAATCTGAACACAGAAGGGCATATCAATAGTACCAGTTTTGGTGACCCACATCAAATGAAATGTAGCACTGGTATTCATGATAAACACTTTTGAATGGGTTCCATTGAGAGTGCTGAGGTTCTTTCAAGTTTATACAAGGATATGAAGAGGCTCCTTTATATTAATCGCCATTTTAGCAGAAAGATCTACACGAGATGAATGTACTTACTTTTAGTTCCTCAAGTTCAGGATAGACTATGCGTTCACAAATCAGCTGAGCTACTCTGTCACCTTTTTTAACTGAGAGAAAAAAAAAATTACAAAAAAGGAACAGGTATTTACATGTCTAAACACTAAGATTTACAAACAAAAAAAAAAAAAAACTGTGTATAGGAAAAACTGTGCAGTTGCCCAGAGCAACCAGATAGCTTCCCACCCACAAAAAAAATTAGTTGCACTTTGTTTAAATAAAACATTTTCTATGCAAAAACATACTGTAATATAGATTAACATATATAGGAAGAGAGTTGGGTCTATATGCACAAATTGCGTAAATATATCTATATCTGGTTTTAATTATCAAGGCAATTCATTTTATCCCTCCAGTATAATTTACTGAGAACATCAGCTGCAGATTATATAAGGCTGCATTCACATTACGTTAGTTACATATGGGGACCGGATCCGGTTGGGAGATTGGGGGGGGGTGGAAACCAGGCACTCCTGTATCCCAGCCGGCCCCCATCTCAATCATTTGAATGAGCTGATCAGAGTCAGAGTCACTATCTGACACTGCTCGGCTCATTCAAATGAATGAGATGGGGGCCGGGTCCGGCTGGGATACAGGAGCACCGGGTTCCACATCCTCCCCCCCCCCCCCCCCCCCCCAGGCCGGATCTGGTCCCCATATGCAACAAACGTAATGTGAATGCAGCCTAACAGGTTTTTATAACTGCAAACTTATTGTTACAAGGCAAACCCTCTGCCTTTCTGGGTTAACCATTTTCTACACTGAAAATCCCATTAACAGCTTGTTCACATGGGTGGATTTTGTTTCAAACTTGCAGCCGGGTCTGTGCTGGATTTTCCACAGTGGAGATTTGCTGCTGAAAATCAGCTGCGGACAGCCAGTGGAGAGCCCGCCCCTTTCAAAAGCTGCAAGTTTGAAACGAAAGCTGCTTGTGTGAACGAGCCCTAAAGAGACGACATTGAAGAGGTAAAAACCGTGACACAGCAAAGCTTTTGTGACATGTCAGAATCTTAATCAGTTGCCACAAGCAAAACTTAAAACAATGGTACATACCAACAAAAGGCTCTTTTCCAAAATTAAATAGCACAACACCAACATTTCCTCTGTAGTCTTCATCAATAACACCCGCTATATGGGAAGAAGAGAGAAATCATTATTTGTAAGAACATCTTAAGGGTACATTGTAACTAGCAGGGGGTTTCCATATGCCAGAAATCCACCGAGAGTTACGCAGATGCATTAAAACGAATGGTAGCGTAACTTAGGAAATCCACTGCTACTTAAGAGCATAAGTTAACGGGTGATTTCATATAGGGAAGTTTTTTTATTAATATTTTTTTTTTTTTACAAAAAAATAAAAACATTTAAAAAAGAAGAAGAAAGCTGTACCAGGGATGTTAAAGGTGTTATCCATTAGAAAAACATAGCTGATTTATTTAAAAAAAACAGCACCATGCCTGTCCTCAGGTTGTGTATTGTATTGCAGCTCAGTTCTATTGAAACGAATGAATGAATCAAGTTTGTAATACCATACATAACCCGAGAACAGGTTTGGTGCCATTTTGAAAGAAAATCAGCTGTTTTTCTGTTCTTTAATAACAACACCTTAAACCGAGTATCAGAAGGGATATATAAAACGCTATACATACATGTCAAAAATTTTGATCGTCGGGGGTCCGAGTGTTCAGATGTCCACCAATTGGGAGAACGAGCCAATGACCAGAGACATGATAGAGACAGTTTAAAAAATGTAAATCTAGACAGCGTGTCTCAATCACGTGACACAGAGCATGGAGAGGAGCACATGGTAGTGCAAACCTCTGGCTCATTCTCCCTAATGGCAGAATGCTGGACATTCCTGCCGATCAAAACTTTTGACAAGTTACTAAGTTAAGTTTTTTTCTTTTAAGTGACAGGTACACTTTAAATATGAACAGAAGGTTAACTATGAACTTGGCCTTCGCAATACAGAAAAATATTCTGCATTGTGTAATAAGGATGGAAAATACGCTGCAGTCATCAGTGGAAAAATGCACATTGGTGCTGGCAGGCTAATCTGATGGCCCTCAGATGCAGGCGCTAACTGTGTCAGGGTCTTGGCTCTGAAAGCTGCCTACGCCTTCCAGCTGTGGAGGAAAGTACAATGTTATATTGTGTTTGTATTGCTACAGAGTATTCAAAACCTTTTAGGAAAAGAACCACAAAAGACAAAGAATTTCACAAGGATACATTACTGCTCCATAAATCTACTAGAAAATGGGCAGTTAAGTAAACGCAGCTTCAGAGGTATTCTTCTCTAGAGCTCTAGTCAGTACCAGGTCACATCAATTACACAAGCCACCTGACAAACCCCACTGAATATACTGAGGTCCATACAGTGGGATTAATATAGTAAATGTAGCAACTTTTTTTTTTTAAATATATATTTCTGCATGTAAAGTAACAAGGCTTACCTCCAACATCAATAAAATGTTTAGCCGCCAAACCAGATCGTGGAGCTAAAAATAGGAGAGAAGGTGGGGGGGAATGAAGAGAAATACATCAGGCAAGTAAAACACTCAGAAAAGCATGGGCTCTGTTTCTATGAAGTGTCTGTTAAAAGAAAACATACAAGCCATTGATAATGAAATACAAATATCCAGAGGCAGGCTCCTCCACAGCCAAATGTTATTATGGAAAAGGTGGATTTTTTATTTATTTAAACTGTGCTCAGCTTGGGGGAATGTATACCACCCTCCAGTCACCATTCTCCTGAAGCCAGTCCTGTTGCAAGTTCTGCCCACCATCTCTGGGAGAACTGCAGATTAAAGAAGTAGTCCGGTGCACACTTTTCTCACTTTATCCCGTCCGGGCTGCAAAATAAAAGAAAACACACTTTCTCTTACCTGCAAACGAGCCCCCGGAGCTCCGGTACAGGTGTTCAGTCCCCGGGCTTTATTCTTCTTACTTCCTGTTAGCCCGGCACGTCACACGGAGCTTCAGCCTATCACCGGCCGCAGCGATGTTCCGCCTTGGCCAGTGATAGGCTGAAGCTCCTTGTGACGTGCCGGGCTAACAGGAAGTAAGAAGAATACAGCCCGGGGACCAAACGCCTGTACCGGAGCACTGAGGGCTCGTTGGCAGGTAAGAGAAAGTGTGTTTTCTTTTATTTTGCAGCCCGGACGGGAGAAAGTGCGTAAAGTGTGCACCGGCCTACTCCTTTAAGTCTACAGAAATATACCATATACATGTAGAGTCATATGTAGCTTATCCGCAGCAGGTTTACTGCAGCTAAAGTTCCATAAGTGGATTATGTTGCTACCCATTGACTTCAGTGGGTAGCAACATAATCCGGTGCGGAAATTCCGAAAGTGCAATTTCAGCTGTGTGACCCTACCCTGCAAGTTATGTAATTGACAGATATAGTGCTGCTCCTCATGTACACAGAACAGCTAATTCTGAAAAAGTACCCTGAAATGACAGATACGCTTTAATTCAAGCATTTGGTATGTTATTTTGTTTATGGTGGTCAATGTGTGGGATAACCCTTATATTTTAATAGTTCAGACATTGTCCCCATGTCAGATTACAAATTATGTAAAAAAAGAACAAAAAATAAATAAATTTGGAAAATGGCTGCAATTTTAATGAGCCCCCATTAAAAAATGGATGTGGTAGCGTGTATGCATGGTGATAACTTTGAAAAAGACAGTTCACTAAAGATGGTGTATCTGGCAGTCTTAACCCCTTAACGACAATGGACGCAAATGTATGTCATGGTGTCGTTGTACTTAACGCACCATGACATACATTTACGCTCCGCCATGACCGCGTCATGCATGTCAGGTCCCGACTGCTATCAGCAGCCAGGGACCCGCCGGTAATGGCGGACATCCGCCTGCGTGCGGATGTCCGCCAGTAACTCCTCAGATGCCGTGATCAATACACCAGTCACCAAACTAAACTTTTAATATATTATTCCATATGTAATTATAAGACCCGTTGCTATTTACTCAACCTTTATATGGCTCTGTTCCCTTCACAAGTCAAAGCTTCAGTGACGCTGCGCCTGCTGGGGAACGCCCACTTTCTTCTGCCGGGAGCTCACACAATGTGAGCAAGGGGAAAGGTACGATACAGAGCGTTTTAAAAGCTCAGTATTTATTTATTTATTTTTTTTTTTTAAGGGGCAGGAGGGGTGTTAGGAGTAGTTAGCGAATATAATCTGAGTTAGTTTAGAAAATATGGTTTGATGACAGGAACTCTTTAATGGGTGTAAACTGTGTGTTCTACTGACCCCTGGTGGTAATTTCCAACATGACTGGAGGCACCAGATACAACCTTCACAGACGTTTGAAAATGTTTGTTTGGCTCTATTCTCAGTGGGAGGTTCAGTCACAGAAGTACAAGCTCTGAGATGGAATAACTTGTTACTGATTAATCTTTAGATAGAAGGTGGGGGAAATACATCAGTGAACTTACCGACTCTCCCGTAGCATCCACTGGGAACACAAATCTGGATGTCAGTTTTTACTATGGCTTTATCTTGTGAATCAATCACGTAATCGTAAGCACTAAAGAATAGAGTGAAAAATAGTAAATAAGAAGCCAAACAATCATGTTTTACGTGCAGATGAAACACCTGTTAGAAAATGCACTGAATGTAGTCACCGGTAGAGTATGTTTAGTTCAATGAACTTACCAGGGAGAACAAGTCCGCATACTTTCATACAGGCTAGGAATGCAGTCTTAATAGAAATCGTAGCCAAACTACACACACAAGGACGTAAACAACTCCAGTCTGCTACATCTACAACAGTCATACACCTTCAATCCGCCAGCAGCCAAGCATTCCTGTGTTCTGAAGAAGGGGTGATCTGCTGCCAGCAGAGGCTTTTCGCACCAACAAAAGTAAATTTAGGGTTTAGAGTTCACACGCGCTTTGTTTCTGCGGGTTTTCCGCTGCGTATTTGAAAGGGGCGGGCTATTCTCGGCTGTCCATAGCAGATTTTCCACTGCAGAAAATCCGCCGCAGTCACTATTGATTCAATGGGGCTTTCAGCGGATTTTCCGAGAATATAGCCGAGAAGAGCCCGCACCCTTTCAAATACGCAGCGGAAAACAAAGAGCGTGTGAACGCACCCTTGACATGTCTGATCCTTCATTCTCTCCATATGCTCATATGTTGGGGTAGATGCAACACGCCTGCATACACATTAGTCAGCCAGTCCTGCCAAAAATGGGTGGGTTTAGCCAACACATGCCTAATGAGTATGGGGGACCTTGTTGAAAAAGACCACATCACGGCCAACACCGACAGCAGCTGATGCACTCTAATACTGCAGTCAATGTAATGCAATGCTCCTATAAGGGGGGATAGCACACTGCATTACTAGTAAAGTTGCCTGACTTTTTCCCCCTGGGAAAAAACGCCATGCTTGTTGTAGGTCAACAGGGGGATAAGCAGCCCTCTAAATAATATTATTATTTTTTTTTTTTTTTTAAGCACTGATCAGTATTATCGTCGATCTTCTCTGGTCCGTTTGATCTCAGACCAGAGCAGGAGACACCCCGGGATGACGGCCAGAGTAGGTAAGGGGTGCAATCTATAGAGACAAAAAGGCAGAGCTCCTCATAGGACAGTACCGTCTGGTACACAGCATAGATAGATAGGACACAACCACAGTATCAACGTATGATTATAGGGGTGCTGCTTTCCCGGGATCGGTCAGGGTATACACCTACCGATATGATTATGGTAGTAGAAGAGGAAAAAAACAGGAACCCGGTTTCAGCGCAATCCACCATTCAGAGGTAATCCACCAGTCAAAGGCAAGGTACCATTTACAGTGTAGTATAATTTATTCAGCCAGGTATTGACGCGTTTCAGGGCTCTAGGGCCCCTTCAGAATAGTAGGCATAACATACATACACATGGCTTTTAAATACACTAAAATGGCGCCAAGGGGGATAGCTCCGCCCCCTGGGCGTGTTCAGACAATACAGCATAACATGCATAGTTTTATTATAAAACACATAAATTCCTATATTGGAAATTCTCAACTATTGTTCCTTTGTATATTGAGATAATGGGAACATAGAAATAGATCTTAGGGAGGTTATAAACAAATGGTATATTGCGACTCCCCCGGCAGTGCGCATGTGCCGGGGGAATCGCAACATGAAACTGAGGGTTGAGCAGCACTGCTGTGTTGACCGAGTTGTCCGGCACCTGACGCCTGCGCAGAGAGGGGAACATATAGGGGCCATGAGATGTAGTGGTATGTACAGCGTGTGCGCAAGGCCCGCCATCTAGCGCCTGCGCAGGGCAGATGGAACCAGCACGTGGAGGCTGCGCCGCTGTGTTTACATCTCGCGGCGCATACGCGGTGCAGTGATATAACAGTGGGACAGGCGAGAGTCGAGCCTCATTCTCCTAGAGCAGCTAAAAACTGGTAAATATATTAAAATAATAATGCATAAAAGCAACCTGCAATTTTTACATATATAGTGATAATGAAATTAGAAGAATAGGACATATATTATACACATGTATGTATAGTGAAAAGGACTGGAGCGGGAATGCAGAACACCACAAGGATTGTGTGGCATATGAATACCATAGGAAATGACCACATATTCCACCTCCCATCATGAAATCCGGAAGATTCTAAACAGACATTGATTGGAACATTCTTCTCCAAGATCCCTTTCTAAAAAAGACAAAACTTCCCAACAACCCAGAACAACATATAGGAGGGCTAAGACTCTGAAGACACCTTGGCACCCAGCCAACTACGAGACAAACAAGAAAATCCAACTACTCCAAACCAGAAATCGGGCACATTTAAATGTAAAATGAAAAGATGCAAATGCTGTATAAATATTAGGGATGCCACCCTGAAATTCAAAAGGTAACATCACAGGAGAACCATTTCCCATAAAATCCAGGATTGACTGTTCCAGTACATCCGTCATCTACCTATTAGAATGTCCATGTAACATGCAATATGTGGGACGGACCATTCAACAATTACGGTCGAGGATGAACAAACACTGATTCAATACACTAAATGGATACATGAACCATGGCGTATCTAGACACGTCGCTATGGCACACAATAAAGATTTCTCTGGTTTTACCTTAACCGCCATTGAACACATTCCTCACAATACCCAAAATAGGTTTGATAAGCTTCAATGGCGCGAATCATACTGGATTTATAAAATTAATTATCTAAATCCAGTGGGCCTAAATGAAGTCGCCGATATTATCCGGTAATCACCATCCGGTTCCCAATATCCATATAGACTAGGTATACATTCAGTATATACCACATGCCGATTCTATTATTCTCCTACATCCACCAGACGTCATGAGCATTTGTATCTTTGCACATTATGCCCAACCATGGACACACAAAGGTTCGGAAGTGCAGGTTTTATCCATATATATATATAATTGTTGTTGCAATAGGGTTTTTTTTATTATCATTTCCTATGGTATTCATATGCCACACAATCCTTGTGTTGTATTGCATTCCAGATCCAGTCCTTTTCACTATACGTACGTGTATAATATATGTCCTATTCTTCTTCTAATTTCATTGTCACTATATATGTAAAAATTGCAGGTTGCTTTTATGCATTGTTATTATTTTAATATATTTACCCGTTTTTTAGCTGCTCTAGGAGAATGAGGCTCGACTCTCGCCTGTCCCCCTGTTATATCACTGCACAGAGCATGCGCCGCGAGATGTAAACACAGCGGCGCAGCCTCCACGTGCTGGTTCCATCTGCCCTGCGCAGGCGCTAGATGGTGGTACATACCACTACATCTCGTGGCCCCTATATGTTCCCCTCTCCCCACTCTGCGTAGGCGCCAGACAACTCGGCACTAAAGGCGCGTGCGCAGTGATGAGATTTACACTGCTTAAGCACGCGCCGCGCGCTGTCAACACAGTAGTGTGGCTCAACCCTCAGTTTCATGTCACGATCCCCCGGCACATGCGCACTGCCAGGGGAATCGCGATATACCATTTGTTTATAACCTCCCTAAGATCTATTTCTATGTTCTCACTATATATTTATATATATTTTTATAATAAAACTATGTATGTTATGCTGTATTGTCTGAACACGCCCAGGGGGCGGAGCTATCCCCCATGGCGCCATTTTACTGTATTTAAAACCCATGTGAATGTATGTATGTTATGCCTACTATTCTGAAGAAGGGGTCCTAGAGCCCTGAAACGCGTCAATACCTGGCTGAATAAATTTTACTACACTGTAAATGGTACCTTGCCTTTGACTGGTGGATTACCTCTGAATGGTGGATTGCGCTGAAACCCGGTTCCTGTTTTTTTCCTCTTCCACTACCAGAGTAGGTAAGGGTACCTCCAGCCGCCATGTCGGATGATCGGGTCCCCGTGGCAGTGCTGCGGGCGATCCGATTATCCATTTAAACACCCACATTGCCGCAAATGCCGTGATCTGTATTGATCACATCATCTGAGGGGTTACTGGCGGACATAAGAGCAATCGCTAATGTTCATCATTACAGGGGGGTCCCTGGCCTGCTGGTCAGGTGCCCGCATCATGTGCAGGATGTAAATGTACATCCTGATGCGTTAAATATCACCACATTAGGACGTACATTTACATCCATTGTCCTTAAAAGGGTTAAAGCGTACCCGTCAGATGCAAATAAAAAAAACTTAATATATCACTCAGTACCTAATCATGTACATCATTTTTATGTGTCTAGCACCTTTACTTTATTACACTTTTAATTTAGCTCACTAGTCTGAATTTCTCTCAAAGGGAGGGGGCGTGGCCTCACTGTGCAGGTCTCCGCCCCCTCCCTCAGTATGCTGTCTGCTCACATGTCCCCTAGCATGAGCAAAACTACAACTCCCAGCTTGTCCTCACTGACAGTAGCGGGACACAAGCTGACAAGATGACAGTGGGAGGATTTTTCCTTCAGCTGTGAGCCCTGCGATCACAGCTGTCAATCAAGGAAGTGTGTCCATGACATAGGTGATGACACATGGACACAGCAGGACTAGTATGTGTCCAAGCAGACAGGGGGGCAGTAGCTTGACTGGCTTTTTCAGTATGAAATACTGAAAATGTTCTAATGAAAGCAATTGCAAAACCTATTGGTTTTACATGCTCTACAACATATCAAAAGTTTTTGTATCTGACAGTGCCCATTTAAAGGAATTCTCCAATTTCAGCTATTGATGTGCTATCCTCAGGACAGGCCAATAATATCTAATCAGTAGGGTGCTGACACCCTGCACCCTTGCTGATCATCTGTTTGGGGAGGCCATGGCGAGAGACATTTATCAAAACATGTGTAGGGGGAAAAGTGGTGCAGTTGCCCATAGCAACCAATCAGTGGCTTTTCTTTCTTTTTTAGAAATGCCTCCCCCCACGATGTATGTACATCAGGTGGAAGCCTCTGCTCTATACACTAATGTTGGCACCACAATACCACAGCTTAATTCCCACTTCTGGGTAACGTGCATTGCTCATATTTGGGCACCGCGGCTTGCCCAAGCAGCTGCCCTACATGATGTAGAAGGTTCAGTGCTGGAAGCAAAATCTTGTACATCATACAAGGCAGGGAGGATGGAGGCATGTATGCAGGAGCTCAGTGCAGCCTCTGTGGCACTTGGAAGGAAAAGATCATTTTATAACTTTGCAATCAGCCATCAGCTAAAAGACTGGTGTCATTGTTTTATCTCCCTATCAGCAGCTTTGATCATGACAGAGCGAATTGATTCCCTTCCAGGATCTACTGGACATATTTTAGTAAGTGACCCCTCGTTGTACTTCTGTTCACCCACACTATAACCCAGTGTATTGGAATTAGTGTGGGTGAACAGGCTGACAGTTTTCCTTTAAAGTGGTGACCCAGTGGTGAACAACTTATCCCCTATCCTAAGGATAGGGGATAAGTTTGAGATCACGGGGGGTCCGACCGCTGGGGCCCCCTGCGATCTCTCTGTACGGGGGCCAGGCTCTCCGGACAGATAGCGGGCGTCGACACCCGCGCGAAGCGGCGGCTGACACGCCCCCCTCAATACATCTCTATGGCAGAGCCGGAGATTGCCGAAGGCAGCGCTTCCCACGGGCTGTCGGGGCTCAGTAGAGGAGATCGCAGGGGGCCCCAGCAGTCGGACCCCCCCCGATCTCAAACTTATCCCCTATCCTTAGGATAGGGGATAAGTTGTTCACCACTGGGTCACCACTGGACTACTCCTTTAAGGACACATCAAATGTTCATTTTTGCATTTTTTTCCTTCCCAAGGAAATGTTCACATGTTGATATGTTCGCGCTGAGTTTTAATACCATTCACTTCAATGGATCTGTGTGAACTAGGGTCACATGTAATGTATACTAAGCATGTTTCAAGCTGTGTATTCTATGAGCATACACACAGACTACCCACGGCAGCCCTGTGTGTAGTAAGGTTTAGAGGTGGGGCCTGTACGTGGCCTAATCTCAATGTGCACTCAGGGCTGCCGTGGGTAGTCTGTGTCTGCTCATAGCAGAATCTGCAGCGGGAAATACTTTGTGTATACACTACAGTGGTCCCTCAACATATGATATTAATTGGTTCCAGGAGAACCATCATATGTTGAAACCATCATATGTCGAGTACATATGTCTATGTAAAAATGGTAATTGGTTCTGGGGCCTCGGAACCATTGTATGTTGAATACATATCTCTATGGGAAACTGCTAATTGGTTCTGGGATGACCATTGTATGTGGAGTGTATGGGGAGTGTTTAACAAACCAGGGTGCCTCCAGCTGTTGCAAAACTACAACTCCCAGCATGCATGTACAGCCATTGACTGTCTGGGCATGCTGGGGGTTATAGTTTTTCAACAGCTGGAGCTCACAGTGGAAGCCTGTATGAGTTAGCAGGACAGCATGTGAGTAACAGGAGGCAGAACGGGGCACACGGGGACATTATACAACTATCTGTCATTTGCTGAAGTTGTCAGCGCTGTCAGATAGCTGTTTGTACGATGGCCCCGACACACAGCAGCATCATATGTCGAGGCTGTCTTCAACATACGATGGGCTCTGAGAGGCCATCATATGTTGAAATGATCATATGTCGAGGCCATCATAAGTCGGGGGGTCACTGTACATGTGGCCCTACCCTAAGGGTGTATTCCCACAATCCGCAGTGTATCCAAAGTTAAGGAACCACAGTTGCGGATTTAACACGGCAGTCAAAAACACGCAAGTTATCTTGTAAACCCTGAAGCTGTGGATCAGAGACGATTTTACAACTTCAGATCCCGTGTGTGAATGCACTAAGAGGGGTTCTCTCTCAAACAGCAGGTCTCCTGCCGAGAGATTGAATGGGGGCATGGGGAGATTTTCGGTAGCAGATTTCTGCTGTTGAAAATCCGGCACAGGCCCTTTTGACATCAATGGGGGTCTGTCGGATTTCTCGCTACAGTTTTCCTCGAGCTGTTAAACTTCCCTTAGGTCCATTTTGTCCTGCATTTGCACATTTTGACCAGTTAGAGGCACCATGGTTGGGAAACACTGGGATAACTGGACACAGCTTAAAAGAGAACAATTTATTTTTTCAAACCAGCTGGTGCCAGAAAGTTAAAAATGTAAAAATCGTAACCCTTCCAGTACTTATCAGTAGGGGTGGGCGGTAAGACCAAATGTTTATCATGGTATTTTTGTAACTTATGGCGGTTCCACGGTATCCCCCCCCCCCCGACCAAATCATGTGACCCTCGAGCGCTGTTCTGCTTCTCACCCCCCCCCAATTAATTATGAGCCCAGCGCTGCCCCCATCGAGGTAAATACTCATATCACTCGCAAGCGCTGCTCTCATTGTCCTCCTGTTGCGGCCGCCGGCGCTGACACTCTATACTGTACGCTGTATCCCTATGCCTGGGCTGCAAAAGGTAAACAAAATAAACTTTAACACACGTTCCCCTCCCGTCGGTCCGGACCAGCTTCCTGGAGACAAGAACATCGGAAAGCCATCAGCCTATCATCGGCCGCAGCGATGTTCCGCCTCGGCCGGTGATAGGCTGGGGGGGGGGGGGGGGGGGGGTATTGCGGTATTGGAAAAATTCATATCGTGCAGCACAAAAATTTCAAAACCGGTATACCGCCCAGCCCTACTTAGCTGCCGTATACTACAGAGGAAATTATTTTCTTTTCTGTCTGACCACAGAGCTCTCTGCTGACACCTCTGTCCATGTCAGTAACTGTCCAGAGTAGGAGAAAAATCCTCCACAGAGGTGTCTGCAGAGAGCACTGTGGTCAGACAGAAAGGAAATTTAAAAAGAAATTCCTGTGTAGCATACAGTAGCTGATAAGTACTGGAAGGATTAAGATTTTTAAATAGAACTAACAAATCTGTTTAACTTTAACTATCCAACCATCTAATGTTTTATTGCCTCCCAAAATTAGTGGACATGATGGGGGTTGTAGTTCTGCAGCAGCTGGACAGCCACAGCAGTGTTTCCCAACCAGGGTGCCTCCAGCTGTTGCAAAACTACAACTCCCAGCATGCCCGGACAGCCTTTGTGAGAGATGTAGTTTTGCAACAGCTGGAGGCACCCTGGTTGGGGAATTCTGGTGTACAGTATACAACACCTGTTTCCTGTCACATAAATATCTTAGAATATAGGAAAGCAATGTAGAGCACTAGCGCCATGACATGTGCAGCCTCTCACCTGTACAGATCATAGCCCGCAGCCCGGGCAGAGCCCCTGGTAGGAGTAAACGCATGTTCAGACAACTTGGCGAAGCGCAGTACCGCAGCGGAGCCGTCACTGAGATCTTCTTTTGGTCGTTTGGCGGGAGATGAGGGCACAGGGGTGAGCGGCATGATGGAGAGAGACACAATGAAATCTGACTATCCCGCCAAATCCTCTAACCCCGCCTGATGTACACACACACGTATGATGTCACGTCATCCACACACGACCCCCCCGCTCCCGGCCATGATAAGTAGAGATCCCTTCACCGCTTCTGTTCTATGTATATACACTAGTGTGCGCCAGCCAAGTGTAGAACTACGAGTCCCAGAGCTTCATGCGACCGTCCTACCACGACTACAGACGAGCGCTGGTAGCGAGGCATGCTGGGACTCGTAGTTTCCGCTAGTAGCGGCCCCTGCACCCGGTTACCCGAGCACCATGTGCGCAGTACTGTACATTCACCTTGTTTGCTGTACACCCGAAAATGATGACGAAGGCATCGGGCTGTACACAGCCGCCCTAATAGCAGAGACAAGCCGCCCAGTGTGGCCGCCGACATGATACACAGGGCAGGGCCCGACATGTGACCCCAATACCTCCTCCAGGTGCCGCACTTCCCCGAGCCTCCACAGGGGGCGCTGCTGTTGATGTCCAGTTACCTTATTTCTCATTCTCTGGATACATAATACCGTACATTATTGTGTCATGTGAAAATATTAATATTTTTTTTGTATTGTTCACCTTTCACAATAAATAGCCAGGTGAAATAATGTGTGTGGATATCTAATAGGTGCAGTTTTTTTCTCTACTCAATAAAATGTTATTTTTTTAAAATACTATAATAAAAATTTAGATTTTGTGTATGTTTTTTATTTTATTTTTTTAAATAACCTGTTCTTTATTTTTCTATCAATGGAGAGATATGGAGGCATATTGTTTGTGGAACTTATTGTATTTGTAATGTGACCCCTTTATTTTTCCGTATGGGTGCATTTGCCCACTCACTGGATCCGCTGCAGTTTTTATAGTTGTGAATCCACAGTTGTAAAATCCACATTAGCAGATTTTACAAGGGTACGGTGTCCATTTTAGGACATCGTCAGCCATAACTCCGTCCTCAGGTGAAACGGCGTCCCGCCTCCTCCCTCAGGCCAATCTCCATTAGGCGTCAGCCACAACTCCCTCCTCCCTCCTTTGTCATCCTAAAGTCTCTCATCCGTAACTCCGTCATCCCTCAGACGAAAAACTTTCCTGCCGTGTAGCAGAGCCGAGTCAGTGTCGGCTCTCTGCTATACAGGTTCTGCTGTACACGCTATTCAGTGTCGGCTCTGCTATACAGACTCTGTAGCACACGTGCAAGTTTCACAGTTTCGACTCTGCTATACATGCTGTGCAGCGTCGGCTCTACTATGCGGCAGGAAGCTGCGTCTGAGGCAGAATTGTCTGAGGTGTTACAGTGTTTTGAACGAGGGAGTTTCGGATAAGGGAGGAGGGAGTTGCGGCTGAAGGATGACGGCGATTGGTGTGAGGGAGGAGGAGGGGCGCCGTTTCACCTGACGGAGGATGGAGTTGCGGCTGACGACTGACGGCGATTGGACCGAGGGAGGAGGCGGGACGCTGTTTCAACTGACGGAGGACGGAGTTACGGCTGACGACTGACGATGTCCTAAAATGGACACCGTACAAGGGTTATACAGTCAAAAGTACATTAAAACTATCCTGTAAAATCTATAGTTGTGAATCTGCAATTACGGATTTTACAGCTTTAGTTTTGTACCTGATCCTGTGCGTGAGTGCACCCTAAAATGGTAAACCAATATAGGATCCAAGACTGCGTAGCGCCGAACACAATGCATTTGGAAAGTCTTCAGACCCTTTCACTTGTTTCACATTTTGATATGTTGCGGCCTTGTGCTAACATAAAAAAAAACAAGTTTTCACCCATCATCTGCACTTAGTACCCAATAATGAGAATTAGACATTTTTCCGAATTTATTCAAAAGGAAAAACTAAAATTTCACATGAACATAAGTATTTGGACCCTTTGGTATGACACTTGAAATCTAATTCTGGGGCCTCCAATTCCTCTCCATCACCTTTGAGATGTTTCTACACCTTGTTTGGAGTCACCTGTGGAAAATACAGTTAAAATTCTCATCTCACAGCTGACAATGCATATCAAACCAAAAACCAAGCCACGAGGAGGAAAGAACTGTCTGAAGAGCTCATGTCATCTACACATGACAGCTCCGCTCCCGACCATGAAAAGGTCCCTTCAACCCCTCTGTTCTATGTATATACACGGTAGTGTGCGTCCTACTAGTACTACAAGTCACGAGGATGAAAGAACTGTCTGAAGAGCTCAGAGACAGTATTGTGTGGATGCACAGATCTGGAGAAGCCTACAAAACATTTTCTGCTGCATTAAAGTTCCCAAGAGCTCAGTGGCCTCCATAATTATCAAAATGGATAAAGTTTGGAACAACCTGGACTCTTCCTAGAGCTTTCCACCCTACCAAAGTAATGGAGGAGAAGGGACTCGCTAAGGCTACATTCACACTATGATTTGGGCATACAGTCGCCGGATCCACAGTGAACTCCACGCTGCCTCCCATTCATTTGAATAAGCCAACCGGAGTCAACTATTGACTCTGGTCGGCTCATATTTGGACCGCATACTGTTTTGTCGCCGGTCTGAAAACCGTGATCTGCTGTGGTTTTTAGTCCGGTAGTAAAACTGGTACGGTATAAAAATAATCCGACCGGAGTCACTAGCTGACTCTGGTTTACTCATTCAAATGAATGGGATATGGCATTGGCCAGATTTAAAATTTTCCTGCCAGATCTGGCATAATGGTGATGTGAATGCACCCTAAGGCTAGGATTCCACTTGTTTTATTTTCCTGGGTTTTTTTTCCACAGAAAAAAACGCCAGTGCAATTCCCTGCGTTTTTTTCTGACCTTTTTTTCTGACGTTTTTGCACTTGGGTGGAAATTGCATTTTTTGGCCCCTTTTGGCGTTTTTTCAAAATTTGTTGGGTACCAAAAATAAATAAAAAAGGATGTAGTAGGGATTGGAAAAAAATTATTTAATATACATTTTTACTAAAGTGTGTGTGTTTCACTTTTTTTTTCTCTATTTTAACGGAAGCCCATTGAAGTCAATGGGACTTTCTTTTCTCCACTAAATGCAGATATCGTGTGGAATTTGCACAGATTCTGCAGGAAATTTAAACTTTTTTAATGAATCAAAGCACTTTCTTTAATATGCTCTGTGAATTCTTGCTGAATTTATGAAGAAATTCCACATGAATTCCGCACAAACTCTGCATAGATGTGGAATTCTGGCCAAATTATTGCGGCCATGGAATTCCGCATCTGTGCAGAATTTCTGCTGTCTGCACACAACCTAACTCTGGTTGAGCTCCAAAGATCCTATGTGCAGGTGGGAGAAACTTCCAGAAGATCATCCATGACTGCAGCACTCCACCAACCTGGGCTTTATGGAGAGGTCAACATGAAGACTCTCTGAGCTGATGAAACCAAAATGTAACTTTCTGGTCTCAATTCTAAGCGTCATGTCTGAAGGAAACCAGACACTGCTCATCACCTGCCCAATACCATAGCTACAGTGAAAAAACCCGGAATGATAGCGCAATCCACTCAGATGTTGGTTTAAATAATAATCTTTATTAAAGCCAAATCACAACACGTTTCGAGGCTGACACATGCCTCTTCCTCAGGTTAAAACAGGCTTACATACATGCAGAGTAAAAGTGTCTGTTTAAAAGGATTCTCTTGGTGCCAAAAATCGTGAGGCCACGCCCCCTGGGGCGGGGCTACGGACCTGACATCAGTTTAATGTTAGATGACTAAACACGTATTTAAAATAAACTTAAAATAGCATAATGAAGTCCAGTGGTTTTGGCATACAGATAGAACAGTATAAAACAGTATAAAAACAGGTTTTCTTAGTGACAATAAACACGTTTTTTTTTTTTCTTGTAATGAGCTCCTGTGTTGAGGAGCCGATCCTGTTCGTTTGCTGGGTAACAGCATGAGAAGCGCAAGCTGGCGCTCCTGCGTATGCGCAGCCCGAATCCTTTGACACAATACCCACCCTAGAACCATCCACCTACTCATGCAGGACCATCCAGCACCATATGTACCATGCGCCAACCCAAACATACCCTCCCCCCCAGTCTATCTGTGCAACACAGCGGGTCACCCCTGTAACCACTTGATGATGCCATATGCACCACACCCATCATTCCTATCCCATCCATCATCATGTACTATCCCACTTATCCATCCCAACTTATTGGGCAGCTTTACACCCATTTTCCTCTACAGATTAACTCTACAACGCAAGCTATGGCTTCTCCAAAGGCTCGCACCATCCCCGCAACATCTAAACTGTCATCACTAGTATCTTGCGCAGCTGACGCCTGCGCACTAGCGCCCAGCATGTCTTTAATTACAGCTCCAATTGCCGTAACACAAGAATCGTTATCATTAGTATTTTGCACAGTTGGCGCATACGCAGGACGTAGCACTTCTCATGCCGGTACCCAGCAAACTAACAGGACCGGCTGCTCAACACAGGAGTGCATTACAAGAAAAAAAAAAAACGTGTTTATTGTCACTAAGAAAACCTGTTTCTATACTGTTTTATACTGTTCTATCTGTATTCCAAAACCACTGGACTTCATTATGCTATTTCAAGTTTATTTTAAATGCGTGTTTAGTCATCTAACATTAAACTGACATCACGTCGGTAGCCCCGCCCCCAGGGGGCGTGGCCTTACAATTTTAAATACATGTTTAGTCATCTAACATTAAACTGATGTCAGGTCTATGGCCTTTCGATTTTTGGCGCCAAGAGAATCCTTTTAAACAGACACTTTTACTCTGCATGTATGTAAGCCTGTTTTTACCTGAGGAAGAGGCATGTGTAAGCCTTGAAACGCGTTGTCAGTTGACTTTAATAAAGAAAAGTATGATTTAAACCAACATCTGAGTGGATTACGCTATCATTCCTTTTATTTTCCTGCATCTCTTTCCATTATAACCATCAGCCTGGAATCTCTCCACACCGACCACAGAAAAGCGGCACCACTTCCTTGGATACCTACAGACAAAGTAGTTGTGGCTCATACACCAACTACCAAAGGTGAGCAGTTTTGCTAGTTTGTGTTCCTACAGAACACACCTAGAATCCACCAATACCATCCCATGGGAAGCTCTGCCTCTTTCTGTTTTCCAGTATTTTCATATCTACAGTGAAGCATGGTGGTGGCCACATCATACTGTGTTTGGGGTTTTTAGCAGCTGGGACAGGAAGATTGGTCAAGGTTGAGGCAAAGCTGAATGGAGGAAAGTACTGAGATATTCCTAATGAAAACCTTATCCAGAGTGCTCTGTGGTCCTCAGACTACGCTGAAGACATTTGATGTACATGGGTGGGGGTGATTTATCAAAACCTGTCCACAAGACAAGGCCTTTGCAGAATGAATGAAGCGATCTGATTGGTTGCTATGGGCAACTTGGCAACTTGATAAATCTTCCCCGTGGTGTACATGTGGCATTCCTGCAGTATAATATTGTAGAGTAGGCTGTGTGTGTGCATGCTCTCCATTGAATTACATTGCAAATCCTTTTGTATGAGAAACATTTTAACCCCTTAAGAACCACAGGTTTTTCCGTTTTTGCACTTTCGTTTTTTCCTCCTCACCTTTTAAAAATCATAACCCTTTCAATTTTGCACCTAAAAATCCATTTGATGGCTTATTTTTGCGCCACCAATTCTATATTGCAGTGACATCAGTCATTTTACCCGAAAATCTACGGCAAAACGGAAAAAAAATAATTGTGCGACGAAATTGAAGAGAAAACGCCATTTTGTAACTTTTGGGGGCTTTCGTTTCTACACAGTACATTTTTCGGTAAAAATGACACCTTATCTTTATTCTGTAGGTCCATATGATTAAAATGATACCCTACTTATATAGGTTTGATTTTGTCGTACTTCTGGAAAAAATCATAACTACATTCAGAAAAATTTATACGTTTAAAATTGTCATATTCTGACCCCTATAACTTTTTTATTTTACCGCGTATGGGGCAGTATGAGGGCTCGTTTTTTGCACTGTGATCTGAAGTTTTTAGCGGTACCATTTTTTTATTGATCGGACTTTTTTGATTGCTTCTTATTAATTTTTTCATGATATAAATAGTGACCAAAAATACGTTATTTTGGACTTTGGAATTTTTTGCGCGTACGCCATTGACCCTGCGGTTTAATTAATGATATAATTTTATAGTTCGGACATTTACGCACGCGGCGATACCACATATGTTTATATTTATTTTTATTTACATTTTTTTATGGGAAAAGCGGGGTGATTTGGACTTTTATTGGGGAAAGGGTTAAATCACATTTTTTAAATTTTTTATACACTTTTTTTTTGCAGTGTTATAGCTCCCATAGGGGGCTATAACATTGCATACACTGATGGCCAGCACTTTGCATTGATAAGTGTTATCGGCGGCGTATTGCTCAAGCTTGGAGCAATCAATCGCCGAAGGGACACGCCGGAGGAAGGTAAGAAGACCTCTGCTCGTGTCCCAGCTGATCGGGACACCGCATTTTCACTGCTGTGGTCCCGATCAGCCCCACTGAGCAGCTGGGCAGCTTTAACTTTCGTTTTAGACACGGCGTTCAACTTTGAACACCATGTCTAAAGGGTTAATAGCACGCGGCACCGCGATCGCTGCCACGAGCTGCCGGCTTCAGTTACAAACTGATTCAAACTTTTATTAGGGAAGGGGTTAAATGACCTTTTTTTTTCAGTGTTATAGCTCGCATAGGGGGCCATAACACTGCACACACTGATCTTTTACACTGATCCCTGCAAAGCCATAGCTTTGCATTGATCAGTGTTATAGGCGGTCGATTGCTCAAGCCTGTATCTCAGGCTTGGAGCAATCAATCGCTGATCGGACGCGACGGATGCAGGTGAGGGGACCTCCGCTCACGTGCTAGCTGATCTGGACATCGTGATTTTATCGCGATGGTCCCGATCAGCCCGACTGAGCTGCTGGGAAGCTTTCACTTTCCTTTTAGACGCGGCGCCGTGGCGACACACCGATCATTGCGCCTTGCATCCTTAAGAGGTTAAGAGGACCTGCGGCCAACCCCTAAAAATGTAGGTTTTAGAGGTTTTTATTTTATTTAGATTTTACAGTTTCTTGATACTTCTCCTGTGTCTGATCTCGGGTGGTCTGAATGCTGGCACTCCTCGCGATCTCCTTCACAGGGCCCCTGCATTGCTGTAGCTCTCCCGTGCAGGAGCCGTGTCGGCTTCAGCATGTCATTGTGGCTGACACGCCCCTTAATGTATCTCTATGGGAGAAGCGGGGACGCAGTGTTCGTGCCTCCCTGCTTCTCCCATAGAGTTGTAAAGAGGGGGCATGTCCGTCGAGCTCAGTGAATGGCACAGTGTATCAATAAACAGTAAATAGATGTGTGATCAGGGCGCCCTAAGCTATTTAATGGTAATCTCACTTTTCCTCTCATTGGCTATTAATTTTATAGACTTGAGTCAGTTGATTGCAAGATCAATTATTCTTCTTAATATGTTATTATTGAGTCCAGCACTTTATTCTTTTACTTTTGCTTATTATTCATACACTGAGTACCAAGCAAACAATAAGGAGCTGGGGATTAATATTGTCATGCAGGATACACTGATCATGATCATATCAGTGAATGTTTGATCAGTGGTCTTGTTTTCCTTTACTTTTACTCATCTCTGAAGCACAGATCATAAAAACACAAGGGATATCATCTAATTAGTAGGTGGATGCTATGACCCCAAACTACAGTATAACCAGACACTAAGGTATATTTTTTTCGTAATGCCTGCCTTGAATATTTCTTGCCACAGACAACGCTAGGACAGCTCAAAAATGTGTCCACTCCATAGACAGCAATGCATTTAAGAGCAAATTATGCAAAAGGAATTGAAATGTCAAAACTTTCTGTGAAGGCCCGGAAATGGAATTTCCACAAAAGATGTTTCATCTGGGGAAATTCTGCAGTGTGCACAGTGTATCTGAATCCAATTGAAGACACAGGACTCTGCTGCAAAGGAATTTCTGAGTAAATATTTTTTGCCAGATTCCACTGCTGTGTGAACAAGGCCTTAGGGGAACATTTGTCAAACTATTTTTGTTAATCCTAAGTGTAAAATGTGGTAAATTTGATTTGCACAGAATTTAGTATGTAGTTATTGTACTCTGTGTGCCATGGTTTTCACTAATGACCTCATAGAGGTGCAATTTGTAATTAGTATTTTAGTGACTTATCATTTGTGCATAAGTGGCAAATATACGGTAGGTGCATCTGTACTCGCTAACTCATGTTAAGTTAAATGGGGAATTCGTTGCACAATGAAGTTTATACATTTTTATAAAATTTGCACAGAAAATGTGTTAGAAAACTACTTTCAAAAAAATTTAGAAAAAGTTGAAAATGATAAATTTCCCCTGTAGTGTATTTTCTTATTTTAAATTATGATACCTCCTAAACAGAAGCATCACAATAAATGCAAATATGTTCATGAGGAGTCATGTTAACCCTTAAATACTATGTGAATTCAAATAGAGAAAACGGACATTGTCGCACATCCACAACATGCACAATGATCTAATGCTTCTCAGCAAGTTAGTGTACTTTATGATCATGAAGTGCAGGCCCGCTAGCCACGTCATGGCCACCTGTAAGTAGTGAGTCTCTAACATCCCTAGCATGAAATGGCGTAGCACTGAGCGGCGACCACCACCGGCGCAACACCAGTGCCCACAGGAGGAACGACCCACTGGCAGAGCAGCCCCAATGCCACTCAAACCGGTCCCAGGGCCACACCTGCCCACAGACACAGCAGAAATGAAAGCCGCACAACAACCCACCAGTGTGAACAGGTGTAAAAGCTAACTCACCATGTAATTTGGCAGAAAGCTGCATAGGGCCCCATTCTTCCTGGCAGTTTCCCAGTCTCTGACTGGGAGCACATGGTGAGTGAGCTTTTACCCCTGTTCACACTGGTGGGGTGCTGTGCGGCATCCATTGCAGCCGCGGCGCCGTGTCTATGGGGAGGTGCCGGGACTGGTTTGAGTGGCATTGGGGCTGCTCTGCCAGTGGGTCGTTTACCCCCTGTGGACATTGGTGCTGCGGCGTTGGTGGCCGCTGCTCAGTGCTATGCCATTTTAATTTTCCTCATGTGGGTGTCCCACCCCAGTAATGCACACTGGATGTGAGGTCTGTCAGTCTCTAGGGTGTAGGTGTTGACATTTGCCCTCTGTACATGTGCACAGCCCATGTGATTATCCCATCTGCAAACTGTTTTGTCTACTTTCCTCCCTATCTACAGCCTTTGTGACCTTCCCTCCGACGATTTTCTACCCCCTGCCAAAGAAAAATGTGGGTGTGTTGGATTGAGCATGGCAATGGCGGACACGTGGCTGATGCTCCCTTTTTCACATTCTGTTACTGCTCCCTGATAGTTAACCAACCGTGAGCCAACCGATCCCCCATGTACAGCGCTTGTCAGCTGTAAATCATCACCTGTCTGCTTTCCACTGGCTTTACTAGATATAAACTAAGTAGCTCTCTGACGACACCTTTTGGAGCTAGCTTTACTTTCAAGTCAGTGCTTCACTCCATCTAAGAGCCTTAGAACATGACTGGGAAAATATGCCAGAAATCTCTCCAGAAAGTATATCTGTATACAAACAAATTGACAAAAGTCCCTGCTCTTTTACAGTAAGCAGTATACTTCCTGCCCTGTAAGTAATTTCCATGGCACTCTAACTTAGAGTGCCACAGAAACTATGAAGAAGAATAGGTACTCCTATCATATTGTCAGGAGCTCCTCTACAGTACTACTGTTAGCATTTATGCTCTATGCATTGCTGCTTACTGTTTTTGAGCCCAAGAAAATAATGAAGTGAGGATGCTATGAAACGCTATTTACATTCTGCATACTCAATGGACCAAGGGTATGCCTTCTACTCAGTAGATTCTATGGCAACTTAGCATAAGGTACTATGGAAACTACTTAGAGGAGCAGGGACTCCTGTCATTATAACAGGAGTTCTTGTTCCTTCTAAGAAAGCAACAAACAAGAGGGGAAGGGAAATTATTTTACAGTAACATAGCCTTGTGATGCACCAGCCACTGAAGGCTCTGATGTGGGCCACCAGAGGTCATAAAAGGACTGTGGGGAACCAGCAGGTCATGAGAGCACAGAGGAAGGGGCACATGTTGTGTTTGTGTGTCCGTAATATTAATTGAGTCCAGATATCCAGTTACATATTTTATTACATTTATTGATTGCTCCAAAGAAATCCAAATCAGACCATTAAAGCATGATATCAAAATATAGTAAACCAAAGCAAGGTGAACAAGAAAACTTGGGATAACATGAAAGATTGCATAAACTTTAAAATAAGTTATTTTAATAGATTTATTCATCTTTACATACATTCAGATGTCTAGAGTTGAATCAATAAGACTGATAAAATAATATAGAACATTTCTGTGTTTCCATAAAAATATATAATATGTAGTTCATAGGTGGCCAAACATTACACATTCAATAAAATAGAATAGAGAACTGATTATACCAATGTAAGGCTATAATATAGAGCTACATATTGTTTGTGACAAATAAAGCTCTTATGTTATCTAAGTCTCATCAATCACTATTGGTCATTTGAATTACAATACTCTTTCATATAAGATATGCAATTTGAATTTTCACCCCCAAACTTTTTTTTTCTTGTATATCACTTTTTTTTTTTTAGACACAGTAAATACAAGTGTGAGGTAATAAAGGCTTTTAGCATTAAGAGTAAAAAGTCAGGACACTTTTGTGATTTCCTCTAACCAGTAGCACAGGGGGAAGATTTTTGGAGAGGATTTCTACCCATGCCATGTACAGGTGATCAGAAATTGTTCCTTTTCTTGCAACTGGGAGGCTCCTGTAAATGACATAAGAAACAGAAAATGAATTCAAACAACTTATTTAAATAGCTTGTAACATACCATACACATATACATACCATAATAAAACATACATATTATACATATGAATTCTGTGCACTTTTTCAACTTACTCTTTATTATTCCAATTTATCTAAAACAATATATTCTACTTACAGAACAATGAGGTTAGCAGAACGAGAATGTTCTTGTAGAAGTTCATTAAGACGGACTTGGCGATAGCTCTGTGAATATATACATACATGCCATAAGTATATTGACTGCAGGAAAGTTTATTAAATATAAAAATATTGCTAATACAAGATTTAGAGGGGTTATCCAGGAGTCGAAAATCAGAGATGATTTCTTTGAAAGACTTCTCCCTGTCTGTCTCCAGGTTGGGTGTGGCTCTGCAGCTCAGTTCCATTGCAGTGAATGGAGCCAAGTTGTAATACCACACCAAACCTGGAGACAGACAGGGAGCGGTCTTTGAAAGAAATTATCCCTGTTTTTTTTAATTCCTGGATAACCCCTTTAAAAATGCACAGTATATCTAATATTGATATTATTCATATATAAGTTATAGATTTGTATAAACACTGATCAGCCCTAACATTATAGCCACAATATTATGTCCTCTTAATCTTAAAATCACCAAAACAGCTTAACTCATCGAGTCTTCTAATAGACTGACTCTAGAAGACTTTGGAAGGTGTCCTGTGGTTTACCGACAAGCTGCTTGTAGCATATCCTTAAGGTTCCGTAAGTTGTGAGGTATGAGGTGTGGACTTGCTTTTCCAGCACATCCCACAGATGCTCAGTTTGAGATTTGAGGAACTTAGAGACAAAGTCAGCACCTTGACCTCATGTTCTTTAAACCATCAAACCATTCTGGAGAAATTGATGCAGAGTGACAGGTGCATCATGCTGCTAAAAGAGGCCACTGCCATTAGGAAATTTGGCTGTTATAAAGCAGTGTACAGTACTAGCTGTGCAACAATGTTTACATAAACAGTACATGGCAAAGTACCATCCAAGTGCTTCATAGCATAGTTCATATTTGATGCTCATATGTCCCATTGTAGGCACTTTGGCAGTTTGGTCACGGATCTTTCTGCAGCTACACAGCAAAATGGATATGTCCCTCTAGTAAATATCTGTTAGGTGAAAGTTCTCTGTGTCCAGGATGCTATTTATCATGCATCTGCTCAACTTTATTTCTTACTATTTTTAGTACAATAGGTAGTTTTCTCCACATGTTACATCTACCGACAGGAGAAAGCTAAAGGAAGGTAGTAACATTCATTTTTACTTTAGAGTGTCTAGGAAGATGCAAGGCAATAGGACAAAGTAAAATATTCACAGTTCAGACAAAAGAATCCCAAGAACATATTAACCAGGACTGAACTAGGACTTCTGAAATTCCAGGAATGTCTGTAACCTAAAGCAGTTCATAGACAGGAAATAGTCAGTGGTGTATTTCCCAGTCAGCACTGTAGACCTTGTCAATACTGCTGCTGTCCACAGTCCCACTACCCAGAGAGAGCCAACCTCTAGCCAGCAGCATCACTGTGGTTATTCTGCTCTACACGTGGGGAAGGGAGGACATTTTGGGATGTAAACACAATTTGCCTGAGTGAGCACAGACAGGAGACAAAATTTTTGTGTGTTGTAAGGCACAATCCCACAGCACAGGCTGCAGGGATAGGGAGGAAGTGGAGACTGCGGGGCATCATCAAGGAGTAGAGGAAGGAGCACAGGTGGCAGGGCATCATCAAGGGATGGAGGAAGGAGCACAGGCTGCAGGGCATCATCAAGGGATGGAGGAAGGAGCACAGGCTGCAGGGCATCATCAAGGCGTGGAGGAAGGAACACAGGTGGCAGGGCATCATGAAGGGGTGGAGGAAGGAGCACAGGCTGCAGGGCATCATCAAGGAGTAGAGGAAGGAGCACATGTGGCAGGGCATCATCAAGGCATGGAGGAAGGAGCACAGGCTGCAGGGCATCATCAAGGGGTGGAGGAAGGAACACAGGTGGCAGGGCATCATCAAGGGGTGGAGGAAGGAGCACAGGCTGCAGGGCATCATCAAGGGGTGGAGGAAGGAACACAGGTGGCAGGCCATCATCAAGGAGAAGAGGAAGGAGCACATGTGGCAGGACATCATCAAGGGGTGGAGGAAGGAGCACAGGCTGCAGGGCATCATCAAGGGGTGGAGGAAGAAGCACAGGCTGCAGGGCATCATCAAGGGGGGGGGGAAGAAGGAGCACTGTCTGCAGGGCATCATTAAGGGGTGAAGGAAGGAACACAGGTGGCAGGGCATCATCAAGGGGTGGAGGAAGGAGCACAGGCTGCAGGGCATTATCAAGGAGTAGAGGAAGGAGCACAGGTGGCAGGGCATCATCAATGGGTGGAGGAAGGAATACAGGTGGCAGGGCATCATCAAGTGGAGGAGGAACGAGCACAGGTGGCAGGGCATCATCAAGTGGAGGAGGAACGAGCACAGGTGGCAGGGCATCATCAAGGAGTAGAGGGAGGAGCACAAGCTGCAGGGCATTATCAAGGGGTGGAGGAAGGAGCACAGGTGGCAGGGCATCATCAATGGGTGGAGGAAGGAATACAGGTGGCAGGGCATCATCAAGTGGAGGAGGAACGAGCACAGGTGGCAGGGCATCATCAAGTGGAGGAGGAAGGAACACAGGTGGCAGGGCATCATCAAGGGATGGAGGAAGGAGCACAGGCTGCAGGGCATCATCAAGGGGTGGAGGAAGGAACACAGGTGGCCGGGCATCATCAAGGGGTGGAGGAAGGAGCACAGGCTGCAGGGCATCATCAAGGGGTGAAGGAAGGAACACAGGCTGCAGGACACAATCCAGTGTGATCCATTGACTGTATGGTACAGTTATTGAGCCTTAGTATGCTGGGCTCTGTTTAAAGGCTGTGTGCCTTGGGAAGGATGACATGTAAATATGGCCCTGTGGTAAGTAAATATGCACTGTACTGACTGAATGAAACTGTAGACTCAAGTTATGTCTGTAATGCAGTGACAAACAGGAATCATATACCTTTTCCTTGAACATCTCAAGTTCTGAATCTGTTATTTTCCAAGGGTTTTCTCTCCTTATTTTATCTGCAGTGGGTACATCACTGGCACTTTCATGGAGTCTATATGGCTCAATCATCTCTTCAAAAAATTTCCAGCTATTAAAACATGAAAAATACTGTTGTCAATAACATTTACCACGTATGAGGAAGCTAATTTCATTTTGAAATTTTTTGACATATTTTAACATTTTGCCTTTTTAGGTGGACGTTAATATTCATGAAGTTAAAGGTTGTCTGATTGTTAAGTTATACTAAGAAGCAGGGACGTGCACACATAGGCTTCAAAGGGGGCTCTAGCCCCTGCCCTTTTTTGCATCTTCCTCTTTAATGCCCTTTTTTTTTTAAAATAAACATCTACAGCACTGCCCAAGTCAGGGCAGCGCAACCTCCACAGGTTGTCAGCAGAACTCGATTCACATAACATAATTACCAACCCCGACAAGCCCCCCTCCTTCTCTTTCCCCTCCCCCTCCGGTCTGCTCGCTCTCTATCTCAAGTCCGGCCAGTACCTGAACTATCCCAAGGCCTCCGGGAGTCCTCCTTACATTAGAGCGCAGGGGCTGCCTGGGTTTTAAGACGTGCGCACGTCTGCTAGGTCACGTGACCCCCGCAGCATTACAGCAGAGGAGTCTGCATTCCTGAAGTGTCTCCGGTGATCTCCTCTGCCCTGCCTGCCACGGCAATAGTTTTAATTTAGTGTTTTTTTTTGTGTGTAACTTTCAGTATGCAAAGGAACAAAACACTACAACAATTGTAGTGCCTTGTCCCTTTGCATATTGGGGGTTGTAGTGCTTTGTCATTATACATGCTGGGGATTGTAGTGCCTTGTCCCTTTTCATATTGGGGGTTGTTGTGCTTTGTCATTATACATGCTGGGGATTGTAGTGCCTTGTCCCTTTGCATATTGGGGGTTGTAGTGCTTTGCTGGGGGATTGTAGTGCTTTGTCACTTTACATGCTGGGGGTTGTAGTGCTTTGTTACTTTACATATTGAAGTTTGTAGTACAGACTCTAATATGCAAAAGGTTAAAACACTACAACCCCCAGCATGTAAAGTGACAATGCACTACAACCTCCAGCATGTAAAATGACAATGCACTACAACTCACAGTATGTAAAACGACAGTGCATTACAAGCTCATAACCTCCATCACACAAAACACGAAGGCACTACACAGTCTGTAGTGCCTTCTTGCCTTGTGTGCTGGAGGTTGTGAGCTTGTAATGCACTGTCACTTGGGAGTTATAGTGCATTGTTGCCCCAAATACTAGAGGTGGTAATACAAAATAGTAAATAAAATATTTCAAAAAAGTGTTAATAAATGTGAATAAGCCCCTTCCCTAATAAAAGTTTATATCACCCCCACTTTTCCCATTTTTCAAATTAAATAATGTAATACAAAATAAACAACAAAAATAAACATGTGGTATCACCACGTGAGGAAATGTCCAAGCTATTGAAATATAATATTAAACCGCACAGTCAATAGCATAAAAGTAAAAAAAAATCTGAAGTCCAGAATTGCAAATTTTTGATAACTTTGTGTATGAGAAATTTTTTATAAACAGTGAGTAAAAAATTCCAATAAAAACTACGTATCACGGCGTAAAAATGAGCCCTCATATGGATAAGTAAACATTAACAGAAAAAAGGAGCGTTTTTCCTTTTTTGCCCTTTTGTATTTCCCTCCTCATTTTCTAAAAATCGTAACGGTTTTCCACCAACAGACCTATATGAGAACTTTTTTATGTGCTACCAATAGTAATTTGTATTGACATCAGTCATTTCACCACAAAATCTACAAAAATTATTTGTAGGACAAATTTGAAGAAAAAAACGCAATTTCTTTTTTTTTGCGGCTTCCGTTTCTACACAGTGCACTTTTTGGTAAAAATTACACCTTTTGTCTATTCTGTAGGTTCATACATTTACAAGGATACCCAATTTATGTAGGTTTTATATTCTGATTGTATACACTGTTCAATGCTATGCCATAGCATAGCATTGATCAGTGTTATCTGCACTCTGCTGCTTCAGCCACCTGAGCAGGCATGGAACAGCAGATCGCTGATCGGAAGGAGATGGCTGCAGGTAGGGACCCCCATATACAGGGAGAGAGCCTGCTGTCCGAGTGCAGCTGCAGCAGACATTTGGAGGTATCATTCATGACTGTGTAACCTGTCAAATGTGAAGTAATAGTATTACAGTTTTCAGTCTGTATTTGAAATTCAATTTATATAGTCCATTTTTATTATTGCATACATATAATTTTTGAACACCTAGAGCAGGGGTTCTCAAACTACGACCCGCGAGCAACATGCTGCCCGCCGAGGACATTTATCAAGCCCACCGCTGCCTGGGACATCCCTGTGTCCCGAAAGATTTTTTTGGGGACACAGGGATGCGCTCTCGGAGACCCCGCGTTTACTTTAAAAACCTAATGTGGGGGAACATGCTGCACCTAATGTGGGGGAACATGCTGCACCTAATGTGGGGAACTATACTGCACCTCATTTGGGGGATCTATACTGCACCTAATGTGGGGGAACATGCTGCACCTTATGTGGGGAGCTATACTGCACCTAATGTGGGGCAACATTATACTGCATCTAATGTGGGGGAACATTATACTGCACCTAATGTGGGGGAGCATTAAACTGCACCTAATGTGGGGGAACATTATACTGCACCTAATGTGGGGGAACATTATACTGCACCTAATGTGGGGGAACATTATACTGCACCTAATGTGGGGAGCTATACTGCACCTAATTTGGGGAACTATACTGCCCCTAATGTGGGGGAACATGCTGCACCTATTGTGGGGAGCTATACTGCACCTAATTTGGGGAACTATACTGCACCTAATGTGGGGAGCTATACTGCACCTAATTTGGGGAACTACACTGCACCTAATGTGGGAGATCTATACTGCACCTAATGTGCGGGGAACTATACTGCACCTAATGTGGGGGAACTATACTGCACCAAATTTGGGGAACTATACTGCACCTAATGTGAGGGAACATGCTGCACCTAATGTGGGGAGCTATACTGCACCTCATTTGGGGGATCTATACTACACCTAATGTGGGGGAACATTATACTGCACCTAATGTAGGGGAACATTATACTGCACCTAATGTACGGGAACATTATACTGCACCTAATGTGGGGGAACATTATACTACACCTAATGTGGGGGAACTATACTGCACCTAATGTGGGGGAACTGTACTGCACCTAATGTGGGGGAACTGTACTGCACCTAATTTGGGGGAACTGTACTGCACCTAATGTGGGGGGACTGTACTGCACCTAATGTGGGGGAACTGTACTGCACCTAATGTGGGGGAATTGTACTTCACCTAATGTGGGGAAATTGTACTGCACCTAATGTGGGGGACTATACTGCACCTAATGTGGGGGAACTGTACTGCACCTAATGTGGGGGAACTGTACTGCACCTAATGTGGGGGAATTGTACTGCACATAATGTGGGGGAATTGTACTGTACCTAATGTGGGGGAATTGTACTGCACCTAATGTGGGGGAATTGTACTGCACCTAATGTGGGGGAATTGTACTGCACCTAATGTGGGGAATTGTACTGCACCTAATGTGGGGAATTGTACTGCACCTAATGTGGGGGAATTGTACTGCACCTAATGTGGGGGAACATTATACTACACCTTATGTGGGGGAACTATACTGCACCTAATGTGGGGGAACTGTACTGCCAAGCCTAATGTGGGGGAACTGTACTGCACCTAATGTGGGGGAATTGTACTGCACCTAATGTGGGGAATTGTACTGCACCTAATGTGGGGGAATTGTACTGCACCTAATGAGGGGGAACATTATACTACACCTTATGTGGGGGAACTATACTGCACCTAATGTGGGGGAACTGTACTGCACCTAATGTGGGGGAACTGTACTGCACCTAATGTTGGGGAACTGTACTGCACCTAATGTGGGGGAACTGTACTGCACCTAATGTGGGGGAACTGTACGGCACCTAATGTGGGGGAACTGTACTGCACCTAATGTGGGGGAACTGTACTGCACCTAATGTGGGGGAACTGTACTGCACCTAATGTGGGGAACGGTACTGCACCTAATGTGGGGGAACTGTACTGCACCTTATTTGGGTGAACTGTACTGCACCTAATGTGGGGGAACTGTACTGCACCTAATGTGGGGGAACTGTACTGCACCTAATGTGGGGGAATTGTGCTTGACCTAATGTGGGGGAACATTATACTACACCTTATGTGGGGGAACTATACTGCACCTAATGTGGGGGAACTGTACTGCACCTAATGTGGGGGAACTGTACTGCACCTAATGTGGGGGAATTGTGCTTCACCTAATGTGGGGAAATTGTAATGCACCTAATGTGGGGGGGACTATACTCCACCTAATGTGGGGGGACTATACTGCACCTAATGTGGGGGGGACTATTCTGCACCTAATGTTTGGGAACTGTACTGCACCTAATGTGGGGGAACTGTACTGCACCTAATGTGGGGGAACTGTACTGCACCTAATGTGGGGGAACTGTACTGCACCTAATGTGGGGGAACTGTACTGCACCTAATGTGGGGGAACTGTACTGCACCTAATGTGGGGAACGGTACTGCACCTAATGTGGGGGAACTGTACTGCACCTTATTTGGGTGAACTGTACTGCACCTAATGTGGGGGAACTGTACTGCACCTAATGTGGGGGAACTGTACTGCACCTAATGTGGGGGAATTGTGCTTGACCTAATGTGGGGGAACATTATACTACACCTTATGTGGGGGAACTATACTGCACCTAATGTGGGGGAACTGTACTGCACCTAATGTGGGGGAACTGTACTGCACCTAATGTTGGGGAACTGTACTGCACCTAATGTGGGGGAACTGTACTGCACCTAATGTGGGGAACATTATACTACACCTTATGTGGGGGAACTATACTGCACCTAATGTGGGGGAACTGTACTGCACTTAATGTGGGGGAACTGTACTGCACCTAATGTTGGGGAACTGTACTGCACCTAATGTTGGGGAACTGTACTGCACCTAATGTGGGGGAACTGTACTGCACCTAATGTGGGGGAACTGTACGGCACCTAATGTGGGGGAACTGTACTGGAACTAATGTGGGGGAACTGTACTGCACCTAATGTGGGGGAACTGTACTGCACCTAATGTGGGGGAACTGTACTGCACCTAATGTGGGGGAACTGTACTGCACCTAATGTGGGGGAACTGTACTGCACCTAATGTGGGGGAACTGTACTGCACCTAATGTGGGGGAATTGTGCTTCACCTAATGTGGGGAAATTGTAATGCACCTAATGTGGGGGGGGGGGGACTATACTCCACCTAATGTGGGGGGACTATACTGCACCTAATGTGGGGGGGACTATACTGCACCTAATGTTTGGGAACTGTACTGCACCTAATGTGGGGGAACTGTACTGCACCTAATGTGGGGAATTGTACTGCACCTAATGTGGGGAATTGTACTGCACCTATTGTGGGGGAATATTATACTACATCTTATGTGGGGGAATTGTACTGCACCTAATGTGGGGGAACGGTACTGCACCTAATGTGGGGGAACTGTACTGCACCTTATTTGGGTGAACTGTACTGCATCTAATGTGGGGGAACTGTACTGCACCTAATGTGGGGGAACTGTACTGCACCTAATGTGGGGGAATTGTGCTTGACCTAATGTGGGGAAATTGTAATGCACCTAATGTGGGGGGACTATACTCCACCTAATGTGGGGGGACTATACTGCACCTAATGTGGGGGGGACTATACTGCACCTAATGTTTGGGAACTGTACTGCACCTAATGTGGGGGAACTGTACTAAACCTAATGTAGGGAATTGTACTGCACCTAATGTGGGGAATTGTACTGCACCTAATGTGGGGGAATTGTACTGCACCTAATGTGGGGGAATTGTACTGCACCTAATGTGGGGGAATTGTACTGCACCTAATGTGGGGGAACTGTACTGCACCTAATGTGGGGGAACTGTACTGCACCTAATGTGGGGGAACTGTACTGCACCTAATGTGGGGGAACTGTACTGCACCTAATGTGGGGGAATTGTGCTTGACCTAATGTGGGGGAACATTATACTACACCTTATGTGGGGGAACTATACTGCACCTAATGTGGGGGAACTGTACTGCACCTAATGTGGGGGAACTGTACTGCACCTAATGTTGGGGAACTGTACTGCACCTAATGTGGGGGAACTGTACTGCACCTAATGTGGGGGAACATTATACTACACCTTATGTGGGGGAACTATACTGCACCTAATGTGGGGGAACTGTACTGCACCTAATGTGGGGGAACTGTACTGCACCTAATGTTGGGGAACTGTACTGCACCTAATGTTGGGGAACTGTACTGCACCTAATGTGGGGGAACTGTACTGCACCTAATGTGGGGGAACTGTACGGCACCTAATGTGGGGGAACTGTACTGCAACTAATGTGGGGGAACTGTACTGCACCTAATGTGGGGGAACTGTACTGCACCTAATGTGGGGGAACTGTACTGCACCTAATGTGGGGGAACTGTACTGCACCTAATGTGGGGGAATTGTGCTTCACCTAATGTGGGGAAATTGTAATGCACCTAATGTGGGGGGGGACTATACTCCACCTAATGTGGGGGGACTATACTGCACCTAATGTGGGGGGGACTATACTGCACCTAATGTTTGGGAACTGTACTGCACCTAATGTGGGGGAACTGTACTGCACCTAATGTGGGGAATTGTACTGCACCTAATGTGGGGAATTGTACTGCACCTAATGTGGGGGAACATTATACTACACCTTATGTGGGGGAATTGTACTGCACCTAATGTGGGGGAACTGTACTGCACCTAATGTGGGGAACGGTACTGCACCTAATGTGGGGGAACTGTACTGCACCTTATTTGGGTGAACTGTACTGCATCTAATGTGGGGAAACTGTACTGCACCTAATGTGGGGGAACTGTACTGCACCTAATGTGGGGGAATTGTGCTTGACCTAATGTGGGGAAATTGTAATGCACCTAATGTGGGGGGACTATACTCCACCTAATGTGGGGGGACTATACTGCACCTAATGTGGGGGGGACTATACTGCACCTAATGTTTGGGAACTGTACTGCACCTAATGTGGGGGAACTGTACTAAACCTAATGTAGGGAATTGTACTGCACCTAATGTGGGGAATTGTACTGCACCTAATGTGGGGGAATTGTACTGCACCTAATGTGGGGGAATTGTACTGCACCTAATGTGGGGGAATTGTACTGCACCTAATGTGAGGGAACTGTACTGCACCTAATGTTCGGGGAACTGTACTGCACCTAATGTGGGGGAATTGTACTTCACCTAATGTGGGGAAATTGTACTGCACATAATGTCGGGGACTATACTGCACCTAATGTGGGGGGAACTGTACTGCACCTAATGTGGGGGGGACTGTACTGCACCTAATGTGGGGGAACTGTACTGCACCTAATGTGGGGGAATTGTACTGCACCTAATGTGGGGGAATTGTACTGCACCTAATGTGGGAGAATTGTACTGCACCTAATGTGGGGGAACTGTACTGCCAACCCTAATGTGGGGGAACTGTACTGCACCTAATGTGGGGAATTGTACTGCACCTAATGTGGGGAATTGTACTGCACCTAATGTGGGGGAATTGTACTGCACCTAATGAGGGGGAACATTATACTACACCTTATGTGGGGGAACTATACTGCACCTAATGTGGGGGAACTGTACTGCACCTAATGTGGGGGAACTGTACTGCACCTAATGTTGGGGAACTGTACTGCACCTAATGTGGGGGAACTGTACTGCACCTAATGTGGGGGAACTGTACGGCACCTAATGTGGGGGAACTGTACTGCAACTAATGTGGGGGAACTGTACTGCACCTAATGTGGGGGAACTGTACTGCACCTAATGTGGGGGAACTGTACTGCACCTAATGTGGGGGAACTGTACTGCACCTAATGTGGGGGAATTGTGCTTCACCTAATGTGGGGAAATTGTAATGCACCTAATGTGGGGGGGACTATACTCCACCTAATGTGGGGGGACTATACTGCACCTAATGTGGGGGGGACTATACTGCACCTAATGTTTGGGAACTGTACTGCACCTAATGTGGGGGAACTGTACTGCACCTAATGTGGGGAATTGTACTGCACCTAATGTGGGGAATTGTACTGCACCTAATGTGGGGGGACATTATACTACACCTTATGTGGGGAAATTGTACTGCACCTAATGTGGGGGAACTGTACTGCCAACCCTAATGTGGGGGAACTGTACTGCACCTAATGTGGGGAATTGTACTGCACCTAATGTGGGGAATTGTACTACTCCTAATGTGGGGGAATTGTACTGCACCTAATGTGGGGGAATTGTACTGCACCTAATGTGGGGGAACTGTACTGCCAACCCTAATGTGGGGGAAGTGTACTGCACCTAATGTGGGGAATTGTACTGCACCTAATGTGGGGATTTGTACTGCACCTAATGTGGAGGAATTGTACTGCACCTAATGTGGGGGAATTGTACTGCACCTAATGTGGGGGAACTGTACTGCCAACCCTAATGTGGGGGAACTGTACTGCCAACCCTAATGTGTGGGAACTACAAAATAATGTGGGGAATCTATACTGCCAACCTAATGTGGGGGACTGCACTGCACCTAATGTGGGGGAACTGTACTGCACCTAATGTGGGGAATGGTACTGCACCTAATGTGGGGGAACTGTACTGCACCTAATTTGGGTGAACTGTGCTGCACCTAATGTGGGGGAACTGTACTGCACCTAATGTGGGGGAACTGTACTGCACCTAATGTGGGGGAATTGTGCTTGACCTAATGTGGGGAAATTGTAATGCACCTAATGTGGGGGGACTATACTCCACCTAATGTGGGGGGACTATACTGCACCTAATGTGGGGGGGACTATACTGCCCCTAATGTTTGGGAACTGTACTGCACCTAATGTGGGGGAACTGTACTGCACCTAATGTAGGGAATTGTACTGCACCTAATGTGGGGAATTGTACTGCACCTAATGTGGGGGAATTGTACTGCACCTAATGTGGGGGAATTGTACTGCACCTAATGTGGGGGAACTGTACTGCACCTAATGTGGGGGAACTGTACTGCACCTAATGTGGGGGAATTGTACTTCACCTAATGTGGGGAAATTGTACTGCACATAATGTCGGGGACTATACTGCACCTAATGTGGGAGGACTATACTGCACCTAATGTGGGGAACTGTACTGCACCTAATGTGGGGGAACTGTACTGCACCTAATGTGGGGGAATTGTACTGCACCTAATTTGGGTGAACTGTGCTGCACCTAATGTGGGGGAATTGTACTGCACCTAATGTGGGGGAATTGGGGAATTGTATTGCACCTAATGTGGGGGAACTGTACTGCCAACCCTAATGTGGGGGAACTGTACTGCACCTAATGTGGGGAATTGTACTGCACCTAATGTGGGGAATTGTACTGCACCTAATGTGGGGGAATTGTACTGCACCTAATGAGGGGGAACATTATACTACACCTTATGTGGGGGAACTATACTGCACCTAATGTGGGGGAACTGTACTGCACCTAATGTGGGGGAACTGTACTGCACCTAATGTTGAGGAACTGTACTGCACCTAATGTGGGGGAACTGTACTGCACCTAATGTGGGGGAACTGTACGGCACCTAATGTGGGGGAACTGCACTTCACCTAATGTGGGGGAACTGTACTGCACCTAATGTGGGGGAACTGTACTGCACCTAATGTGGGGGAACTGTACTGCACCTAATTTGGGGGAACTGTACTGCACCTAATGTGGGGGAACTGTACTGCACCTAATGTGGGGGAACTGTACTGCACCTAATGTGGGGGAACTGTACTGCACCTAATGTGGGGGAATTGTACTTCACCTAATGTGGGGAAATTGTACTGCACATAATGTCGGGGACTATACTGCACCTAATGTGGGAGGACTATACTGCACCTAATGTGGGGAACTGTACTGCACCTAATGTGGGGGAACTGTACTGCACCTAATGTGGGGGAATTGTACTGCACCTAATTTGGGTGAACTGTGCTGCACCTAATGTGGGGGAATTGTACTGCACCTAATGTGGGGGAATTGGGGAATTGTATTGCACCTAATGTGGGGGAACTGTACTGCCAACCCTAATGTGGGGGAACTGTACTGCACCTAATGTGGGGAATTGTACTGCACCTAATGTGGGGAATTGTACTGCACCTAATGTGGGGGAATTGTACTGCACCTAATGAGGGGGAACATTATACTACACCTTATGTGGGGGAACTATACTGCACCTAATGTGGGGGAACTGTACTGCACCTAATGTGGGGGAACTGTACTGCACCTAATGTTGAGGAACTGTACTGCACCTAATGTGGGGGAACTGTACTGCACCTAATGTGGGGGAACTGTACGGCACCTAATGTGGGGGAACTGCACTTCACCTAATGTGGGGGAACTGTACTGCACCTAATGTGGGGGAACTGTACTGCACCTAATGTGGGGGAACTGTACTGCACCTAATTTGGGGGAACTGTACTGCACCTAATGTGGGGGAACTGTACTGCACCTAATGTGGGGGAACTGTACTGCACCTAATGTGGGGGAATTGTGCTTCACCTAATGTGGGGAAATTGTAATGCACCTAATGTGGGGGGGACTATACTCCACCTAATGTGGGGGGACTATACTGCACCTAATGTGGGGGGGGACTATACTGCACCTAATGTTTGGGAACTGTACTGCACCTAATGTGGGGGAACTGTACTGCACCTAATGTGGGGAATTGTACTGCACCCAATGTGGGGAATTGTACTGCACCTAATGTGGGGGAACATTATACTACACCTTATGTGGGGGAATTGTACTGCACCTAATGTGGGGGAACTGTACTGCCAACCCTAATGTGGGGGAACTGTACTGCACCTAATGTGGGGAATTGTACTGCACCTAATGTGGAGAATTGTACTGCACCTAATGTGGGGGAATTGTACTGCACCTAATGTGGGGGAATTGTACTGCAACTAATGTGGGGGAACTGTACTGCCAACCCTAATGTGGGGGAAGTGTACTGCACCTAATGTGGGGAATTGTACTGCACCTAATGTGGGGATTTGTACTGCACCTAATGTGGGGGAATTGTACTGCACCTAATGTGGGGGAATTGTACTGCACCTAATGTGGGGGAACTGTACTGCCAACCCTAATGTGTGGGAACTACAAAATAATGTGGGGGATCTATACTGCCAACCTAATGTGGGGGGAACTGTGCTGCGTACTTAAAGTGGTAGTCCACTAATAAGATATATAAGTGTGCATAGTGTTCATGTTTTGATATCTATAGTCCGGCCCTCCAGCGGTCTGGCCCCCCATTTAAAAAGTTTGAGGACCCCTGACCTAGAGGATGCTACTAGACTTTGAAGTGAGATCTGGAGCTGAATTTGCTTCAGTGCCGGTAAGTAATGGCTGTTATCAGCAGCCAGAACACAGTTAATGCCAGACCTCAGTGATCACAGCAATATCCGGCACTAACACTTTACATGCTGTGATCAAACTTGCAAACTACTGGTGCCAGTGGGTTTTAGGGGGGCTGATCGGGACCTACGTGGGGTGATGCAGGGTCCTATTTATCTGACATGACAACGGAATCCCCTACCTCAGGAATTGTGCTCTGTTATAGGGGAACTCTGATACAGAACATCTTATCCCCTATCCACAGAGTCCAACCGCTGGGACCCCCCTCCCCCACTCTCTCCTTCCCAGCACCCCGGCTCTTCTCATGTATTGAACGATCTAAGCACCGTGCATGGATTACTGTCGACCACTGCGCGAAGAGGTGGCCGACATGTCCCTCTATGTATCTTTATGGGAGAGCCAGAGATACATGGGGGAGCCAGAGATACATGGAGGGGTGTGTTTGCCACTGCTTTGTGCAGTGGTCGACAGGAATCCATGCACGGTGCGTAGATCGCTCCATACATGAGAAGAGCCGGGGTGCTGAGCAGGAGATAGAAGGGGGTCCCAGTGGTCGGATCCCCTGTAATCAGATTCTTATCCCCTATCCTGTGAGTAGGAGAGAGTAAGATGTTCTGTACTAGAGTTCCCCTTAAACCTATGTAAGGCTTTTACTAACTTTTTTTTTTTTTTTATAATGAAAAGTGCCCTTTATTTTATTTGAGCCCCTGTCCTCCAAAATGTCTGTGCACATCCCTGCTAAGAAGGAAACCACTGCTTACAACTTCAGTATGCCTGTACACTATAGGAAAGTGACATTATTTGTAAGGTTTAAAAGTCATACATCCATCTAGTTCGGCTTGCTATTATACCTACACAAAAACCGTTGATAAATTCCCCCCATGGTGTCAGAGTTACTTATGCAGCGATAACAGGAACGTGTCAGAGGAATTATTCTAATCTCAGTGGGGGGTGATTTATGAAGACCTTTGCAGAGATAAAGTTGACTAGTTGCTCATAGCAATCAATCAGATTTTGATCTTTTTATATTATTTTTATTTTCAGGAGCAATCCGATTGCTTCCATTTTTTTTTCTACAAATGCAGCCAATACAAATGACCTGTGGCCAAATAAAAAAATTTGATTTTAGTATTGTTAAATACCTTTTTACAGGTCCTTGATGCCCTCCCAATCCTGAGATATAAGGGTTGATATTTTGTCTGACAATTCAGGGAACCAGATGGGTGTGAACTTCATTTCAATAAGGTAAGTAAATAGGTGGGATTATACAGTCAGGGGGTGTGAATGTTGTACATTGAGGGGCGTGCATGCTTTATACACACCCACTAACTGTATAATCCCATCCATCACCTGATATTTATTCCCATTATTAAAATTAAAGGAGTTATCCACCATAAGGTGATGTTAGTACTTACCTGGCAGTCAGTAATGGACATGCTAAGAAAGGATCTGCACTTGTCTTGGGGCTAAATAGCTGTGTTGTGAGATCACTATAACACTGTGGCTAGCTTTTTGTGAACTGGTATTTCCTGTTTGAGTTTTTCTTTTTTTTTTTTTTACTACAAATACCATAATTCCATTTTCCTCCCTCCCACACATCTGCCACCCCACCCATTGAAACATAAATGAGTTGCATCCATTCAAAAGACATGTGGTTTTTCAATCAGGGTGCCTACAGCTGTTGCAAAAATGCAATTAGTTGCAGATTGATCCCTCTCCCACCAAGTAATCGCTCCACCCATTGAAGCAGACAGGCTCCCTGTCATCAGCTGACTAGTGAGTCAGGTCTCGGCCGCATTGCAACCTGGGAAACATCTGAGACAACAGTCATTTTGTATGCTGTTAAAAAAAATATTGGGTGAAAATCACAGAAGAATTGTGAGAAAACCGTCACACACATGTACAGACACTATATTATGAACTACACTAACTTTGCAGCCCCTGTAGTATAGTCAAATAAAAAAAATTCCTGGAATACCCCTTTAAGTTCACGCCCATCTGACTGATTTCCTGAATTGTCAGAAAAACAATACACCCACATATCTTGAAACAGAAGTGTGTATCAATAAACTGCAAAAATGTGTGTGATCAGGGCACCTATTTAGTTATAGTAACATCTCATTTTATAGGGTTGGCTACAGGTCTTCTTTAAAGGGGTTTGGCCACTAACAGCATTTATCATCTATTTACAGGATAGACGATAAATGTATAGCTGCTGGGGAATGACCAGCGGAACCCCCTACCACTCATGACAGCAGTGGTCTCTGAACGCCCCTGTGAATGAAACAGTAGTGTGCTTGCCTTACCACCACACCATTCAATTTCTATGGGATTGACAGCGATAACCGAGCACTAAAGAAGTAAATGAAATGCTGTAATACCAGAGATAAACTATGGACTAGAGTGGTGCTTTTTTCTAATCCTTACACAACCTTTTTAAGTAAAGGTTTACCTGACATCTATTGTTATAAGGCAGAGGGTGCTATAGGGATTTATGCACTATATAGTGAATTTACTCTATGTTGAATTTTAAAAGTTAACAGAGCGAAAAAATTGCTAAATTCTGTGTGCTTTTGTACTGGATATATTATAAAACAGTGCTAAAAATTATACAGCGTGGTAATAATAACAAAAACAATAACAGTCCCAGTAAAATAATAATGACTGCATAGTTAATAAACACTCCAGGTTTACGGCAAATATACAGTTAGACCATTCTAAATGTACATGATCCATGGGGTTCCTATATTGCTGCATTGGTAAATTAGTTTTATGTTACTTTTGCTTACTGAGATTTCTCTATCCATAAAACATGTAATAAAAGTTGTGTAGTTTGATGCAGCAAATCTGACAATATTCCACTGTTACATACCTTTCTTTGCTTGGCTTAGAGTTAATGTCTGCAACTATATATACATCGGCAAATTTAATGCGGAACTTACTGAGAAGTGAGGCCATCCTGTGAAGATAAAGAATAAAATTTGAATGTAATGTGCCTGTGGTTCCTAGCTAATTTCCATCCAAATGAAAAGCTACTAAAATAAATTCTACTTCAGGTAGGATATATTTCCCTTCTACTCTGAGATGTTTACTAGAAGGAAAATATGCCTGGGCCCTGGGGAAATAAATATATATATTTGATGAACATTTAATTAGAGTCTTTAAAGAGAATAATGAGGATGAGTTGAATTTCCATGAGATTATATTTAGGCTTTAAAGTTTATAAAATAAAGCTGAACAAATAATATGCATAATTACATCATTTTTTCATCCTCAATACGGTTCACTTTTCCGCCTATAAAGATTCGCAGTTTACAATCCTTCCATTTCTTTTTCAAGGTCAGAATATGTGGAATAAGTAATGTTAAACCTGAAAAAAAAAAACAATGGATGCAAGTTGAGTACAACCAACCTGGAAATTCAAGTATGAGTTCAGTTGTGATTAAATAATAACCTTTCCCCCCACCTCCCCAAATTATATTTTCTTGGGGCCTAGAATATTGGAACAGCGTAGAAAGCCAAGTTGCCATTGGCAACCTTTACTACTCGTCTTTCCAAATTTCCCCTTCCCGATATTCTTTTTTGTGCAAATTAGTTGCTACCCATCAAGGCTCTTCTTGCACTGGCAGCATGGCAAAGAAGGCAACACCTGACCTTATAGTTCTCTATAGTTTTGGATGTTTAGACTCATAGGTGGGCCATGAACTTTAATCACTAGTAGAGTACCACCTACTTAGTTCATGCTTAGTGGATATATCCTGAATAGGTTTGTGCATGAATAACAACAATCACCTGTGAGTGGACTCCACTGATCACAAAAACAGGGATCCTGTGCCCCCTTGTTGAATGGAGTGGTGTTTGGACATATGTGTAATGTCCGTTTATTTTATTTTTTCGTATTTTTCTGTTTAGGTGTGTATTCACACACTAGAATGCTCTGAGCAGTTTGCTATTCTCCCTGTATAGGGAATAGTTAATGCTCTAAATCAATGAGAACTCGGGTGGGGTTATTTATACCAGAGTTCTCCTGCATTCTGCTGGTTATTTGTGCAATACTCTTCCATGTCTGCTTGAGCATGCACCTTATATTTATCTTGTGATATTTATTTGAGTTTTAGCCATGGTTAAATAGTCTTGTTTATTGTAGATTTTAGTCTGCGTTTCATCTGTTGGTTTTTAGGATATGTATGTCTGTTCTGCTTAGTCTGTGTTTCACTGAGTCTTGCTTGTTACCCGTGCTCTGTATGTATTAATTTCTGTTTGGTATCCTGGAGTCAATTCTGCTCATCCGGTTTTCAGTCTAGTGCTCTATTTATTATAATTTACATTTGGTATTCTGGAGTCTATTCAGACTCATCCGGTTCTAGTCTAGTGTTTTCATGTATTATATTTCTGTTTCCTACTAGGTCAGCATCCTGATCACATGGTGGAGTGTGCCCACTGGCTAGTAGTCTATTTGGTTTTTATTATGCTGTCTACTCTTTTTGTGGAGTGGGTGTCCAGTTTGTTTCTGTTCTGTGTCCCAGTGTAAACAGTGTTCTATGTTCCTGATCAGTTTGGTGTTTTTGCATTCAGTTCTTCCGTTCATCCCCTGCATCTCTTGGATTCTGCTGTATACTTGTTGCATTCATTTTATCATTTCTGCCATTTATCTGGATTCCAGTTTATGAACTGTTTGTTAGTATACTATATTCTGCCTTGTGTATATAATTATGTAATATTTGGTTGTCTGGAAGTTTTCCCATTTCAGACTTGTGACCGACCATGTATATTATTTGTTTTTACACCACTTCACTTTAGCACAGGGAGGGACGAGCTCCAAGTTGTCGATCCACTGTTTGGGAGAGTGTATATAGGGACTACTTAGGATGCGCGTTCTGTGCCCATGGCAGAGGTCACAGAATGGAAAAATCAGATACTCCTCTGGCGCTCGCAGGATCCGTGTTGGTGGTCAATTGGGTGAGAGACTTCAGTTGCGGTAAAGAATTCAGTCTTTATTGCTTCATAAAGGACAGACAACGCGTTTCGAGGGATCGCCCCTCTTCCTCAGTTCATGGGTACAGAGACAAGTAACATAATGCTTTTTATATGCACAGAGACAAGTAACATAATGCTTTTTATATGCATATAAAAAGCATTATGTTACTTGTCTCTGTACCCATGACCTGAGGAAGAGGGGCGATCCCTCGGAACGCGTTGTCTATCCTTTATGAAGCAATAAAGACTGAATTCTTTACCACACCTGAAGTCTCTCACCCAATTGACCACCAACACGGATCCTGCGAGCGCCAGAGGAGTATCTGATTTTTCCATTCTGTGACCTCTGCCATGGGCACAGAACGCGCATCTTGACTGAACCGCCTCGACTATCTCGAGAAACGGAAGGATACAGGCTGCCGCGGATCACATCATTTCCATACCAAGCCCACAACGGTGTCGCGCTCGCAGCGCGACACAACAAGGTGAGCAATTTTCCACCCCCCATTCCACCTGAATCTTGTCCCCACGAGGTAACGGCACAGGGTGCGCTGGTCTTTTGTTTCCTTTTTTTCCTCTCTTTCTCTAGGGACTACTTAGGGCTCACTCTCCCTGTCCACCCCCGGTCATGACAACACGCTGCCACTCCATTTAACACAAGTACAGCTCCCATCAGGCTCATATTGTTGAACAGGGCAAAGGACCACTATTATAATGTTTACTGATTGATGGGAGTTTGAGGGTACGTTTACACTGGCAGATTTGCTTGCAAACTAGCAGCGTGTTTCCCGCTGCGAGTCTAAATAGGGACGGTCTCTCAGCAGGCTGTCCACAGCCGATTTTCAACACAGAAATTTCCACTGTAGAAAATTTGCCACAGACCATATTTACTTCTATGGTGTCTGTAGTGGAGTTTTCACAATGGAAATTTCTCACACAATCTTGACCTATTGTTGCAAAAAAAAAAAAAGCAGAGAAAAAGAGCAGGTTGAGGGTTCTGAATTCTATTATTATGCTATTAAAGGGGCTAATTTTAATACATAAGAAATGCCTAGTAAGCCAATCATTGGCCACAGCAGTGATCGTCTTAGGCCAGTGATTGACTCACTGAAATTTCTTGTGTCAAGAAAGATACCAGAAAATGGAGATAATTGGGTAAGTGGGCAACATCAGATTGGCAGCATTGGGGAGATTGGTGAAATAAGTACTTCTTTATTTTATAAATTTTTTTACCAATGTGTCACCTCAACCCATTTAAGGCTTCTTTTACACTGCTGTTAGGACATGGCTGTGTGACAGCCGTCAGGGGAGCTGGAGGAATAGCGGGAGAAAAAAATACTACTTGCACCGTCTTTTTCTCCCGCTACTCCCGGTGAAAAACAGCGGCGTCCGATGGATCCCATTGACTATAATGTTGCTGTTGCCCATTGCACCCCGTCAAAATGACGGCCGTCAAACTCGGGGGAAAAAAGAGAGAGTTTGATGGCCATTCTTGATGGTGTGCAACGGCAGTGTAAAAGAAACCTAAGACAGATGCAATGACTATTGATATATTAGGCCTTTAAAGTATTGTTTCAGATCTTCCAGTGCTTATATTTCAGCTTATTTAAATGCAAGTGAGTTTTTTCTTAAATTTCCTTGTAGTATATCTTACCTCCATCATCAAACAGCCACCAAACATCAATAGTGCCCTTATCTTGCTTCTTCTTGAATTGTTCACTAGCTTCTACAATTCTCTGGTTATACTCTCCCATGTGCATTGGTGGAGCTGTACTGACTTCTGAAATATGAAGAAAAATATTGGTCTAAATTGTCAGTACCATACAATGTCAGCATAGAGCCATTAAAATGTATCTTTATATCCTAAGTTAGAGACAAAATTTGATTATAACATCTCATATATTTAATGTCATGCTAAAAAAAATGAAAATTTCAGCTGCCTAGAAGAAAGGAAATGGATTTGTCAAATTAAGCAGAAGGCTGAAATGAGAACAATGCAAACAGTTTAGGAAATGTCAGCTTAAATTATTTAGTAGATGTAAGATCATAGTCCACATTATTTAAAAGTATCAATCTTGACTTCCCTAATGTTTTTTTTCCCTGCAGATGCTTAGTCCGCCTGTCACTTTTCATCCATCACTGGTAGGTTGTTTAACATACAGTATTTTGGTAACAAAATTACAACCAAATGTACAAAATGTTCCCTTTTTCCGACTCTCAATGACACAAAATTAATTTTTCATGAGGTATCATAACTTTACAGAAATCTGTTAGATGGTCCCCAAATGCTATTTTTTAGGCGCTACAGTTCTGAATGGTGCAATTTGTTCATATGTAAAGAATATGTTAGAGATTCCTCAAGAAGTATACCACATGTATGTACAAGTGATACAAAGTTAAAGGGGTTATCTAGGAATAGAAAAATAGAGCTACTGTATTTAAAAAAAAAACGCTCCCTGTCTGCCTCCAGGTTTGGGTGTGGTTCTGCAGCTCGGTTCCATTGAGGTGAATGGAGCCAAGTTGTAAAAACCATGGCCAACCTGGAGACAGACGTGGAGCTGTTTTTGAAAGAAATTAGCTATAGTTTTTCTATTCCTGGATAACCCCTTTAAAGGGGTACTCCGGCCCTAAGACATCTTATCCCCTATCAAAAGGATAGGGGATAAGATGCATGATCGCAGGGGTCCCGCCGCTGGGGACCCCCACAATCTTTCATGCAGCACCCCGCTATCATCAGCCTCCGGAGCGAACATTGCTCCAGGTCTGATGAATCACGACCATGGGGCCAGAGTATTGTGACGTCGCAGCTACGCCCCCGTGTGATGTCATGCTCCTCCCCCTCAATACAAGTCTATGGGAGGGGGTGTGGCAGCCACCACACCCCCTCCCATAGGCTTGCATTGAGGGGGCGGAGTGTTATGTCACATGGGGCAGAGCCGTGACGTCACGATACTCCAGCCCTGTGATCGTGATTCATCAGACCCGGAGCGATGTTCACTCCGGAGGCTGATGATAGCGGGGTGCTGCATGAAAGATTGTGGGGGTCCCCAGTGGTGGGACCCCTGCGATCAGGTATCTTATCCTCTATCCTTTGGATAGGGGATAAGATGTCTTAGGGCTGGAGTACCCCTTTAAAGTCTATGGAATAAGCAACTACTGCATGTGAGCCAAGCAAGTTGTGCATTTTCATATATACAAATCAATAGAAAGTGCCCACAGGACACAATGTGAAACCATTCCCTTTAATAAAGATGATCCTTCTTACATTTCTGTGAAATAGCCAAAATCAAAATGGTGCCTTGTTTTTATATTCCATAGACTCAACTTTATTTGTATCACTTGTGTATAGATATACTACAGAAATCTTTTACAGTTGTGAAGTGAGGGCTTTATTGAATGGTCCTTCTAATTCCAGCACACCCCCACAGATGCTTGATTGAGATTGAAAGGAATTTGAAGGCCAAATTAATATCTTTAACCTATCATGTTCTTCAAACCATTGACACTAGGCAATACAGCTGCTATTAAGAGGTGTACTCGGATTGTACTAATGTTTAGTTAGGTGGTATGTGTCATGGTACCATCTACAGGAATGTTAGGACCCAAGGTTTCCCAGATGAACATTGCCTAAAACATAACACTGCCTTCTTCCCATAGTGTGTGTCTTGGTATCATCTCTTTCCCAGGTAAGTGACACACATAGCTGTCCACATGATGTAAAGGAAAACATGATTCATCAGACCAGGACACCTTCTTCCACTGCGCCATGGTTTATTGTTATGTTTATATGCCCATTGTAGGCACATTTGGTAGTGGACTGAGAATGGGCTGTAATGCAATGTAATCTTATCAACAACTTGTGCCAGAGTGGCTTTTCTGTGGGATAAGAGGAGAAAAGCCAGCCATTGAGCCTTGAGCATATTAATAAACTTTGGGCACCTATTTCATCGGTTCACCCGGTGTCCTTCCTTGGACTGCTACATACCACAAAAATCCCACAAGCTCTTCTGTTTTGAAGATGCTCTGATCCAGGTGTCTAGCTTTTACAGTATGGCCCTTTTACAGTTTTCCTGCTTCCAACACATCAACCTCAAGAATTAACTATTCACATGTTGTGTAGTATATGCCTCCCCTTGACATGTGCCATTTTTAATTCAGGGGTATGCAACTTTACCTGTCAATAGCTGTAATGTTATGGATGAGCAGAGTATTCTCAAATATATTAATTATTCTGCTATTAGTCATTTTGGGCTGGAAAATGCTGACTACAGTGTTTTAATAGTATTACTGGGGAGAAAAGCAACATATATAAAATGACTATTGCACTTGGAACTTAAAGGGGTACTCCGCCCCTAGACAACTTATCCACTGCCCAAAGGATAGGGGATAAGATGCTGATCTTGGCTGCGGCACCCCAGATATCCGGCGCATGGAGTAAAGTTCGCTCTGTGCCAGATGACTGGCGATGCGGGGTGGAGGCTCTTGACGTCATGGTCAAGCACGCTCCTGATGTCACGGCCCCGCCCCCTCAATGCAGACTTGCATTAAGGGTGTGTGGCTGTGACATTACAAGCGGTGTGGCTGTGACATCACAAGCCTCTGGTGCTGCACCCTGTCACGTACCGGCAGGACAGGTAGTGGATCCTCTGGACCGGAGAGGCGATAGCACGGGTTGTACTGGAGGACCGGTTCTAAGCAGTTACTGGTCTTCACCAGAGCCCGCCGCAAAGCGGGATGGATTTGCTGCGGCGGTAACTACCAGGTCGTATCCCCCAGTAACAACTCGACCTCTCTGGCAGCTGATAGCGTGGTACACAGAGAGCAGGCAAGAGCGTAGTCAGACGTAGCAGAGGTCAGGGCAGGCTGCAAGGGTTCACAGGCGAGTATACGGTAGCAACGGGTTCGGCAACGGGCAAGGCAACTATCACAGTAGGGAACGCTTTCTCTGAGGCACAAGGCACAAAGATCCGGCAAGGGCAGGAAGGGGCAGGTGCCTTTTATTGGGAAGGACAGTGGGAGGTGAGGAACCAGCGCACCAATTACCGGTGCGCTGGCCCTTTAAATTTACTGAAGTCGCCGTGTGCGCGCCCTACAGAGCGGGCCGCGTGCCGGGATGCAGAGGAGCCGAGAGCCGTGCGGGAAGAAGGCAGGCCGAACAGGGACGCGGCGCGTGAGCGTGGGACCAGCCGCCACGCCAGCCGCGTCTCTGCCACTGTGGGGCCCGTGCTCCCGGTTAGTGGGTCTGACCAGGAGACGCCGGAACCCAGGAGCGGAGGACAGAGGCAGCGGGTGCTCCGGTCCAGAGGTGAAGACCGGAGCGCTCGCTGTGACACACCCGATGCTGTAAACGAACGCCAGGTGCAGCAGGGAGATTGCAGATAGGGTGTCTAGGGGTGGAGTGCCCCTTTAATTATTTTTTTATATTTTCCCATACTTCCTGCATATAACTTCAAATAAGTGGAATGTGGAAAATGCCTTAATATAATATTGGTATGATATGGAACTTTATATTTTGCTGCGTCAGTTCTGTGAGAGCTGGTAGCTTTGAGAGCAATTACAGTGATAGATAGCCTGTCATGTGGGCACTAAGAGTGGCGATTAGTAGCTCTTGACATGTTCAGTATTGCACAACATAGTGTAATGGGAGAGGTGATAACACCATCAAGCATCTGAAGTGCATCTTTCCACAAATTGTTATCTTCTCAGAATACTGTCAGAAACAATTTACTAGTACTTGTTTTATTTACAATATTTTGTTACATCAAAAACTGCAGTACATTTAGGAGCAATTTCCATACTTAATTAACATATTATCTTATGTGCATAAAATGTGGTTAATTTTGTGTTCTAAAATTATCTAATTTAGAAAATGTTGAGTTTTTAGATTATTTTTCCATAAAACATAAATTGTCATGATGTAATGCAAAGGAAATTATTTGGGGCATTATAGAAGTGCAAATGTTGATGATACTCAGGGGCTTTGGTGCCAGGGGAACTAGTGAGTTTCCTGAAAACATTATGACACTGCTACCACCAACTACGACAGTGGATATCAATTATATTGGGCAATTGAAGAATAGAAAGACCTTTGTCAGCTTGGTGTGAAATCATCTTACTGTCTTAATAAAGGAAGAATCTGTTTATTAAAGTGGTTGTCTGCCGCTAGAAAAATGTTTTATATGCCTGCCCCATCCCCTGCTGCTGTTTAGACAGTGCCCGGTCTCCACTGATCAGTGACTCCATGTGCCCAGTTAGACTAACAGGAAACGGAGGGTCAGCAAATCAATGATGATAGCAGTGACCCCCTCAGTGACTGATTGGCTGAGCAGGGATTTCCAGTCTGCCAAGACCCTGCACCAGGAAGTGCTGATCAGCAGACCAGCAACAGTGGGGGATTGGGCAGGTCAGTATCCCCTTTTTTAGCCAGCCTAAGCTCTTTTTTCTAGGGCTGGACAGTTTTTTATTTATTTTTAACACTATTGTACAATGGCATTCTGGTATCTTCTCTATGTAAAACCAAAAAGCCTTTAAATGTATTTGTACAGCCAGTGGAACGCTGAGCACAAGCAGTTGACAGTGCTGTTGAAAGAGTTTATTGGTGTAAAAAATGTTGGTCACACAGGAGTCATTTGACAGTCCTAATCTACAGTAACCAATCTGTGTTTCCTTGTATGTGTATATCTGTGTATATATATCTACATACTGTATATATATATATATATATATATATATATATATATATATATATATTGCTACATATACACTTACTGGCTACTTTATTAGGTACACATTGCTAGTACAAGGTTGGGCCCTCTTTTGACTTCAGATCTGCCTTCATTCTTTGTGCCATACATTCTACAAGGTGCTGGAAACATTCATTAGAGATTTTAGCCATAAGGACATGATCACACAGTTGTTGTAGATTTGATGGCTTCACATCCATGATGCAAAACTCCCATTCCACCACAACTCAAAGTTGCTCTATTGGATTGAAATCTGGTGACTGTGGATGCCATTGGAGTGCAGTGACCTCATTGTCATGTTCAAGAAACCTATTTGAGATGATGTGAGCTTTGTGACATGGTGCATTATCCTGCTGTAAGTAGCAATCAGAAGATGGGTACACTGTAGTCATAAAGGGATGACATGATCAGCAACAATACTCAAGTAGAGAAAACACTTTTCCCACATTTTGGTTGAATCCACATAGGTCAGAACTGCTGCAAATTTGTGTATTTGTGATTGATGTTACCAGTTTGTGTCTACAGTAGGGGTGACAAACACAGCAAAAAAAATCTGCACGTAAGAATGAGATGTACAAATGGCCCTGAGTTCATCATAGATAAGTGTAGCAAGTCAACTGTGCCTGTTACTGAGTGAAACAGGACTGATATGTGGATAATTGCCTATATGACAGCTATTATGATAACATGTTACTGTGATTAACATTTTGAAGGGGACAGTCCCAATTTTAGAATAATTTTGGGACTATTCTGTCTTTTTTACAATTTTATCCTATTTTGACGACAGCAGCCACTGGTCACGATTCTTAAAGGGGTAAAACTTTTTTTTTTTAAATCAACTGGTGCCAGAAAGTTAAACAGATTTGTAAATCACTTCTATTAAAAAAATCTTAATCCTTCCAGTACTTTTTAGGGGCTGTATATTAAAAAGAAATCCAAAAAAGAAATGCATTTCCTCTGATGTCATGACCACAGTGCTCTCTGCTTACCTCTGCTGTCCATTTTAGGAACTGTCCAGAGCAGCATATGTTTGCTATGGGGATTTTATCATGCTCTGGACAGTTCCTAAAATGGACAGCAGAGGTCAGCAGAGAGCACTGTGGTCATGACATCAGAGGAAATGCTTCTCTTTTTAGGATTTCTCTTTAGTATACAGCCCCTAAAAAGTACTGGAAGGATTAAGATTTTTTTAAAGAAGTGATTTACAAATCTGTTTAACTTTCTGGCACCAGTTGATTTAAAAAAAAAAAGTTTTCCACGGGAGTACCCCTTTAACGTGGCCACATGCCATACTGCCTTATGGCACCATGGCCACTTTGTCAGTAAGCAGTGGCTCCCAGTATGTTGCACCCTTAGAAGTGGAGCAGGAGGACATCAGGACGCTCAGGAGAGCTAGCTGTGAGTCTGGATACTGGCCTGGTCCATGAACCCTAGAGTGCCAGAGCACTGGAGCGGGTATGGGGCGGGACGGTAACTTAACTACCGTTCATATCAGCCTTCAGTGCTACTGCTCCTCTAGTGGGCATTGTGCTCCAATCTAAATCAGATCTGACTTTTTCTAGACTCCTGACAGTGCAGAGGAGCACAATGCTGCCACTTTACTGGTCAATTTATCAAAATCACATCGGGTCTCAGGAGTGATTAACAACATTTGACATGTCTGAGCAACACGTCAAAAGTAGTTTTTACTGACAGTAATGCCTTAAAAGGGTACTTTTTTTTAGTTTTTTTTAAATCAACAGGTGCCAGAAAGTAGAACAGATTTGTGAATTACTTCTATTTAAAAATCTTAACCCTTCCAGTACTTATCAGCTGCTGTATGCTCCACAGGAAATTATTTTCTTTTAAAATTTATTTTCTGTCTGACCACAGTGCTCTCTGCTGACACCTCTGTCTGTCTGTCTCAGGAACTGTCCAGAGTAGGAGCAAATCCCCATAGCAAACCTCTCCTGCTCTGGACAGTTCCTGACATAGACAGAAGTGTCAGCAGAGAGCAATGTGGTCAGACAATAAAGACATTCAAAAAGAAAAGAACTTCCTGTGGAACATACAACAGTAAGTATTGGAAGGGTTAAGATTTTCGAATAGAGGAAATATACAAATCTGTTTAACTTTCTAGCACCAGTTGATTTAAAAAAAAAATATATATTTTTCACCGGAGTACCCCTTTAAGCTTTACAAATGAAGGTATGTTTGAAGTGGGGGTGTATTCTGAAACCCCAAGTGGGACATAAAGAGCTTGTCCATCCCACATAGAACAATTTTGTAAAAGCACTGCCGTCACGGTATGATATTTATATAATAATGCATGATGATGTAGAATGCATTATTTCCATCACAATGGCATGATGAATGAAAATTGGACAAAATAATTATAGGAAGTAAAGTGCTCTGCTGATGAAAAGTTTCTTGAGTATTAAACGTCCATACTTGTGTACACGTTTATCATTTGTGTTTGTCTGGTCTTTTTAATTTTTCAGAGTATAAATAGCTCCTGACAGGTTATCATACAGACTGTGCCAGCGGATCTATCTCACTGACCCTGTCAACACCAGCAATCACAAATTCAATGCATATATTTGTATAGAAAATCATTTTAGTCTGGAATAAAATTACATTAAAATACAATGTGTGATCAGTTTGCAGAGAACATGACATGGTTTTGAATCTGAAAAGTTGATAATATATTTAAATTGACTTGTTTTCGGTGAAAGATTCTTTTTTTTTTAGTTCAAGTTCATTTCCTCAGGAGGGCAATTCATATTCATAAATATATTGTGGGTTTTGTATTGCTGCCATATTATCTGTCCAAGTGTCTTGCCTGATTTAGAAGTTCACGAGTCAAGTTTCTATTCTAATAAAAATGCTTTGGAGCGGACACAAAACTAAAGTCTATGCATTACTAAAAGTAACTGATAAATATAACTCTTCCATGTTAATTTAAAGGGGTTATCCAGGAACAGAAAAACAGAGCCACACCTGTCCTCAGGTTATGTGTGGTATTTCAACTTAAAGGGGTTGTCCAGGTTGTGTGTGGTATTACAGCTCAGAGCCATTGAAGTAAGTGGATTTAAAGGGGTTATCCAGGAAAAAACTTTTTTTTATATATATCAACTGGCTCCAGAAAGTTAAACAGATTTGTAAATTACTTCTAAATCTTAATCCTTTCAGTACTTATGAGATTCTGAAGTTGAGTTGTTCTTTTTTTGTCTAAGTGCACTCTGAGGACATGTGTCTTGGGAAACGCCCAGTTTAGAAGAGGTTTGCTATGTGGATTTGCTTCTAAACTAGGCGGTTCCCGAGACAAGTGTTATCAGAGAGCACTTAGACACAAAAGAACAACTCAACTTCAGAAGCTCATAAGTACTGAAAGGATTAAGATTTTTTAATAGAAGTAATTTACAAATCTGTTTAACTTTCTGGAGCCAGTTGATATATAAAAAAAAAAAGTTTTTTCCTGCATAACCCCTTTAAATCCACTTACTTCAATGGCTCTGAGCTGTAATACCACACACAACCTGAGGACAGGTGTGGTGCTGTTTTGGAAGAAATCAGCTCTATTTTTCTATTCCTAGATAACCCCTTATAGGGGTACTCCGCCCCAGGACATCTTATCTCCTATCCATAGGATAGGGGATAAGATGTCTGATCGCGGGGGTCCCGCTCCTGGGGACCCCCAGGATCTCGGCTGCAGCACCCCACTTTCATTACTGCACAGAGCTAGCTTGCTCTGTGCATAATGATGGGTGATACTGGGGCCGGAGCATCGTGCCGTCACAGCTACACCCCTTGTGACATCACAGCCCGCTCCCTTAATGCAAGTCTATGGGAGGGGGTGTGACGGCCGCCATGCCCCCTCCCATACACTTGTATTGAGGGGGCGGAGCCATCACATCACGATGCTCTGGCACCTGTATCGCCCGTCATTACGCACAGAGCGAGTTTGCTCTGTGCAGTAAGGACAGTGGGGTGCCGCAGTCGAGATTGACCGAGATTGGATAGGGGATAAGATGTCCAGGGGTGGAGTATCCCTTTAAAGATTCTTCTATCCTTTTAGTTGGTTTTTCCAATAAAAGTGCAGTTGACAGCTGGCACCTAACTTTACTATTAATCACATTGATTCAGTGATTGGGAAAGGGTATTTCATGTCTTTTTTTATACAGTTAGAGATGTAGTTGCTTTTAAGCATACATTGATATAGTTGGGGTCACTGAGACATGGCTGGACTCCTCGCATGACTGGGCTGTCAATCTGCAGGGGTTTACATTGTTTCGCAAGGATAGAATGAACAGAAAAGGTGGTGGAGTCTGTCTGTATGTAAGAAGTGGTATGAAAGTCAGTGTGAACGATGCCATAGTGTGTGATGATTCTGAGGATGTGAAATCACTGTGGGTAGAATTACAAAAGGAGGGAAATACTGAAAAAAATAGTATTTGGTGTAATCTACAGACCCCCTAATATCACTGAAGAGATAGAAGGTCAGCTGTATAAACAAATAGAGAGGGCCGCCCGGGCAGGTACAGTGGTAATAATGGGAGATTTTAACTATCCAGATATAGATTGGGGTCCGGGGTTGGCTAAAACTACAAAGGGGCGACAATTCCTAAATTTATTGCAGGATAATTTTATGGGCCGGTTTGTGGAGGACCCAACAAGAAGTGATGCCTTGTTGGATCTGATCCTTTCCAACAACGCAGAGCTGGTTGGTAATGTAACTGTGCGGGAAAACCTTGGTAATAGCGACCACAATATAGTTACTTTTGACTTAAAATGTAGAAAACAAAGACAGGCGGGGAAGGCAAAAACATATAACTTTAAAAAGGCAAATTTCCCTGGGCTGAGATCTGCACTACAGGACATAGACTGGGGGGAGGTGTTCTCAAATACTGATACAGAAGGTAAATGGGACATCTTTAAATCAACTCTAAATAACTATACAGATAAATATATACCAAAGGGGAACAAATATAAATGATTAAAACTAAATCCTACATGGCTGACAAATGATGTTAAAAGAGCAATAAACAACAAAAAAATAGCCTTCATAAAATACAAATCTGATGGGTCAGCGATAACATTTAAACAGTACAAAGAGCTTAATAAAATCTGTAAAAATGTAATAAAAACAGCAAAAATTCAAAACGAGAGACAGGTGGCCGAAGAAAGCAAAACTAATCCTAAATATTTTTTTAGATATATAAATGCAAAAAAACCAAGGACAGAGCATGTAGGACCCCTTAATAATGATAATGGGGAGGTTGTCACAGGCGATCAAGAGAAGGCGGAGCTACTGAATGGGTTCTTTAGTTCTGTATACACTATGGAAAAAGGAGCTGACATTGGCCAGGTCAGTGCTGGTAACACATCATGTAATGTACTGAACTGGCTTAACCCCTTCAGGACCAAGCCCATTTTGGCCTTAAGGACCAGAGCGTTTTTTGCACATCTGACCACTGTCACTTTAAACATTAATAACTCTGGAATGCTTTTAGTTATCATTCTGATTCCGAGATTGTTTTTTTGTGACATATTCTACTTTAACATGGTGGTAAATTTTTGTGGTAACTTGCATCCTTTCCTTGTGAAAAATCCTAAAATTTGATGAAAAATTTGAAAATTTTGCATTTTTCTAACTTTGAAGCTCTCTGCTTGTAAGGAAAATGTATATTACAAATAAAAAAATTTTTTATTCACATATACAATATGTCTACTTTATGTTTGCATCATAAAAGTGATGAGTTTTTACTTTTGGAAGGCACCAGAGGGCTTCAAAGTTCAGCAGCAATTTTCCAATTTTTCACAAAATTTTCAAACTCACTATTTTTCAGGGACCAGTTCAGGTTTGAAGTGGATTTGAAGGGTCTTCTTATTAGAAATACCCCACAAAAGACCCCATTATAAAAACTGCACCCCCCAAAGTATTCAAAATGACATTCAGTCATCATTTTAACCCTTTAGGTGTTTCACAGGAATAGAAGCAATGTGAAGGAGAAAATTCACAATCTTCATTTTTTACACTTGCATGTTCTTGTAGACCCAATTTTTTAATTTTTACAAGGGGTAAAAGGAGAAAATGTATACTTATATTTGTAGCCTGATTTCTCTCGAGTAAGCACATACCTCATATGTCTATGTAAAGTGTTCGGTGGGCGCAGTAGAGGGCTCAGAAGGGAAAGAGCGATAAGGGGATTTTGGAGAGTACGTTTTTCTGAAATGGTTTTTGGGGGGCATGTTGCATTTAGGAAGCCCCTATGGTGCCAGAACAGCAAAAAACCCTCACATGGCATACCATTTTGGAAACTAGACCCCTTGAGGAACATAACAAGGAATAAAGTGAGCCTTAATACCCCACAGGTGTTTCACGACTTTTGCATATGTAAAAAAAAAAATTTTTTTTCACTAAAATGTGTGTTTCCCCCCAAATTTCACATTTTTCCAAGGGTTAATAGCAGGAAATACCCCCCAATATTTGTAACCCCTTCTCTTCTGAGTATGGAGGTACCCCATAAGTTGACCTGAAGTGCACTATGGGCGAACTACAATGCTCAGAAGAGAAGGAGTCATATTTGGCTTTTTGAGAGCAAATTTTGCTCGGGGGGCATGTCACATTTAGGAAGCCCCTATGGTGCCAGAACAGCAAAAAAAAAACACATGGCATACCATTTTGGAAACTAGACCCCTTGAGGAATGTAATAAGGAATAAAGTGAGCCTTATTACCCCACAGGTGTTTCACGACTTTTGCATATGTAAAAAAAAAAATTTTTTTTCACTAAAATGTGTGTTTCCCCCCAAATTTCAAAATGTGTGTTTCCCCCCAAATTTTTTGCTCGGGGGGCATGTCACATTTAGGAAGCCCCTATGGTGCCAGAACAGCAAAAAAAAAACACATGGCATACCATTTTGGAAACTAGACCCCTTGAGGAATGTAATAAGGAATAAAGTGAGCCTTATTACCCCACAGGTGTTTCACGACTTTTGCATATGTAAAAAAAAAAATTTTTTTTCACTAAAATGTGTGTTTCCCCCCAAATTTCACATTTTCCAAGGGTTAATAGCAGGAAATACCCCCCAATATTTGTAACCCCTTCTCTTCTGAGTATGGAGGTACCCCATAAGTTGACCTGAAGTGCACTATGGGCGAACTACAATGCTCAGAAGAGAAGGAGTCATATTTGGCTTTTTGAGAGCAAATTTTGCTCGGGGAGCATGTCGCATTTAGGAAGCCCCTAAGGTGCCAGAACAGCAAAAAAAAAAAAAAACACATGGCATACCATTTTGGAAACTAGACCCCTTGAGGAACGTAACAAGGGGTACAGTGAGCATTTGCCCCCCACTGGTGTCTGACAGATCTTTGGAACAGTGGGCTGTACAAGTTTTCATTTTCACGGACCACTGTTCCAAAGATCCGTCAGACACCTGTGGGGGGTAAATTCTCACTGCACCCCTCATTACATTCCGTGAGGGGTGTCGTTTCCGAAATGGGGTCACATGTGGGGTTTTGTTTTTTTTGCGTTTGTCAAAACCGCTGTAACAATCAGCCACCCCTGTGCAAATCACCTCAAATGTACATGGTGCGCTCTCCCTTCTGGGCCTTGTTGTGCGCCCCCAGAGCCCTTTGCGCTCACATATGGGGTATCTCTGTAGTCGGGAGAAATTGCGTTACAAATTTTGGGGGGCTTTTTTCCCTTTTACCTCTTGTGAAAATGTAAAGTATAGGGCAACATCAGCATGTTAGTGTAAAAAAAAAAATGTTTACACTAACATTCTGGTGTAGACCCCAACATTTCCTTTTCATGAAGGGTTAAAGAAGAAAAAGCCCCCCAAACCTTGTAATGCAATTTCTCCCGAGTACAGCGATACCCCATATGAGACCCTAAACTGTTGCCCTGAAATACGACAGGGCTCCAAAGTGAGAGCGCCATGTGCATTTGAGGCCTAAATTAGGGTTTTGCATAGGGGTGAACATAGGGGTATTCTACGCCAGTGATTCCCAAACAGGGTGCCTCCAGCTGTTGCAAAACTCCCAGCATGCGTGGACAGTCAACGGCTGTCCGGCAATACTGGGAGTTGTTGTTTTTCAACAGCTGGAGGCTCTGCTTTGGAAACAGTGGTGTACCGGACGTTCTTATTGGGGGAGGGGGGCTGTGTAGGGGTATGTGTATATGTAGTGTTTTTAACTTTTTATTTTATTTTGTGTTAGTGTAGTGTAGTGTTTTTAGGGTACAGTCACATGGGCGGGGGATTACAGCAAGTTTCCCAGCGCAAAATTTGTTGCATCTCAAGATGCGAGAAACCCACTGTAAAAGCCTCGCCCATGTGAATGTACCCTGTACATTCACGGGGGTGGCGGGGGGGGGGGGGGGGGGTTTGCACCAGCTGTTGCAAAACCACAACTCCCAGCATGCATGGTCTGTTAGTGCATGCTGGGAGTCATAGTTTTGCAACAGCTGGAGGCACACAGGTTAGGAAACACTGAGTTAGAAACAGACAATGTTTCCCAACCAGTGTGTCTCCAGTTGTTGCAAAACTACAACTCCCAGCATGCCCAGACAGCTGAAGGGCATGCTGGTAGTTGTAGTTTTGCAACAGCTGGAAGAGCACAGATTGGAGACCATTATACAATGGTCTCCAAACTGGGGCCCTCCAGATGTTGCAAAACTACAACTCCCAGCATGCATGGTCAGTTAGTGCATGTTGGGAGTTATAGTTTTGCAACAGCTGGAGGCACACAGGTTAGGAAACACTGAGTTAGAAACAATGTTTCCCAACCAGTGTGTCTCCAGTTGTTGCAAAACTACAACTCCCAGCATGCCCAGACAGCTGAAGGGCATGCTGGGAGTTGTAGTTCGGCAACATCTGAAGGGCCAGATGTTGCTGAACTAAAACTCCCAGCATGCCTGGACAGTCAGTGCATGCTGGGAGTTGTAGTTTTGGAACAGCTGGAAGAGCACAGATTGGAGACCATTATACAATGGTCTCCAAACTGGGGCCCTCCAGATGTTGCAAAACTACAACTCCCAGCATGCCCAGACAGCCAAAGGCTGTCTAGGCATGCTGGGAGTTGTAGTTTTCAGACTCCTAGAAGCAGCAGTGAAGATCTTCACTGCTGCCTCTGAGGACTACATACTTACCCGTCGCTGCTCGTCCACGTGGCCGGTCCTGCCGCTGCTCCTCGGTCCCGCCGCTGCTCCAGGTAAGTCCGCCGGTCCCCACGTGTTCCCCCCGAATGCCGCAGGTCCCCGCGAGCCCCTGCAGCTTTCGTCCCCCGTTCTGCCCGACTTCCAGGGGCGGGCAGTGCGGGGGATCTGAACTTTCACCCCAGATCACTGTGATTGGTCCACAGGGACCAATCACAGTGATCGCTGACCAGGACCATCAATGGATGGTCCTGGGGGTGAAGCAGAAGTTGTCCCCTGCTGGAAACAGCGGGACTTCTGCCAGTTAACCCGTGCGATGCCGGGTTAACTGAATGTCATTTATAAACGCCGGGATGCGCGAACGCACTGCACAACCCGGCGTTTATATATGACATTCTGCGGGAAGGGGTTAATGTAGAGATGGTACAAGGTAAGTTAAGTGATATAAATGTAAGCAAATCTCCAGGGCCGGATGGACTGCACCCAAGAGTTCTTAGATAGGTAAGTTCAGTAATATCTGTACCCCTGTTCATGATATTTAGAGATTCTCTGGTGTCTGGTATTGTGGGACTGGCGCAAGGCGAATGTGGTGCCAATCTTCAAAAAGGGCTCTAGGTCTTCCCCAGGAAACTATAGACCGGTAAGTCTAACGTGCATTGTGGGTAAATTGTTTGAAGGACTTATAAGGGATTACATACAGGAATACATAGGGGATAATTGTATTATAAGTGATAGCCAGCATGGGTTTACTAAGGATAGAAGTTGTCAAACCAATCTAATTTGCTTTTATGAAGAGGTGAGTAGAAGCCTTGACAGAGGAATGGCTGTGGATATAGTGTTTCTGGATTTTGCTAAAGCGTTTGATACTGTCCCTCACAGACGTCTGACAGGTAAGTTAAGGTCTTTGGGCTTGGAAACTTTAGTTTGTAACTGGATTGAACACTGGCTCATGGATCGTACCCAGAGAGTGGTGGTCAATGATTCGTACTCTGATTGGTCCCCGGTAATTAGTGGTGTACCCCAAGGTTCTGTACTGGGCCCGCTGTTGTTTAATTTATTTATTAATGATATAGAGGATGGTATTAACAGCTCTGTTTCTATCTTTGCAGATGACACCAAGCTTTGTAGCACGGTACAGTCTATAGAGGATGTGCATAAGTTACAAGATGACTTGGATAGACTAAGTGTCTGGGCATCCACTTGGCAAATGAGGTTCAATGTGGATAAATGTAAAGTTATGCATCTGGGTACTAATAACCTGCATGCATCGTATGTCTTAGGGGGGATTAAACTGGCAGAGTCACTGGTAGAGAAGGATCTGGGTGTACTTGTAGATCACAGACTACAGAATAGCATGCAATGTCAGGCTGCTGCTTCCAAAGCCGGCAGGATATTGTCATGTATCAAAAGAGGCATGGACTCAAGGGACAGGGACATAATACTCCCCCTTTATAAAGCATTGGTACGGCCTCACCTGGAATATGCTGTTCAGTTTTGGGCACCTGTCCATAAAAGGGACACTGCGGAGTTGGAAAGGGTGCAGAGTTGTGCTACTAAACTAATATGGGGCATGGAACATCTTAGCTATGAGGAGCGATTAAAGGAGTTACAATTGTTTAGTCTTGAGAAGAGACGTTTAAGGGGGGGATATGATAAACGTATATAAGTATATTAATGGCCCATACAAAAAATATGGAGAAAAACTGTTCCAGGTTAAACCCCCCCAAAGGACGAGGGGGCACTCCCTCCGTCTGGAGAAGAAAAAGCTTAGTCTCAAGGGGCGACACGCCTTCTTTACCGTGAGGACTGTGAATTTATGGAACGGTCTACCTCAGGAACTGGTCACAGCAGGAACAATTAACAGCTTTAAAACAGGATTAGATACATTCCTGGAACAAAATAACATTAATGCTTATGAAGAAATATAAAATCCCATCCCTTCCCCAATATCGCGCCACACCCCTACCCCTTAATTCCCTGGTTGAACTTGATGGACATATGTCTTTTTTCGACCATACTAACTATGTAACTATGTCATTTGCAAAAACTTTTTATATAATGTAGATGATAACATTATTTGTCATATACATTGTACAAACACAAAATACGGGAAGTGAGGGCGGGACAAGCAGGGGACTGAGGACAAGCAGGGATCTGTGCAGTGAGGCTCTGTGACACGCTCCCGGCTCACACAGCAGGCTGAATGATAAAACAGGAGCCTGCACAGGCAATAGCTGCAGGGACAACACAGCTTTTTTAACCCAAAAATATACCCATTTTTAACCAGTATATATTAGAAATATACATATATTTTATATATGTTATTATCTACTTTATATAAAAGGTTTTTTGCAAATAACTGTGTCAATTTAAATTGCACCTGTCGCTTAAAAAACAAAAAATGTTGACATGTCCAAAAAAATTCAAAAGTTTTGAACACTCAGATCCTAATTGCTAGATAGAGCTGGGAGAAAAACATGGCTGACTAAGACCCCGACCGATCAAAACGTTTGGCATATCTCTATATCATGTCAAAAGTTTGACAATATATTATAGATGGCATACCATTTTATTAAATAGGTAGTGCATATGATAGGTATGGGGGCAGCCAGGCTCAGACTGACCTACAGGGGAACAGGTGGTTCCCCTGGCAGGCCCCTTAATATCATGTCTCCACATTTAACTGCAATTTGTACAGATTCGTGGCAAAACCCCATCAGTTTTGCACCAATCACAGTAGATTTGTGATGTCTTTAAAACTTAGCATTTAATGTGCAGTATAAAACCACAAGACCCCACTGACAATACAACAACAGATATTTGTCATATAAAACAATGACCCAGAGACCAAGAAAGCTGGTGTAGCAGTGTGGTCGGCGAGAGGCTGGCATCTGCAGTGGCGGTATGCCCAGCTTTGGCGTCTGTTATCCGCGGATAACAGGCGGATAACAGACGCCAAAGCTGGGCATACCGCCACTGCAGATGCCAGCCTCTCGCCGACCACCACTGTGGTATCCGTGAGTCCATACCCAGGAGTAGGGCTCTACCCTGGGTTTCTAGCACATCGCTTTCCCAGTCAATGTACTGTATAATGATGGGTTATCTATGAACGTTGGATGTAATAGCGATGGACTGATTTTGTTTTGTGCACGATATTGTTTTTGATGCACTTTGTTGGCCGTGACTTCTAATCATTTTATATGGTTTATTTGTCTTGATTTCTATTGTATAAGATTGACTACATTGGGCCTTCTAGCCCCTGATGAACCCATCAACTTGGGGGAAACGCGTTGGGCAGGTTTTTTGTTATCTTAAGTGTAGGGGCTGACAAAGGGGTAGAACGGGGCAGGGGTAATCCTTTCAAGGACGAGTGCCCCGACAGTTCCCTGAGCGAGCAGGGGTAGCGGCACTACATCTCCCCGCTAGGGTTTTCTTAGGGCTACCATCCCTACCCTCCCTGTACTTTTCCATCATACCCCTATCCCCTGACTTCTTTATTTTGGCCAATTTTTGACACGGGCTCGGACTGCTACACCAGCTTTCTTGGTCTCTGGGTCATTGTTTTATATGACAAATATCTGTTGTTGTATTGTCAGTGGGGTCTTGTGGTTTTATACTGCACATTAAATGCTAAGTTTTAAATTGTTATACCCCTTCTGTGAATTCTGATTTGACATTGGGTACCGCAATATTTTTTTCTGTGAATCATTGTGTGATGTCTTTGCAACATCCTCAAGGTCTGAAAAGAGTAAAATTAGTAAAATGTGCATGTCATTTTAGGGTGGGCTCAATTTAACTGCTGGGCCGTAGGAACCCCAGTCCAACACTGGAGGCAGCCCAACAGTCCCCCAACAGCAAACATACACGGAAAGAAAAAATGTATTAACATACCTGTTCATGGATGCTCAGTACATAATGCTGACAGATGTGTTACTGTTACTGATCCCTACCTCACCACTGAATTACACATACACATTGATCCAAAATCTAGCTAATACTGTATGTATGACAAGCTTGAGCTCTGTATTTATTATCTGAGCTCCCTGAGCTCTTAATATTGCATTATACAAGGATGGAGAAGAATACATCAGTAAACTAGAATCAGAACATGATAGATAAAGCAATATACTGGAATCACTACTCTAAGTGTAACATAGATAGTATGGTTGAAAAAAGACCAACATGTTTAGCCAAGGGCAGGAAGAAGATGTACATTAAAGGGGTTCTCCGCTGCCCTGCTTCTACAGCTCAGCTCCCCAGCTTCCGGAAGTTTATTGTTCCGAACGGCTGTGTGTCGGCTTCCGTGTTCAGGGCCGCCCCTCGTGACGTCATGCCCGCCCCCTCGTTACGTCACAGCTGCCCCCTCAACATAAGTCTATGGGAAGGGGACTTCACGCCCGTCATGCCCCCTTCCCATAGACTTATGTTGAGGGGGCGGCCGTGACGTCACGATGGGGCAGGCGTGACAGCACGAGGTGCGGCCCTGAACAAGGAAGCCCGCACATAGCCGTTCGGAACAATAAACTTCCGAACGCTGGGGAGCGGAGCTCCAAAGGCATGGCAGGGGAATACCCCTTTAAAAGGGTATTGCGGCCAAATACATCTTATTCCCGCCACTGGGACCCCCCGCGATCTCCGTGCGGCACCCGCATTCTATGAGGGCTGTGTCTCCAGTCTCGGAAACTTCTTTGTTTCCGGGACTGGACACATGACATGCCACGCCCCCTTCTATAGACATGAATGGAGGGGGCATGGCGTGACATCACGAGGGGGTGTGGTGTGACACCACGTCTCCAGTCCCGGAAACAAAAAGGAGATTGAGGGGGGTCCCATTGGTGGGCCCCCCGGCAATCAGATATCTTATCCCATATCCTTTAAATAGGGGATAAGATGTATTTAGTGTGGATGTAAAGCAGATAGCCACATGAACTATCTAGTGATCAGTACCGAACATTGTTATGGGCTCAGGTAATGCTGATCTACAAGATTGGCGCTTGTTTGTGCCATGTAATGTGTCCCTTATCCACAGATAAGTTCTATAGGTAAAGAAAGCTTGGGCCTTTTTCTTTCCAGGCAGAGGGATTATCCCCTTGTCTTTGGAGCGGGTCTTACATGAATCAGGCCAATTTATATACTTATACAGTGATCCCTCAACTTACAATGGCCTCAACATACAATAGTTTCTGTCTTTTCTGGACCATTGTAAGTTGAAACCAGACTCGGCATACAATGCTACGGACAGTCCAGATCTGTGAAACGTGTCAATGGCCGGAAGAACTGACCAATCGGAATGGACATTTCACTGGTAAAACACCTGTAGTACTGATGCGCATGCACTGACTGGTGTCTGGTAGCGCCCCCTACAGTACAGGGAGGTATTACATGTTCTATACTACTCTTTACCTGTACCAGAGTTACCTGCTCCTTTGGACACCAGGTGAGGGCGGCTCCATGTTACTTTTTTAGGACACTGTATACTGTACAGGACCCTGAAGAAGCTCCTGTCCTCTACATAGACCAGTGTTTCCCAAGCAGGTTGCCCCCAGCTGTTGCAAAACTACAACTCCCAGCATGCCCGGACAGCCTTTGGCTGTCCGGGCATGCTGGGAGTTGTAGTTTTGCAACAGCTGGAGGCTCCCTGCTTGGGAAACACTGACATAGACAGTGATTTACAGCTCCCAGCAGATCTTTCTTACTTTTATATTTAAGAACTTGCTTTATCTGTGCAGTATTAGTTATCTATAGTGTTGAGCGGCATAGGCCATATTCGAATTCGCGAATATTCGCGAATATATGGACGAATATTCGTCATATATTCACGAATATTCGCATATTCGTTATATCCTCGTTTTATTTTCGCGCATGCGAAAATACGCGCATGCGAAAATTAGCATATGCGGAAATTCGCATATGCGAAAATTAGCATATGCTACTTTTCGCATATGCGAATTTTCGCACGCCAGTCTCACACAGTAGTATTACAGCCTTCTTTACACCACACAAGCTGGAAGCAGAGAGGGGTGATCACTGTGATGTGTACTGTGAAGAAAAAAAAAATAAAAAAAAAATAAAAAAATGAATATTCGTAATTACGAATATATAGCGCTATATTCGCGAAATTCGCGAATTCGCGAATATGCGATATTCGCGAATAATATTCGAATTGCGAATATTCGCGAGCAACACTAGTTATCTACTTATTTTTCTTTAATCCTCACTTTTTCTTATTTTTGGATGACATTTTGGGCCTTTAGAAGGAATTACCAGGTTTCCATAGAGTTATGGTCTCAACATACAATGGCTTCAACATACAATTGTCCTCCTGGAACCGATTAATATTGTAACTTGAGGGACCACTGTACAAGTTAAAGGGGTTATCCAGGAAATAACTTTTTTTTTATATATCAACTGGCTCCAGAAAGTTAAACAGATTTGTAAATTACTTCTATTAAAAAATCTTAATCCTTTCAGTACTTATGAGCTTCTGAAGTTAAGGTTGTTCTTTTCTGTTCTAAACTGGGCGGTTCCCAAGACACGTGTCATCAGGGAGCACTTAGACAGAAAAGAACAACCTTAACTTCAGAAGCTCATAAGTACTGAAAGGATTAAGATTTTTTAATAGAAGTAATTTACAAATCTGTTTAACTTTCTGGAGCCAGTTGAGATATATATATATATATATATATATATATATATATATATATATATATATATAAGTTTTTTTCATGGATAACCCTTTTAATCATGCCACCCTAAACATTTTATTCTCGAAACGAAATAAATAATGTATTCTGCTATTCTCTCTTCAGAGTTAAAGGGGTACTCCGGTGAAAACCTTTTTTCTTTTAAATCAACTGGTGGCAGAAAGTTAAACATATTTGTAAATTACGTCTATTAAAAAATCTTAATCCTTCCAGTACTTATTAGCTGCTGAATGCTACAGAGGAAATTCCTTTCTTTTTTTGGAACACTGACGACATCACCAACACAGTGCTCTCTGCTGACATCTCTGTCCATTTTAGCAACCATGCATAGCAGATGTATGCTAAGGGCAGCATGGTGGCTTAGTGGTTAGCACTACTGCCTTGCACTGCTGGGGACTTGGGTTCAAATCCCACTAAGGACAACAATAAATAAAGCGTTATTATTATTATAATAACGTCAGCAGAGAGAACTGTGCTCGTGATGTCATCAGAGAGCATTCCAAAAAGAAAATAATTTCCTCTGTAGTATTCAGCAGCTATTAAGTACAGGAAGGATTAAGATTTTTTAATAGAAGTAATTTACAAATATGTTTAGCTTTCTGCCACCAGTTGATTTAAAAGAAAAAAGGTTTTCACCGGAGTACCCCTTTAAGATGCTCCATGTTCCTTTTACGTTTCCTTGCTCTTCTCATTTACATTTTCCAGCTCCAGGGCGTCCTTTCCCACAACTAAACTGCATATTCCAGATGAAGCTGCACCAGTGCTTTGTAAAATTTATAAAATTTGTAAAACTTCACAAACTTCAAGACACAAACAGCTGAATGGAGAATTCAAGCATTGCTGTCAGTAGGGAAAAATGAGTCAATAGCTTCTAATACTGGAGGCCGACATACAATAGACTATACTACATCACATCTAATTCATGGATTTTCTTGCAATCACTTTATTTGTGAATAAATAAGCAGGAAATCAGGCTACTTACCATGCAATGCGTGTCAACTCTCTCCAAGCTAAATGCAAATATGGCAATAGCTAAAGTACGCTATTATTTAGTGGAAGCTATTTTGACAGCTGAATATAACATAAATAATATAAGTAGAAATACTTGTAATATATATAAATGACACGGCTATTGCTTTAGGCTCTAATTTTAATTTAGATGAAGTCATACATTTTCCTTCTGGGAACCATTTTGCAAATTATACGGAATATGGAGTAAAACACACAAACACAATAGAAACTTTTTTCTAGTTTTATCTTTAAAGGGGTACTACCGTGGAAAACTTTTTTTTTTTTTAAATCAACTGGTGCCAGAAAGTTAAACAGATTTGTAAATCACTTCTATTAAAAAAAATCTTAATCCTTCCAGTACTTTTTAGGGGCTGTATACTGAAGAGAAATCCAAAAAGAAATGCATTTCCTGTGACGTCCTGACCACAGTACTCTCTGCTAACCTCTGCTGTCCATTTTAGGAACTGGAGAAAATCCCCATAGCAAACATATGCTTTTCTGGACAGTTCCTAAAATGGACAGCAGAGGTCAGCAGAGAGCACTGTGGTCAGGACATCACAGGAAATGCATTTCTTTTTTGGATTTCTCTTTAGTATACAGCCCCTAAAAGTAAATAAATAAAGCGTTATTATTATTATAATAACGTCAGCAGAGAGAACTGTGCTCGTGATGTCATCAGAGAGCATTCCAAAAAGAAAATAATTTCCTCTGTAGTATTCAGCAGCTATTAAGTACTGGAAGGATTAAGATTTTTTTTAATAGAAGTGATTTACAAATCTGTTTAACTTTCTGGCACCAGTTGATTTAAAAGAAAAAAAAAAAGTTTTCCACGGGAGTCCCCCTTTAAAAGGATAAAGTTAGCTTTACTACCAACACTCACAACTGTACATATGTGATATATAATATAAAGAAAGCCATTGGAAATTCCGCAATAACGTTACCTTTCTTAGATGCTGCACTGGAAATATTCATCTTGGATTTACCAAAGAACCTGCGAATTCTACTATTTCCATCTTGAAATTCACTCTCTCTAATGGTTGCTTCAAGTGCCAGTCTCTCTTGTTCTAGTCTCCGGAATTCCTCTAAAAATCAGATATGAAGACAGAAATCATTCTAAGTTTGGAAACGTTTTATTTGATATCCTGTGAGTCAGGCAAATTATAAAAGAGAGGCCATTGGAGATCTGACCTCTGGGACCTCCAGTGTTGTATCAGGAGCACTGAATCCCAATTCTTGGCTAGAGATAAGATATGAATTTGGCTTCCCTCACCTCAGACTTGAATGGGTTTAGAAAAGTATCCAGCACCAGGAAGGCAAGTAAAATTCCTCTTTTATTGTAGCATCAATAAAAATAGAATACACAGGAACGTGTACGTTCCTGTGTATCCTATTTTTATTGATGCTACTATAAAAGAGGAATTTTACCTGCCTTCCTGGTGCTGGATACTTTTCTATATAGTCATAGATAAAGAACTGAAAAAAAAAAAAAAAAAAACATTTCTGGATAAATTAGTTCAATATTTTTAAAAATATAAACAATGTTACTCAGATATCATATATGAGAGTCATTAATCAAGTAGCTTTTTACCAGCAAGCAAAAATGCACATGTTTATACTGGAAGGAAAGTAATGGTGTAGTATAACTGATCTACATTTAAAGGGGTACTCCGCCCCTAGACATCTTATCCCCTATCCAAAGGATAGGGGATAAGATGTCAGATCGCCGCGGTCCCACTGCTGGGGAGCCCCAGTTCGCTCTGCACGTAATGACGGGCAATACAGGGGCCGGAGCATCGTTACGTCACGGCTCCGCCCCTCATGATGTCAGGACCCGCCCCTTTCAATATAAGTCTATGGGAGGGGGCATGGCGGTCGTCACGCCCCCTCCTATAGACTTGCATTAAGGGGACGGGCCGTGATGTCACGAGGGGCGGAGCCATGACATCACGCTGCTCAGTCCCCTATATCGCCCGTCATTACGCACAGAGCGAACTTGCTCTGTGCTGTAATGATAGCGCATTGCCGCAGCGGGGATCCCAGGGATCCCCAGCAGCGGGACCGCGGCGATCTGACATCTTATCCCCTATCCTTTGGATAGGGGATAAGATGTCTAGGGGCGGAGTACCCCTTTAAATACATAACGGGGGCTTAGAGGAGAGGAAGCCAGATGAAGTCGAGTAGAGTCTGGTGGCAGGCTAATGCGATTAAAGGGGTGCTCTTTCCCTAGACATCTTATCCTCTATCCAAAGGATAGGGGATAAATGTCTGATTATGGGGGCCCCGCTGCTGGGCACCCCCCAAGATCTCCCTGCTGCACCCGAAGTTCATTTAGAGTGTCGGGTGCAGCGTCGGAGGCTTGTGATGTTACAGTCACGCCTGCTCGTGATGTCATGGCCACGCCCCCTCAATGCAAGTCTATGGGAGGGGGTGTGATGGCCGTCACAACCTCTCCCATAGACTTGCATTGAGGGGGCGTGGCCGTGACGTCAGGAGTAGAGTAGAGATGAGCGAATCGGAGCTGACGAACCCCAATTCGTTACGAATTTCATGAAATACTCGATTCGCAACGAATACGAATATCAACGCGATTCTATTGCGCAATCTGCTACATTAAACTTCATTTACTGCAGTCCCGGCTCCAGGGCATCTAAAATGGTGAATCCTCATGTCAGTACATGAGGTAAGGAACGCTGGGAAGGTGAGAAGGCAAGGCAGGAAGGGAAGTAGGCGGGATGACTCTGAATAACATGCCGGATGCAGCCTATCAGCAGCCAGTCACCCCTGTGATGTCACAGCCCTATATATTCAGCAGCCAGTCACCCCATATCACAGCCCTATATATTCAGCAGCCATTTTGCAGCTCATCATATCATTCATTACACTGCAGAGAGATAGGATGGACATCGCTGTGCGTGCTACACAGAAAAGCTAATTTCCGCAGCATTTCACATCCTAGTCACATCAGCGTTCTGGTGGACAGAGAGCAGTGTTTTTTTTCACTGAAAAGGATTTTTACTGCAGCCATTAACCTCACAGTTTTTTTAAGCGTACTGTAGCGCATTTTTCTGCCCTCATAAGTGCATACCACATACGTACATCTAAATAGTGTAGTATTTTGTACCTGTTAATCTCTAAAGGGCCTAGATCAGCGATTCCCAACTGGGGTGCCCAGGCACACTGGGGTGCCGTTCGGCACTGCACGGAGTGCCGCAGGATTTTGCCGCGAATTGAAATTTTTTTTTAAATGTCCCGGCCTGCGCGCCTATGACTCACAGTGCTGCAGGGGGGAAGGGAAGCCGGCGTGAGCCGAAAATGGTGCCCTGAATGCAGTGGAATGAACTGCAAGCTGCGCCGGATTCCTATGCCGTGGAACTGCAAGCTGCGCCGGATTCCCATGCCAGCTTGCTTAAGGCACTGTACCCTTTCCACCCACCCCTTCTCAACTCTGTCCAAACCCCCCCATCACCCAAGTCCCCCCGTCACCCATGTCCACCTTCCTGTCACCCATGTCTACCCCTCCTGTCACCCATGTCCACCCCTTCTGTCATCCATGTCCACCCCCTTGTCACCCATGTCCACCCTACCCCCCGTCACCCATGTCCACCTTCCTGTCATCCATGTCACCCATGTCCACCCCCCCTGTCACCCATGTTCACCCCCTGTCACCCATGTCCACCCTCCTGTCATCCATTTCACCCATGTCCACCCCCCTGTCATCCCTGTCACCCATGTCCAACCCCCCCTGTCACCCATGTCCTCACTCCCCCCCATTACGCATGTCCACCCTCCCTGTCATCCCTATCACCCATGTCCACCCTCCTGTCATCCCTGTCACCCATGTCCACTCTCCTGTCATCCCTGTCACCCATGTCCACCCCCCCTGTCACCCATGTCAACCCTCCTACTGTCACTCATGTCCACCCTCCTGCCATCCATGTCCACCCCCCGTCATGCATGTCCACCCTCATGTCACCCATATCCACCCCCCTGTCACTCATGTCCCCCCCCTGTCACTCATGTTCACCCCCCGTCACCCATGTCCACCACCATCACTCATGTCCACCCCCGTCACTCATGTCCACTCCCCCTGTCACTCGTGTCCACCCCCCCTGTCACTCGTGTCCAACCCCCCTGTCACTCATGTCCACCCCCCGTCACTCATGTCCACCTTCCTGTCGCCCATGTCCACCCCGTCACTCATGTCTACCCCCCGTCACCCATGTCCACCCCCCATCACCCATGTCCACCCTCCTGTCATCCATGTCCACCTTGTCCACCCCCCTTGTCCATCCATGTCACCCATGTTTACCCTCCAATCCACCCCCGCAGTCTACCCCGTCACCCATGACCACCCCCCTATTCACCCCTCTGTCCCATTGTGACCCCAGTCCACCCCTCTTTGTCACTACTGTCCAACTCTCTTTTACCCCCTTGTCCACCCCTCTGACCCCCTGTCTCCCATGTCCACCCTCCTGTCATCCATGTCCACCCCCCATCCAACCCTCTGTCACCCCTGTCCATCTCTGTCACCCATGTTCACCCTCCATTGTCCACCCCTCTGACCACAGACTTGTCACCCATGCCCACCCTCTATTTACCCCTCTGTCCCTTTGTCACCCATGTCCACCCCTCTGTTACCACCTTGTCACTCTGTCCACCCCTCTATCATCCCCTATGCCCCCCTGTCACCCATGTTCACTCTTCTACACCCATCTGTCACCCATGTACACGTCCCTACACCCCTCTGTCACCCCCAACACCCCTCTGTCACCCATGTACACCCATCTGTCACCCATGTACACCCCTCTACACCCGTCACCCATGTACACTCCTCTACACCCGTCACTCATGTACACCCCTCTGTCACCCCTCTGCACCCATCTGTCACCCATGTACACTCCTCTACACCCTTCTGTCACCCATGTACACTCCTCTACACCCCTCTGTCACCCATTTACACCCATCTATCACCATGTACACTCCTCTACACCCCTCTGTCACCCATGTACATACATCTATCACCCATGTACACTCCTCTACACCCCTGTCACCCATGTACACCCGTCACCCATGTACACTCCTCCACACCCCTCTGTCACCCATGTACACCCATCTGTCACCCATGTACACTCCTCTACCCCCTCTCTCACCCATGTACACTCCTCTACACCCCTCTATCAACCAAATACACTCCTCCATACCCCTCTGTCACCCATGTACACTCCTCTACACCCCTCTGTCACCCATGTACATCCATCTATCACCCATGTACACTCCTCTACACCTCTCTGTCACCCATGTACACCCCTGTCACTCCTCTACACCCCTCTGTCAGCCATGTACACTCCTCTACACCCCTCTATCAACCAAGTACACTCCTCTACACTCCTCTGTCACCCATGTACACCCATCTATCACCCATGTACACTCCTCTACACCCCTCTGTCACCCATGTACACCCATCTATTACCCATGTACACTCCTCTACACTCCTCTGTCACCCATGTACACCCCTGTCACCCATGTACACTCCTCTACACCCCTCTGTCACTCATGTGCCCTCCTCTACACCCCTCTGTCACCCATGTACACTCCTCTATCACCCATGTACACCCCTCTACACCCCTCTGTCACCCATGTACACCCCTGTCACCCATATACACTCCTTTACACCCTTCTGTCACCCATGTACATCCATCCATTACCCATGTACACTCCTCTACACCCCTCTGTCAACCATGTTCACTCCTTTACACCCCTCTGTCACCCATGTACACTCCTCTATCACCCATGTACACTCCTCTTCACCCTTCTGTCACCCATGTACACCCCTGCCACCCATGTACACTACTCTACACCCTTCTGTCACCCATGTACACCCATCTATCACCCATGTGCACACCTCTACACCCCTCTGTCACCCATGTACACTCCTCTACACACCTCTGTCACCCATGTACACCCGTTACCCATGTACACTCCTCTACACCCCTCTGTCACCCATGTACACCCCTCTGTCACCCGTGTACACTCCTCTACATCCCTCTGTCACCCATGTACACCCCTCTACACCCCTCTGTCACCCATGTACACCCCTCTGTCACCCATGTACACTCCTCTACACCTTTATGTCACCCATGTACACCCGTATCCCATGTACACTCCTCTATACCCCTCTGTCACCCATGTACACTCCTCTACACCCTTCTGACCCATGTACGCCCCTCTACACCCCTCTGTCACTCATGTACACCCCTCTGTCACCTATGTACACCCCTTTACAATCCTCAGTCACCCATGTACACAACTCTGTCACCCATGTACACTTCTCTACACCCCTCTGTCACCCATGTACACTCCTCTACACCTCTTTGTCACCCATGTACACTCCTCTACACCCCTCTGTCACCCATGTACACCCCTCTGCCACCCATGTACACTCCACTACACCCCTGTCACCCATGTACACTTCTCTACACCCCTCTGTCACCCATGTACACTCCTCTACACCCCACTGTCACCCATGTACACCCATCTGTCACCCGTGTACATTCCTCTACACCCCTCTGTCACCCATGTACACTCCTCTACACCCCTCTGTCACCCATGTAAAAAAAAAGTGTGGAGCCTAATAGGTTTGTTTTGCAAGTTTAACGGTGAATAATTGTGGCTGAAATAAATCGTCATGATGGCCCATACTAGATGGAGAAGAGAAGGGAACAACGCTGATTAAAGAAGACGTCATCTGTGAGTTGCTGTATAAAGCTGCCCTGTAATCTACATACCCACATATATAGATATAGTGCATTACGCAAACAAAAAAAGAAAAGTTGGGAAACAATGTCTTAGAGATTTTGAGGCCCTATTGTCTCCTCATCTGCTGCCAACTCCAGGATCTGCCATTCAGCCCCTATATGGTCTCATCATGCTTCAGTCAACTCCAGGCTGTGCCATTCAGCCACTATATGGTCTCTTCATGCTTCAGCCAACTCCAGGCTGTGCCATTCAGCCACTATTTGGTCTCCTCATGCTTCAGCCAACTCCAAGCTGTGCCATTCAGCCACTATAAGGACTCTTCATGCTGCCACAAACTCCAGGCTGTGCCATTCAGCCACTATATGGTCTTCTCATGCTTCAGCCACCTCCAGGCTGTGCCATTCAGCCACTATATGGTCTCCTCATGTGTCATCCACCCCCAGGCTGTGTCATTCAAACACTATATGGCCTCCTCATGCTTCAGCCACCTCCAGACTGTGCCATTAAGACACTATATGGTCTCCTCATGCTTCAGCTACCTCCAGGCTGTTCCATTCAGACATTATATGTTCTCCTCATGCTTCAGCCACCTCCAGGCTGTGTCATTCAGCCAATATATGGTTTTCTGGTGCTGCTGGGCCTGGGCCTAAAATTTTTTTATGGTAGCACTAGCTACCATAAATCTTCAATTTACATTTCAAAATTCATCTTTTAATTTTAGGGATTGTGAAGCCCTAGTGTCTACTAATGCTGCTGCCAGCTCCAAGCTGTGTCATTCAGCAACTTTATGGTCTCCTCATGCTGCCAACACCTCCACGCTATGACATTCAGCCACTATATGGTCACCTCATACTTCAGCCAACTCCAGGCTGTGCCATTCAGCCACTATTTGGTCTCCTCATGCTTCAGCCAACTCCAAGCTGTGCCATTCAGCCACTATAAGGACTCTTCATGCTGCCACAAACTCCAGGCTGTGCCATTCAGCCACTATATGGTCTTCTCATGCTTCAGCCACCTCCAGGCTGTGCCATTCAGCCACTATATGGTCTCCTCATGTGTCATCCACCCCCAGGCTGTGTCATTCAAACACTATATGGCCTCCTCATGCTTCAGCCACCTCCAGACTGTGCCATTAAGACACTATATGGTCTCCTCATGCTTCAGCTACCTCCAGGCTGTTCCATTCAGACATTATATGTTCTCCTCATGCTTCAGCCACCTCCAGGCTGTGTCATTCAGCCAATATATGGTTTTCTGGTGCTGCTGGGCCTGGGCCTAAAATTTTTTTATGGTAGCACTAGCTACCATAAATCTTCAATTTACATTTCAAAATTCATCTTTTAATTTTAGGGATTGTGAAGCCCTAGTGTCTACTAATGCTGCTGCCAGCTCCAAGCTGTGTCATTCAGCAACTTTATGGTCTCCTCATGCTGCCAACACCTCCACGCTATGACATTCAGCCACTATATGGTCACCTCATGCTGCCAACACCTCCACACTGAGTCATTCAGCCACTTTATCGTCTCCTCATGCTGCAAACACCTCCACGCTGTGTCATTCAGCCACTATATGGTCTCCTCATGCATCCGCCATATCCAAGCTTTTTTATTCAGCCACTATATGGTCACCTCATGCAGCCAACACCTCCACACTGAGTCATTCAGCCACTATATCGTCTCATCGTGCTGCCAACACCTCCACACTGTGTCATTTAGCCACTATATGGTCTCCTCATGCTGCCAATCCTCCATGCTGTGTCATTCAGCCACTATATGGTCTCCTCATGCTTCAGCCACATCCAAGTTGTGTCATTCAGTCACTATATGGTCTCCTCATGCTGCCAACACCTCCACACTGTGTCATTCAGCCACTATATGGTCTCCTCATACTGTCAACACCTCCACACTGTGTCATTCAGCCACTATATGGTCTCCTCATGCTGCCAACACCTCCACACTGTGTCATTCAGCCACTATATGGTCTCCTCCTACTGTCAACACCTCCACGCTGTGTCATTCAACCACAATATGGTCTCCTCATGCTGCCAACACCTCCACGCTGTGTCATTCAGCCACTATATGGTGTCCTCATGCTGCCAACACCTCCACGCTGTGCCATTCAGCCACTATATGGTCTCCTCACACTGATGCCACCTCAAGGCTCTGTCATTGTGCCGCTCTGCGGCAGTGGTTCTAGAAGCGATACCTGTAATCTGCATGTCATACTGAATAACAGTATTTTTAAGTTTGTTCATCTCTTGTCACAAGCCTCAGCCCCGCGTCACCAGTCATCCGGTACGGAGCGAAGTTCGCTCTGTGCATCGGATGTCTGGGGTGCCACAGCCGAGATTGCAGGGGTCCCCAGCAGCGGGACCCCAGCGATTATACATCTTAGCCCCTATCCTTTGGATAGGGGATACGATGTCTAGGGGTGGAGTACCCCTTTAAGGAGATGTTATTAGGGGGACGACAGTCTCTTGCCTGTTCTGCTTTAGTTTACAACAGCTGGAGCTTATCATGTGTTGTTGTAACCTGATCCAAGAAGCTCTGCAGGGTGGATGGAAAAAAGAGGAAAATTAAGTGAGGAGATGTCCACCATAAACCCTTTACATGCTGTGATCCAAGCAGATCATGGCATCTATACAGAAAATGAAGAAAAATCCCTGTTGAATTTAGTAGGGGTGGACATAGACAGTAAATAGTCTCACCGTAGGAACTGTTTTGCTCTCCAAAAGCTTATATAAAGAGAGTGATGGAGAACCTCCTACATACCTCTCTATAGAATGCAGAAGTGGAGCACGCATCCTCCAGTAACTGTGAGCCATGAAATCCATTACAACAGCCTCTTACATGAATTTTAGTAGGCAGTAACAGCACGGTTATGTTCCCATTTAGAATGGATTGGGCCCTCAGGCCTCTATTCAGTTGCACAGGTCACACGTATGATAGGTATGCCCCTAAAACATAATCTGTCCTAGTTCTACTACTATACACACAAAAGTAAATTCCCTTTTTAGTATCCTGCATTGTACATCTCTTCAGCAAGTACCTATAGCCAGACAGATGTAGGCATACAGTTCTATTTTCTATTCATACAGTTAAATACAAAAATGTACACTGCATCACAAAAAAAGGATAATGTAATGGCCAATTTATATCCCAAATGGCACATATTTCCATCAGAGGAAGGGGCATCATTCAGGATTAAGTATAAAGAGGTTTGTTATCCATTAATATGATAGGAGCACTAGACTGTGATAAAGGTTCCTCACTGGGAAAGTTACCTTTTATTGTACAAGAATGAAGTACAAAGCTAATCTTCCTTGTCTGGCAAATGGCGTATAAAAATGGTTTCTGCACAGTGCATAGTCAACTGATACCCGCTTCAATTACCCATCTAACACTTAGGATCGCTAATACTTCTTCTTTAATTAGGCTCCGCTATAATAACATGATGGATGTATCTAATAGGATCCAGCCTTAATCATGCATATGATACAGTCAGAAAGGTTATCACTTCTCATTCTTTCCATCAAAAATCTCTGTTCATGTACAGTTTACACAAAACAGGTTTCTCACATAACTGTCTCATATGTTGCATAGATAACTCAAAGAAGATGCATTTTTAATTAGTTTTAAAAAAACATTAGTGGCATTACATGATAAGCTAAACACAGGACCGCATCACCCCAAAAAAAGCCCCTTTTACATGGAAGGACTATCGGCTGAATGAGTGTTTGAATGCTCTTTTGCAATAAATGGCCTACGTAAAAGTGTCCGATCAGCTGAAGAACTAGCAAATACTTGTCTGTGAGTTGATCAGATCTTTTGGACATTTAAATTATCATTATCGCCCACTCATTTCCCTGTGTAAGCAGGTAATTTATGGCTGACAATGATGAAATGGAAGGGTCGCACAAATGATCCATTTGTGTGGTCCAGCCTGAAACTGATTTAGTATGTGGCCTGTTTAAAAGAGCCTTTAGGATCCTTAAGGAGATGGACACTTCTTAGGTGATTTAATTAAAGTATATCTGTCGTTACCAAGAACTTTTTATATAATGTAGATAATATCATTATATGTATATTTGTAATATACATTGGTTAAAAAATGTGCATATTTTGGCTGAAAAAAATCCTGTCCCTGCAGCTATTTCCTGTGTGTGTCTATGAGGAGTCCAAATACAGGAAGTGATGACAGGACAAACAGGGCTCTGTGCAGGCTCCTGGCTTGTCAGTCATCCTGCAGTGTGAGCTGGGTGTGTGTCACAGAGCCTCACTGCACAGCTTGTCCTCAGTGCACAGAGCCCTGCTTGTCCCCTGTGCACAGAGCCCTGCTTGTCCTCACTGCACAGAGCCCTGCTTGTCTTCAGTGCACAGAGCCCTGCTTGTCCTCACTGCACAGAGCCCTGCTTGTCCTCAGTGTACAGAGCCCTGCTTGTCCTCAGTGTACAGAGCCCTGCTTGTCCTCACTGTACAGAGCCCTGCTTGTCCTCAGTGCACAGAGCCCTGCTTGTCCTCAGTGCACAGAGCCCTGCTTATCCTCAGTGCACAGAGCCCTGCTTGTCCTCAGTGCACAGAGCCCTGCTTGTCCTCAGTGCACAGAGCCCTGCTTGTCCCCTGTGCACAGAGCCCTGCTTGTCCTCAGTGCACAGAGCCCTGCTTATCCTCAGTGTACTGAGCCCTGCTTGTCCTCAGTGCACAGAGCCCTGCTTGTCCTCACTGCACATAACCCTGCTTGTCCTCAGTGTACAGAGCCCTGCTTGTCCTCACTGTACAGAGCCCTGCTTGTCCTCAGTGCACAGAGCCCTGCATGTCCTCAGTGCATAGAGCCCTGCTTGTCCTCACTGCACAGAGCCCTGCTTGTCCTCACTGCACAGAGCCCTGCTTGTCCTCAGTGTACAGAGCCCTGCTTGTCCTCAGTGTACAGAGCCCTGCTTGTCCTCAGTGTACAGAGCTCTGCTTGTCCTCAGTGCACAGAGCCCTGCTTGTCCTCAGTGCACAGAGCCCTGCTTCTCCCTAGTGCACAGAGCCCTGCTTGTCTATGGTGCACAGAGCCCTGTTTGTCCACCCACACTTCCTGTATTTGGTCTCCTCTCAGAGACACAGGCAATAGCTGTAGGGACAAACATATACACATTTTTATAATATACATTGGTTAAAAAATGTGTTTTGTTTTGTTTTTTTTGGGAGGGGGGGGGGTGAAAAAATGATGTCCCTGCAGCTATGGCCTGTGGGTCTCTAAGAGGAGACCAAATACAGAAAGTGAGGGCAGGACAAGCAGGGCTCTGTGCAGGCTCCTGGCTTGTCAGTCATCCTGCTGTGTGAGCAGGGAGCATTTCACAAAGCCTCAATGCACCAATGCACCTGCTTGTCCTCGGTGTACAGAGCCCTGCTTGTCCTCAGTGCACAGAGCCCTGCTTGTCGTCAATGCACAGAGCCCTGCTTGTCCTGAGTGCACAGAGCCCTGCTTGTCCCTAGTGCACAGAGCCCTGATTGTCCTTAGTGCACAGAGTCCTGCTTGTCCTCAATGTACAGAGCCCTGCTTGTCCTCAATGTACAGAGCCCTGCTTGTCCTTAGTGCACAGAGCCCTGCTTGCCCTCAGTTTACAGAGCCCTGCTTGTCCTCACTGCACAGAGCCCTGCTTGTCCCCACTGCACATAGCCCTGCTTGTCCTCAGTATACAGAGCCCTGCTTGTCCACCCACACTTCCTGCATTTTACTAATGACAGGTACACTTTAAACATATATTAATGATCACTTACTCAATGTCCTTTATGATAGTTTTTCCCCATTATGCCTTTTGAAGAGCATAATACCGTAACATCACTTAGCCTCCTTGATAGGAACGGTCTTTGTGCAAGAAATTAGCGCAGGCGCAGTTAAGGAGGCTGAGAGATGTATTGTCACATACTTCTCCATAGGGAACTATGTCATGGATCGGAAAGCTGTCCTGCTGGGACAAAAAGACCTGTGATCGAGGAGGTTTAGCTTTCTCATCATGCACAACAGGGCAAAACTATATTTAAGGACGAGGAGTAAGTGAAAATTTAAATCCCCCAAGAAGTGGACAACCACTTTAAAGGGGTACTCCGGTGTAAAACAAACTTTTTAAAATCAACTGGTGCCAAAATGTTAAATAGATTTGTAAATTACTTCTATTTAAAAATCTTAAGCCTTCCAGTACTTATCAAAATGATGACCAAAGGATATACTTGCATATATATTATGAGATTTGGTAACTCAACTTTTTCAATTATTTTAGGTCAACGGATGTAAACAACAGTTAAGAATCTGCAAATTATTTGGTACAACTGACTGGATGATTCCCAATATTTATACTAACTGGTGGCCAGCAAATATTGTAATTAATAATAATCTATCCATCTTGTCCATTTGTTACAGTAGACAGCTTTTTGGTCCCCTAAAGCTGAGATATTTTCCAGACGTGACACTCGTTTTTGATAAGGGATGTCTCATGCTAAGAAGTCCTAAAAGTACACCTTTATAATCATGATATTCCATATGGTAACACATTGTAATGACTCCCATCATTGGAGGAAAACCCTATATCATTAGGTAGGTTTCTACATATGCATCCAAAACTGAAATATTCTAAAGATACATACTAAAGAAACACATTACCAGGAATGTCCTGCTACATTAAAGGGGTACTATGCCCCAGACATCTTATCCCCTATCCAAACATCAGAGCAACGTTTTGGCTGTCTCACACGGCCGAAATGTCAAGGCATGACAAGGGCCATGTGAGACGGCTGAAACGTTGCTCTGATGTTTGGTGAATAAAAGCCACTCACATTTTCCACATGAATTGGAGTGCTGCTGTTTTCCTTTGTATAGATAGATAGAATAAACCATGGAGAAAAGCTAGAATAGTAGTATTTGAGGGGTACTCCACCCCAGACATCTTATCCCCTATCCAAAGGTTAGGGGATAAGATGTCTGATCGCATGGGTCATGCCGCTGGGGACCCACGGGATCTCTGCAGCGCCACTCCGCCATAATCACTACAGAGCACACTGGCTCTGTGCGTGATGACAGGGCGATGTAGGGGACGGGGCATCGTGACGTCACAGCTCCGCCCCCGTGACGTCACATCTCGCCCGCTCAATACAAATCTATGGGAGGGGGTGTGGCGATTGTCACGCCTCCTCCCATAGACTTTTATTAAGGGGGAGGGCGTGACATCACAGGGGCAGAGCCATGACGCCCCGATGCTCCGTCACCTGCATCGCCCCTTCATCACGCACAGAGCCAGTGTGCTCTGTAGTGATTATGGCGGAGTGGCGCTGCAGAGATCCCGGGGGTCCCCAGCGGCATGACCCATGCGATCAGACATCTTATCCCCTAACCTTTGGATAGGGGATAAGATGTCTGGGGTGGAGTACCCCTTTAATACTACTATTCTAGCTTTTCTCCATGGTTTATTCTATCTATCTATACAAAGGAAAACAGCAGCACTCCAATTCATGTGGGAAATGTGTATGGCTTTTATTTACCAAACATCAGAGCAACGTTTCAGCCGTCTCCTTTGTGAAGCCTTGACATTTCGGCCGTGTGAGACAGCCAAAACGTTCCTCTGATGTTTGGTGAATAAAAACCACACACTTTTTCCACGTAAATTGGAGTGCTGCTGTTTTTCTTTGTATGGATCTGTTTGGGACTTTTTTGACCATCTGCACAGCCTGCATTATTGTGAACAACAACATAATAAGTGCTTCCCAGCTTCTGGAGTTTTATCTATCTATCCATCCATTGTTGTGTTATATTGTTTTTGGGTAAGGACTCTCTGCTTTGCTTTTTGTCTGGTGGACTTTTTGTTGCTGGACGTGACTCACTTTCAATATTTCATTGTTGTCTGTACACCTCCATCAGAACTCTTATTCGCAGATCCTCACAATGTTCTTATGTGTCTTTCCATTAGTTAATATCTCACAGTTATCAATATGGAAAGGATTTTCTTTAGTAAGACATAGTTTGTGTTGGGTATAGATGTATGGGCTGTAATTTGAGGCTTATTTTTCAAAGCTCAACTCCAATGATGTTGCAGGGGCCGAATATTTGGTTAGAACTGACAGCAACTCCGAAACCTGCAAATTTCCTGCTGTTTAAGCGAGTCATATAGTGAGCAGATTTGCTGTAAATACCCTGCAAGTCTATAGGACCTCCGAAAAAGTCATAGAACATGCTGTTTAGCATTGGGCAACTCGTGGGCTATCAAGTTGCCATCAGTTTTAAACATGTATCCTGCCACTGCAACATCTTTGTAGTAGCGCTTCAAATATATAGGCACATTTTACTTTGAGGTCTATGGGGGAGATTTATCAAAACCTGTGTAGGTGAAAAGTGGTACAGTTGCCCATAGCAACCAATCAGATTCCTTTTTCAGAGGTAATTTTTATAAATTATGGAAGTGATCTGATTGGTTGCTATGAGCAACTTGTCAGCTTTTCCTCTGCACAGGCTTTGATGAATCGGCCCCTATATGTTCAGTGGTGGCTGCTAGGTCGATTTTATGTCTAACTCATAGTGTCCAAGCAACAAAATTCAGGTTCTAAAACAAAGTGGCATCTAAAATTGTGCCCATCACTTTGAGGACTTGTTATGGACTACATTGTCCATCAGATGGCAGCAAATCCATTCTTGGCAAACCTGTGACAAAATGGAATGTCTGAGGATTCTACAGTCTAACACTCCTGCTGTCTGTTACTTCTATTAATGTTCCTGCTAGGGTCTGTTACATTGTCACAAAATAAGAGTCTAAGTTACTGTAAAATCCAACTTGAACTATAATATTAGGAAATGACATTATTAACAATTCCTCAAAACATACCATTATCCTAATCATTCTCTATGGGAGTGAGGAAGAACGAGGTAAGAGTGTATTCACATGTGACAGATGTGTTGTAGAAATGTGTGCAACTGTCCCATTCTTTGTAATTTAGATATACCTGATAATGGAAAATTTGGAATGATGACGGGATGAGATTGCCATATTGTAAATGGCCACATCTAATGAATCATAATAGTGACACTGAATAGGGCCGAACAAAATAGAATATAGAAATGCACATCTGTTTGTCAGTCTGCATATTCCTCTGAAAGTAGAGAGTCTCTTTGATCTCTGCTGGTCACTGACTAAGACAGTGGGACAAGTTCAGTATGCCTAGTCGTCCCTTACAGACAGAGCAGTAGGAGAATAGAAGTAGAGGATGCTGAATTCTTTCCTTTTCTCTATTGGGGGAGATTTATCAAAACCTGTGCAGAGGAAGAGTGGTGCAGTTGCCCATAGCAACCAATCAGATTGCTTCTTTCATTTTCCACAGGCCTCTTTAGAGGCCTGTGGAAAATGAAAGAAGCAATCTGATTGGTTGCTATGGGCAACTGCACCACTCTTCCTCTGCACAGGTTTTGATAAATCTCCCCCTATAATATTATGTCTTTTTTATCCAACAATAGATAATGTAGATCATTTGGTGAATACAGCCAATAATTAACATTTATTCCAATAGATCAAATGTCTATGATAACAAAACAGAAAAAAAAATAAAAAATCTATTCACTTAGCCCAAATATGTATTTGTACAGTATAAAGGAAAACAAAAGATTTCCCTATGGTAACAAATAATAGGTAACTCAGAACAATCGGTTATTATAGATGCAGGGTTTACAGAATGAGAGCACATGCAGATTGGAAACAATTACTATTGTCAAGACAGTGACACTTTGTCACTGATGTCTAGGGATTTGTTCATTTTACTAATGTATTTAAATGAGTCCTATTGTTTTTTTTTTTTTTTTACCTAAGTACAATATTTGTGCTAACTATAAAAATACTTTTTTTTCCCCCTTTTCCTTTACACAGCCTACTGAGTGATAAATGGATTTATTTGTCATCAGTAAATGCTGCCTAGTGATGGATAAAGGCAATGACATTTGTATTATTTAGCTTTATGGTTGTGTGGGGAGAAGATGGCTAGAAGGGTGGAGGGGTGTTTAAATTAGGGACTGGGGGGAGGGAACCTACACAAAGAGGGGGAAGATAGTGTAGATAGAGAGGGAGGGGTTAGAATAGTTAATAGGGATATGCGTCATAGGGAAAAAAAACATACACCATTGAATTGCATGTTGAGTAATGCCAGACATCTGTCCAATAAAACTGACGAACTGGAGTTGATAATTTCTGAGGAGAATTATGACATAGTGGGTATAACAGAGACTTGGTTGGACGAAACCTGTGACTGGGCGGTCAACATACAGGGTTATAGTCTATTCAGGAAGGATCGGACAAAACGGAAAGGGGGAGGAGTTTGTCTTTATGTAAAGTCCAGTCTGAAGGCCGCCCAGCGGGAGGATATTTGGGAGGGAAACGATAATGTAGAGTCATTATGGGTAGAAATATATGGAGATAAAAATAAAAAAATCCTGATAGGGGTTTGCTATAAGCCACCAAACATAATGGAAGAGCCCGAAGATCAATTACTGAGGCAAAAAACAAGGCAGCAAATCAGAATGAGGTGATAATAATGAGGGACTTTAACTATCCTGATATAAACTGGGAGACTGAGACCTGTGAATCTCATAAAGGAAACAGGTTTCTGACTATAGCTAAAGACAATTATCTGTCCTAAATGGTGCAGGTCCCAACCAGAGGGGATGCCCTACTAGACTTAATATTAACCAACAGACCTGACAGTAACTAATGTGCAAGTACAAGGATACCTAGGAAATAGTGATCATAATATAATACATTACAACTTGTTCTTCAATAAGGGAACCACGCGAAGGGCCAAAAGAACAATGAACTTTAGGAAGGCAAAGTTTGATCAACTCAGAGAAGCCCTTAACAATATAAAATGGGATAATGTCTTCAAAAACAAGAATACTGACACTAAATGGGAGACTTTTAAGAATATCTTAAATTCTCACTGTAAGATGTATTTACCTTATGGGAATAAAAGGGTCAGAAATAAAATAAAACCAATATGTATGAATAAAAATGTTAAGGGGGCAATAAAATTACAAAAATAAAGCATTTCAACTACTAAAACAGGACGGCAGTGAAGAAGCATTAAAAAGCTATAGAGAAAAATTTAAAATATGTAAAAAAAACAGATAAAAGTCGCAAAAATAGAGACAGAAAGAATCATTGCCAAAGAGAGTAAAACTAACCCCAAAATTTTCTTTAACTATATAAATAGCAAAAAAGGTCAAAAATTAAAGTGTAGGCCCTTTAAAAAATGATGAGGAAGAAATTATAGACGGGGATCAGGAAAAAGCAAATATATTAAACAAATTCTTCTACACTGTATTCATAGAGGGAAATTAAATGCCAGGTGAAATACAGCGAGATAAGCTAAACTCCCCAGTACAGGTCACCTGTCTAACCCAGGAAGAAGTACAGTGCCACCTACAAAAAAATCTAAATTGACAAATCACCAGGTCCAGATGGCATTCACCCCCGTGTTCTAAAGGAATAAAGTAATGTAATAGACAGACCCCTATTTTTAATATTTAGGGACACTTTAGTAACAGGGGCTGTTCCCCAGGACTGGCGCATTGCAAATGTGGTGCAAATATTTAAAAAGGGGTCAAAAGGTGACCCCGGGAATTACAGACCTGTTAGTTTAGCCTCTGTTGTATGTAAATTGTTTGAGTGTTTGAGGATTTTCTAAGAGATGCTATTTTGGAGTATCTTGATAAAAATAAATGTATTACTCCATATCAGCATGGCTTTATGAGGGATCGGTCCTGTCAAACTAACGTGATCAGCTTTTATGAGGAGGTGAGCTCCAGACTGGACCAGGGGCAATCGCTGGATGTCGTATATTGGGATTTTTCCAAAGCATTTAATACGGGGCTGGGGAGAATGTGTGTGAGTGGGTAAGGAACAGGCTCAGGGATAGGAAACAGGGTGGTTATTAATGGTGCTTATTCTGATTGGGTGACTGTTACTAGTGGGGTACCACAGGGCTCAGTCTTGGGTCCTGTTCTATTAAATATATTTATTAACCCATTAAGGACCAAGCCCATTTTCACCTTAAGGACCAGGCCAATTTTATTTTTGCATTTTCCTTTTTTCCTCCTCGCCTTCTAAAATCCATAACTCTTTTATATTTCCATCTACAGACCCATATATGGGCTTGTTTTTTGCGTGACCAATTGTACTTTGTAATGAAACCTCTCATTTTACCATAAAATGTACGGCGAACCCAAAGAAAATTTTTTTAGAGAGGAAATTTAAATGAAAACCACAATTTTGCACATTTTTGAGGGTTTCGTTTTCACACTGTACAATTTATGGTAAAAATGACATGTGTTCTTTATTCTGTGGGTCAATATGGGGGGTCAATATGGTTAAAATGATACCCATGGCTAGATACTTTTATATTTTTTACCGCTTAAAAAAAAATCTAAAACTTTTTGTACAAAATCCGTAATCTAAAATCGCCCTATTTTGACCACCTATAACTTTTTCAATTTTCTGTATATAGGGCGGTATGAGGGCTAATTTTTTGCGCCATCATCTGTACTTTTTATCAATACCACATTTGCATATATAACATTTTTATATTATTTTAAATTTTTTTAAATAAAATGTGACAAAAAAAAGCAGCATTTTTGGACTTTTTTTTATGTTTACGCTGTTCACCGTACGGGATCATTAACATTATATTTTCATAGTTCAGACATTTATGCACGCAGCAATACCCAATATGTTTATTAAAAAAAACTTTACGCTTTTTGGGGGTAAAATGGGAAAAACTGACAATTTTCATTTTTATTGGGGGGAGGGGATTTTTCACTTTTTAAAAACTTTTTATCGTTACATTTTTTAAAACTTTTTTTTACACTTTTTATGTCCACATAGGGGACTATCTATAGCAATCATTTGATTGCTAATACTGTTCAGTGCTATGCATAGGACATAGCACTGATCAGTATTATCAGCTATCTCCTGCTCTGGTCAGCTTGATCTCAGACCAGAGCAGGAGACGCCGGGAGACTGACGGAAGCAGGTGAGGGGACCTTCGCCTGCCATTAAAGATGATCGGATTGCCACAGCAGCGCTGCGGCAATCCGATCATCTATTTCACTATGCGCATTGCTGAGGGGTTGTTGAGGGGATTAATGGCAGACATCCGCGCGATCGCGGATGTCGGCCATTACCGGCGGGTCCCCGGCTGCTGATAGCAGCCGAAACCTGCCGTGTATGACGTGAGCACCCCTCCGATGCTCGCGGTCATACACAGGAAATAAATGTACGTCATGGTGCGCGAATTAACGCCAAACCAGGACGTACATTTACGTCTGTGGTTGTTAAGGGGTTAATGACCTTGTAGAGGGGTTGAATAGTAAAGTAGCAATCTTAGCAGATGATACTAAACTCTGTAAAGTGGTAAACACTATAGTGGACAGTGCACTGTTACAAATGGATCTGGATAGGTTGGAGGTTTGGGCTGAGAGGTGGCCGAGGAAGTTCAACACTGATAAATGTAAGGTAATGCACATAGGGAAGAAAAATTGGGACGACTGAGATGGAAAAGGACTTGGGAGTCTTACCTAACAGTAAATTTAGCTGTAGTGACCAGTGTTGGGCAGCTGCTGCCAAGGCAAATAAAATCATGGGTTGCATCAATAGGGGCATAGATGCCCACGACAAGGAAATAATTCTACCACTGTACAAATCACTAGTCAGACCACACATAGAATACTGTGTACACTACTTGGCACCAGTGTACAAAAAAGATATAGTGGAGCTGGAGAGGGTTCAAAGACGAGCAACCAGAGTAAAACGGGCAATGGGAGGACTACAGTACCCAGAAAGATTATCAGAATTAAGGTTATTTAGTTTAGAAAAAAGAAGGCTTAGGGGAGACCTAATAACTATGTATAAATATATCAGGGGACAGTACAGAGATCTCTCCCATGACCTATTTATACCCAGGACTGTATCTATAACAAGGGGGCATCCTCTATAGCTATCACGCCCCCTCCTGTAGGCTTGAATTGAGGGGCGGAGCGTGACATCACATGGGGGCGGAGGCGTGACGTCACATGCCGCCGGCCCTGTAGTTGCAAGTAATCAGACTGATTACAAACGGGGTGCCGCGTGCATGATCCTGGGGATCCAGCTGCGGGACTCCCGCGATCAGGCATCTTATCCCCTATCCTTTGGATAGGGGGTAAGATGTGTAAGCACCGGAGAACCCCTTTAAAGCATCTTTTTTTTTTTCTCAAATTCAAAGTTTTATTTCTTTTTCAACATAGGAAAACAATACAAGACAATATGGCACAGAACAGTTATCTCACTACATAGTGTAACGGGTGGTAAAATGAGACAGTTAACCGGTGCACTTGTTATCTATAACGCACAGCCCTGTGAAGGAGGGGAAACAAGGTCCAAGTTTCCAAAGGTAGAGAGTGCATTCTTAGGCATCACCAGCAGTGAGCAAAAGTAACATGGAAGTATGAAAGTACAACAACAGTGAACTGACAACTTCAGGTCTCAAACATAAGCTCCTGTAGTACATCACCGTAGAGTGAGATAGGAGCAAATGAATACGATAAAACAATAAAGAATAAAGAAACAGTCGTACTACACAATAAAGAAAATAAGAATGGGAAAACAGTAGAGAGAAGGATAAAAGGAGGTGAGTGGCAGGATGAGGAGTGGAGGAGGGGTGGGGGTAGGAGGGTGAATAAAAGGGAATGGGAGAAGGGTAGACGAACAAGGGCAGGGACTCGGCAGAGGACGATAGTTCCCCCGGGACCGGGAAGCTCCAGGACATCAGGATTCCACGGCAAGGCAGCATGGACCGGACGGACAGGTCGTCTTGGTTGGTGTGATAGGCAGCATGGGTAATGTGTGTACACAGTCAGTCAGTACGTGGTAAAAGGACGTTATAGGGTTATGTCGACAGGTGTAGTGATGTGAATGCCGGGGAGGATTGAAAGATAAGCCAGGGTTGCCAGGTTGGGGTATAACGGAGTAACCTGTCGGGTGTGTTTGCCCTGAGTTCCTCCATTCTGTGAATATGAGAAACTTCTTGGAGTCGCAGACTTCCACAAGCGTGGGACAACCGCCCGGGCAGATATCAGGAGAATTGCAATTAGTTTGCTCGATGACCTGGGAATTGAGGAGGGTAATATAGATAGGAGGGTAATTTCTGGAGTGGGGTCTAGGCGTATTGAGGTGATACATGTTATGATATCTAGAATTCCTGTCCAATAGTCAGTGAGGGAGGGGCATGTCAGCCAGATGTGGAGCATAGTGCCCCTGTCCAAGCAGCATCGCCAACATCTGTCTGAGGTCGCCAGGAGTGATGGGACTCTATACCATCTTGTCAATATTTTATAGTTTGTTTCCTGGGCTTTGCAGGAAATGGAAGACTTGTGGCAGGTCTTGATAGCGGTACACCATTCCCTATCCGAGATGGGGTGGCCCAGTTCTTTCTCCCATCCTGCCTTGTAGGGAAGGGGCGATTCTGAAATGTTGTCAATCAGAAGGCGGTAGAGGAGGCTGATTGTGTGTGGCATCGGTATTTTATTTTTTGCACCTATAGGCGGTCCGTGCCACCAGTAGCAGGCCTGTGCTGTGTGGACGGACCGTACCTGTGTGCGTGCAGCCTACCCCACCTCTGTCAGTTATTTATGAATGATTAGCGGTTTCATTGGGGTTCAGGCAGGTGCTTTTTTCAGATTTTAATCTTTTTTTAATTTTATTTTTCGTTTTTTTGTGTGGGGGTCTGTGTACGTGCCATCAGCCACTGTTCTGGGCTGAGTGACCAGACCCCTCACTGACTTCTGTGCCCCCTGCCGCCACCAAGCACTAATCAGTGTGCACACCACTGATTAGGTAAACACAATTTTTTTGCGCAGGGTTTTTGGCGCTAGAAGTCTTTTAATTTTTTTTATGTTTTTTTCATTTTTTTAGTTTAGTATTATTTTACATTTTTATATTTTTGTTCTTAGGGCGTGTTAGTTAGTTAGGTTAGGGTGGGTAGGGTGGGTTAGGGAGGTAGTATCGCACCACACCACATGCAGCACACACACCAATAAAGTTTCCCCCCCACACACACACACATATATATATATATATATATATATATATATATATATATATACATTTCACCCCCCATTAGAGTAGGGAAATGGCCCGCAGGGCATTTTCAGCGGAGGAGGAATATGCCTTACTTGCCTCCGACTCTGAAAGCACCTCAGAGGACGAGGAAGACCCCACCTTCCTTATTTCCTCGTCCTCCTCATCATCTTCTGATGCTGAGCCACCAAGGTGGTGGAGACGCCACCATGCGAGGCCGCAAACCTCCTCTGCTCCTGACCCTGTGCCCCATGCTAGTATGAGTCCCCCTGGCGCTCATACTAGTCAAAACCCCCAGCCAAGTATACTGGTGCCCTGTACCGGCAAAATGATGCATGTAACAATGACAATTTACCACTAACATAAAGTAGAATATGTCGCGAAAAAACAATCTCGGAATCAGTATAATCGGTAAAAGCACCCCAGAGTTATTAATGCATAAAGTGACAGTGATCAGATGTGCAAAAAAGGGCTCAGTCCTTAAGGTGAAAAAGGGCTCAGTCCAAGACAGGGGTCTCAATTTGGTGGCCCTCCAGATGTTGCAAAACTTCAACTCCCAGCATGCCTGGACATTCCCAGACAGCCATTTGCTGTAGCTAATGGCTGTCGGGAATGCTGAGTGGTGACGTTTTTCAATATCTGGAGGGACACCAGTTTGAGACCCCTGCTTTAAAGGGGTACTCCCGTGGAAAACTTATTTTTTTAAATCAACTAGTGCCGGAAAGTTAAACAGATTTGTAAATTACTTCTATTAAAAAATCTTAATCCTTCCAGTACTTTTTAGGGGCTATATATACTATAGAGGAAATGCTTTACTTTTTAGATTTCTCTGATGTCATGACCACAGTGCTCCCTGCTGACCTCTGCTGTCCATTTTAGGAACTGTCCAGAGCAGCATATGTACATATGCATATGGACAGTAGAGGTCAGCAGAGAGCACAGTGGTCATGACATCAGAGAAATCTAAAAAGTAAAGCATTTCCTCTGTAGTATATAGCCCCGAAAAAGTACTGGAAGGATTAAGATTTTTTTATAGAAGCAATTTACAAATCTGTTTAACTTTCTGGCACCAGTTGATTTAAAAAAAAAAAAGTTTTCCACGGAAGACCTGTCCTGATTTGAATTCTTGGAGGACCAAATGCAAGAATCATTGCTAGGCTCTTATATTTATATATCACCACCCTAAAACCATTGACTGACCATAAATTCTCACATTTTGCAAACCAATTTACAATTAAAAAAAAATCTCATCACTTTATTTGTCTTTCATTTCAATTATTTACCAATATCTCTTTTTTTCCCCCATTGCTTATATTTTGTCTCTAGGAGAAGATGGAATTACTAAGTGACAAAGTATAAATCATGCATGTTATCATCATAACTGAATGTGTCACAGTGTGCTACAAACCATTACTATACTGGTTCAGTCCACCAGTTCCAGGACATTTATTACTATCATAATTGATGTCACTTTCATTGAATGTAACATTTTCCTTTACACCCTGTTCTCCACTATCATAAAATGAATTATGGCAACGCAAGGTGAACAAGAGAATGCGTATTTCATTGCTTTCCAATAAACAGATTACGGGAAATTCACAGCTCAAATCTGAATTAATTATAGCCTTACATAAAACCGGTAATTTGTAAGCATCAATCCCTGAAAAGGAATAAAACAAAACTATAATTCAATATTTTTAGCCCCTATAATTTGATCTAGCAGTGCCAGAAAGCTGGGATTTTGGTGCCTGATGCTGTTATTAGGTCCTAGTCGGACGCAGAGATTTTCTTTATAAAGGCCAGTGACCTTGTGGAGCTCAATGCTGACCGAGTTAATTAACAAATGTAGCTTTTCATTAAACCTGTGTGTTTGTTCCATTCAGAATATGCTAATAAACTGGTGCCAAGAGAAAACAGAATAGCAAGTATGAGCACACAGATACAGTTTATTCAGCCTTATGTGTGCCTTACAGTACAATCACTTATCAATGTAAGATAGGCTGGGGTCTGATTCCAGAGACCCCAGACGATCCGCTTTTTAAAGAGACTGTGGAGCTTGTGCCTGCATTACTGTACAGTGATCCCTCAACATACAATAGTTTCAACATACAATGGTCTTTTCTGGACCATTGTAAGTTGAAACCAGACTCAACATACAATGCTACGGACAGTCCAGATCTGTGAAATGCGTCAATGATGGAAAAACTGACCAATCAGAATGGGCATTCACTGATAAAACCCCTGTATTACTGAAGCGTATGCACTGACTGATGTCTCGTAGCGTCCCCTACTATACAGGGAGGTATTACATGTTCTGTACACTTTACCTGTACCAGGGTTAGCTGCTCCTTTAGACACCAGGTGAGGGCGACTCCAAGTTACTTTTTTAGGACATTGCATGTACTGTACAGGACCCTGAAGAAGCTCCTGTCCTCTACATAGACCAGTGTTTCCCAAGCAGGGTGTCTCCAGCTGTTGCAAAACTACAACTCCCAGCATGCCCGGACAGCCTTTGGCTGTCTGGGCATGTTGGGAGTTGTAGTTTTGCAACAGCTGGAGGCTCCCTGCTTGGCAAACACTGACATAGACAGTGATTACAGCTCCCAGCAGATTTATTACTTTTATATGTAAGGACTTGCTTTATCTATATTAGTTATTTACTTATTTTTCTTTAATTCTCACTTTTTTTTCCAAATTTTGGATGACATTTTGGTGGCTTTAGAACCAATTACCAGGTTTCCATAGAGTTCTGGTCTCAACATACAATGGTTTCAACATACAATGGTCATCCTGGAACCAATTAATATTGTAACTTGAGGGACCACTGTACTATGTATAGTGGTGGCATGAGGTGCTGAAGCATTGGCCCAGTGAATGAAATGACTTCAGTAGGAGGTGCCATGAGTTGGGCCACACCTGATCTAATATTTGTTGCCTATTTGTGATGAGCGGCATTACCCATATTTCGCGTATATATAGACAAATATTCATCCTATATTCGCGAATTTCGCGTATTCGTTATATTCGCATATTCGTGGAAGAAAACAGTGAAGGGGAGGTCTATGAAGACAGGGGAGAGCAGTTTGAAGCAGATCCCAACTGATGTCAAACCTGTATGCCTTGTATACCTGTCCGATATCTTTAAACTGAACAAAGAATATCTGCATGCAACATTTATTTCTCAAGGTCAAGGAGACGTCTAACTGCACAAGATGCTGTGGGATCAGTTGTGTGATTAGTTATAGAAAAGCATTGGTGGGAACATGGCAGAAACGCCAAATATAGGTGAATGAATCCTTTAAACTTTTCGCTTTCTTACCTTGAGCCTGAAGAAATGCAGAGATGTCAAATCCTTGGCTATTTCGTACAATTACAACTCCGTATTCAAAGTCAAAAGCATCACTATTAAGAAACACAGAATATAAAATATATAAGGAGTGAAACATAAACCAGCATTGATCTTGAAAGGAACTATTGGCTTGCCATATCCCTTACAGTTTCCTCCAAGTGTGTGAGAGCATTATATAATTCCTCCAGAAATATTGTATTATTTCTGCAACAATGTTCTTATAATGTGTCCACATGTCTGAGACTCCCATACCCCCATTTCTTAAAGGGGTACTACCGTGCTGACAACTTATCCCCTATCTAAAGGATATGGGATAAGTTGCCTGATCACGCGGGGTCCCGCCGATGGGAACCCCCGCGATCTCGCACGCAGAACCCCACTCTCATCAGGCCCCAGAGCGAACATCCGCTCCGGGTCTGATGACGGGGCCGGTGATTGTGACTTCACAGCTCCGCCCCCATGTGACATCACTCTCCGCCCCCTCAATGCAAGTCTCGCCCCCTGCCATAGACTTACATTGAGGGGGCGGAGCGTGACGTCACATGGGGCGAAGCCGTGACGTCACTATACTCCGGCCCCGTGATCGGCAATCATCAGACCCGGAGCGATGTTCACTCCGGGACCTGATGAGAGCCAGGTGCTGCGTGTGAGATCGCGGGGGTCCCCAGCGGCGGGACCTCGCGCAATCAGGCAACTTATCCCCTAACCTTTAGATAGGGGATAAGTTGTCAGCACGGTACTAATTCTCAACAGGTATAGGGTATAAACAATGAAATACATGTAGGATATACATAAATGTTTTTGGGAGGATACAAATTTTAGTTGAAATTTGGATTATGGCAATCCAAAAAAGATTTATCTCTTGCCATTTATTCTCACCGAGGGAGATAGCATGCAGAAACGTCACACAGACAATCCTCAGACAAGCATATTTTATTTTTGCATTTTAACACAGTCATCTTTATATAGCCTAAAGGTAGCCATACGGCCGAACACACATTGAACTAACAGGTATGGTTCCTGATCCCTCCAAACACATAAACATGTGCCTTGGCCAAAAGTTTATGGAGGACATTTCTGAAGGTATTTAGAGCTTTCTTTTTTTTTCGCACATGCGCCTAAGCACTTTTTTGTGCGACTTTTGAGAGTAAGTAAAAAGTTTAAAACAGCCTTACCTAAGCAAATTTCAGTTTTCCCTTTGCAGTGGTCAGGTATTTATGATGTGCAAAAGTCGCACCTAGTCCAAAAAAAAGTTGCAAACCCCTTACGAATAGTCACAAGTCTGCACCAGGTCTGACCTGGAGAACAAGACTCCCGTACGTGAGCAAATTTAAAAAAAGTTGCAAAAAAACAACTTTTTTGTTCTGCTTATGTGCTCCAAATTTAACAACCCCCTGTGATGGTATGATAAATATGTAGCACATAAGAAAAACTAAAGCAAAAAAAAACTGAATTCAGAACTTGTTTACCAAAGCAATGATAAATGTCCCCCTGTGTGATGTGAATGGACATAGGAAGGGTAAGCCACTGTAAGACTCTACTGGTTTTGACATCTCTCCAAGTTGTGAAGCCCCAAAAACAGACAGTTGGCTGACTTAGCTGACTTTTTGTGTGTATGTGGACCGCTTTCACATGGCAGCCACATATTTTTATCAGCCAAAACTAGCAGTCAAACTTTTACACATAGATTAACAATAATGGAAAGATTTACATGTCTGACCATTCCTAGCTCTGATTTGTGAACACTGAATAGTGCCCAAAATACTTCTTTATGAATGTGGCCTTAATAGAAGTCCTTGAAATAGAATCACCTTGTTTTGTAATGGTGTCACTATAGATGTCATCCTCAAAGAACTATAGCTAAGAAAATACTGAATGCACAGGATACCTGTAATTTCGGGTAAATCTAGTTCAGATGGAGAAGGTATGGGGCCTTATTAGAGAGTAAAAAACATTTTTCTCTGATAAGAATTTTTACAAAGTAACTTAAATTTGCCTGTACTATTGATTTATGCAAACTGTGTTGTAACAGGAAACAGGAGTTCCTATTTACACTCTCTTTATGTTTTATTTCTATGGGCCTTTTTTTACCCATTTTTTCAATGCTTTAATCTAATCCCTACTGTGTTTCTGAGTAATACACTTGGCAATGAGGTATGCAGTCAATCTTCAATATCTGGAGTAGCAAGTAGTTTGCGGGTTAAAGGTTTAGAAATGTCTCCCTCTGTCACTCCACCCGCCTCAATTTAGTGGGATTTCTTTTCATTGTGGTTCGTATTAAATATAAAAACTTTATTCTTTTGAGCCACTAATTACAACTTTCAATGGAATATCTATTATTTGAGCTAAAATATAGAACTGGACTTTTCTGCGAGTTGAACTACAGTTACACAGCATGTGGCTTTTGTCAACCAGACTTGTCATTATCACTGTAACAGTTGGGACACTTTTTCACTCTGAGAATCAGAGAATTCAGCTAGTCCATTCTAGTGATGATTGAGAGCCCAGACCAAAGGAAATGTATTATGCATTGTAAATATAATTATGGTCTAAGTGTTTGGTCTGTCATTTTATGTTGGCACTATTTTTGGCAAGACTTTTTTCCTTTGAGAGCAGGTGTTGGCATCACCTCTGCGCAGTGGGCGAGTGCAACAGTTGGCCGTCAGATGCATCCTCATTGTAAATATTGATTTTGTCAAAAAAAAAAATAAGGTCTTGATTTATCACTGATAGTTTATGTAGATCAACAAGTATTCTGCACTGAATATGAAAATAAATGAATGTAACATATGTCTACACTTGTTTTATAAATGGAAACAAACAACATTAGTGGACAAAGTAGGCCCCCAGAAGGCCAAGATAAGAGCACTCACTGCAGTATGCCCACGTAGTTTGCCAAGTCCACCGTGCTGGCCTGTCTCCAATCTTTCTTGAAGCCCAACACCAGGGTATTTGGCTTCATTCTTCCCAAACCGGCAGCCTAAAAAATAATAAAGGATTGCTAAATAATATTGTAATTTGATTATAATAATACTCATATTAACTCTGCACTAATCTGTTACAAATGCTAATGAGAAACACTAAGGTGAAATAAATTACATAGGTAAAAAGTTCTAAACCCAGGCTTAAAGGGGTATTCCAGGATTTTTAGGCCTTTGAGGCCATGATGACAAGTTATAATACAGTGATCCCCCGACCTACGATGGTCCTGACATATGATTGTTGCAACATACAATGGCCTCTCATGGGAGTACAGTGGCTCAGTGGCTAAAGTCAATGTGTCACATTGTAAAATATGTATATTAAAGGCCCTCTAATATAGTCTTCAGTAAAAGGATACAATTGATGCCTATGAATCCTGTAAGCAAGTGTTTTTTCCACAGATAGATGCATTTTTATGACCTTTTGCATGGTTGGAGAAGCATGGCCTTGGGTCTCCTGTGCCCCAGGGCCGCAGCACCTCTGTGCTGTAAATCTTTGCCCTCCTGTTTATTAACAGACAGGTTGGGCTCAGCTTACACTGCCTAGCCTTGCTGAAATACTGTCTCTGCACTGCCAGAATAACAGTGAGGACAGAGATCAGAGCCTGTATCTCTGGCAGCGCAGGCGTGATGAATGTGACAGGTTAGGGAGGGCCTTCAATCACTGCTTCCGCATCTGTACTGCTATGCAAAATTAAAGCAAGGCTCGGCAATGTAAACAGAGCCCAGCTTATATGTCAATGGTCTGGTGGGTGGGGATTTACAGAACAAAAGGCCATGCCTTTCCGACTGTGGAACGGACCATAAAAAATGCATTGCTTTGCAGAATAAACACTTGCCCACAGGATGCAGAGGTATCATTTGTATCCTCTTACTGAAGTCTATATTACAGAGCCTTTAGTTTCATAGACATATTTCATTTTACTTTAAACCCTTAAGGACACAAACCATTTTGGCTATAAGGACACAGACAATTTTATTTTTGCGTTTTCGTTTTTTACTCTTCGCTTTCTAAAAATCACAACTCTTTTATATTTCCATCCACAGACCCAAGTGAGGGCTTGTTTTTTTTGCATGACCAATTGTACTTTGTAATAACATCACTCATTTTACCATGATACCCATGATTCCATACTTTATTATTGGATTGCTTCTAAAAAAACTCCAACTTTTTTCACAAAATAAGTATGTTTAACCTGTTAAGGACAAACAGTGTTTAGGTACGCCCTTGCATTGTGGCACTTAAGGACCAAGGGCGTGCCCTGGTGCCTTTACCGACTTTTGAAGTGTGCTCACCAGCTGAGCATGCTTCATACCCGGTGTGTCCCGGTTGCTATGAGCAGCCAGGACCCAGGGTTAATGCCCGGCATTAACCCTTTAGACATTGCAATCAAAGTTGATCTCTCTACTGTCTGAAGATGACAGGTTTGTGCTAAATGTTCTCTCTGAAACATGATTCTTTTTTAGTCAAGCGTTCTAGTGCAAACTTCTGCAGGCAGATACATTTTTTTATTTAAAAAGCAAAATGTAAAATAACGGAGGAAGAAAGCGGGAGAAACGAAGCACGGAATGGGACCTGGTAAGTATGGTTTCCATCAGTGTCCCCTGCACTACGTGTCTGTACCAACAGGTTAGTGCAGGTGACATTGATGACAGATTTCCTTTAACCCCTTAAGGACCAAGGACGTACCGGTACTTCCTTGGTCCTGCTCCCGTGATATAACGCGGGGTTACACAGTAACCCCGCATCATATCACGGCGGGCCCAGCATCATAGTGAAGCCGGGACCCGCCGCTAATAGCGCGCAGCGCCGATCGCGGCTAAAAGCGAAAGTAAAAAGTGCCGGTTAACTCAGTGGGCTGTTCGGGATAGCCGCGGCGAAATCACGGCATCCCAAACAGCTTACAGGACAGCGGGAGGGCCCCTACCTGCCTCCTCGCTGTCCGATCGCCGAATGACTGCTCAGTGCCTGAGATCCAGGCATGAGCAGTCAAGCGGCAGAATGATCGATCACTGGTTTCCTATGAGAAACCAGTGATCAATGATAAAGATCAGTGTGTGCAGTGTTATAGGTCCCTATGGGAGCTATAACACTGCAAAAAAAAAGTGAAAAAAAAAAGTGAATGAATATCATTTAAACCCTCCCCTATTAAAAGTTTGAATCATCCCCTTTTCCCATAAAAAAAACACAGTGTAAATAAAAATAAAAATAAACATGTATGGTATCACCGCGTGTGGAAATGTCCGAATTATAAAAATATATCATTAATTAAACCGCTCGGTCAATGGCGTACGCGCAAAAAAATTCCAAAGTCCAAAATAGTGCATTTTTGATAAATAAGTCCTATCAATGCACAAATGGTATCGTTAAAAACTTCAGATCACGGCGCAAAAAATGAGCCCTCATACCGCCCCATACACGGAAAAATAAAAAAGTTATAGGGGTCAGAAGATGACAATTTTAAACGTATTAATTTTCCTGCATGTAGTTATGATTTTTTCCAGAAGTACGACAAAATCAAACCTATATAAGTAGGGTATCATTTTAATCGTATGGACCTACAGAACAAAGATAAGGTGTCATTTTTACCGAAAAATGTACTACGCAGAAACGGAATCCCCCAAAAGTTACAAAACGCCGTTTATTTTTCAATTTTGTCGCACAATGATTTTTTTTTCTGTTTCACCATAGATTTTTGGGCAAAATGACTTACGTCATTACAAAGTAGAATTGGTGGCGCAAAATATAAGCAATCATATGGATTTTTAGGTGCAAAATTGAAAGAGTTATGATTTTTTAAATGCAAGGAGCAAAAAACGAAAATGCAAAAACGGAAAACCCCCCGGTCCTTAAGGGGTTAAGGCTGTTGTAATGCAGCACTGTGACCAAAGTCGGAATCCAACCAAGAGCAACATCTGCATGGAGTTTGTATGTGTGAATGTGTTTCCTTCCACACTGCAGACACATGCTGCTGAGTTAAATGGCTGCTTAAGAAATTTGTCCTAGTGTATGGTGCACTGAGATAGAGAATCCATTCTGAGTAGAGATGAGCAAATTTCTGTGTTAGTGAAATAATACTGTTATTCAGTATGACTTGCAGATTACAGGCATCACTATTAGAATCACTGCTGCAGAGTGTCTGGATTTGGCAGATTTTTTATTTAATTTTTATTTAATTTAATTTGAAATCTTTTACATTTTTTGATTACCCATTCTGGTGAGCATCGAGCTGGCAGTTCTCCGCCAGGCGAGATACCACCTGTTCCAGCCCCTGCCTCTCAGCACCCCCTTGACTAAGAAAGTGCGAATGTATCATTTAATCAGTTATGGTTCATTGTTATCACTCCAAGCTGTTAATATGACGTCAGGACCATAGGGCCTCAGCCTTGAAAAGATAACATCAATTTTTTTAAATTTAAGATTTATATTAGATTCCTACATTTTATGTCCTGGCGTTTACTTTGAACTAATAATGTATGACCACAAAACCCAATCTAACAAGGAGTCATGGCGGCACAATGACAGAGCCTAGAGGGGGCAGCAGCATAAGGACCATAATCTGGCAGAATAACACAGCCTGGATTTGGCAGCAGCAAAAGGAGACGATATAGTGGCTGAATGATGCAGCCTGGAGTTTGTGGCAGCATGAGGAGACCAAAGGGCCTCACAATCCCTAAGATTAAATGATGAATTTTCAAATTTAAATTTAAATTGAAGATTTATGATAGATAGTGTTACCATAAAAATGTTTAGGTAATGTCCCAGCAGCATGAGTAGACCATATAGTGGCTGAATGACACAGCCTGGAGCTGGTGGCAGCATGACGAGACAATAGGGCTTCACAATCCCTAAGATTAAAAGATGAATTTTCAAATTTAAATTGAAGATTTATGGTAGCTAGTTCTACCATAATTTTTTTTTAGGTAATGTCCCAGCAGCATAAGGAGACTATATAGTGGTTGAATGACACAGCCTGGAGATGGCGGAAGCATGAGGAGACTGACTGAATGACACAGTGTGGAGGTGGCGGCCACAAGAGGAGATCATATAGTGGCTGAATGGCACAGCCTGGAGATGGCGGCAGCATGAGAAGAACATATAGTGGCTGAATGACACAAAGTGGAGGTGGCGGCAGCATGAGGAGACCATATAGTGGCTGAATGGCACAGCCTGGAGTTGGCGGCAGCATGAGGAGAACATATAGTGGCTGAATGACACAGCGTGGAGGTGGTGGCAGCATGAGGAGACCATATAGTGGCTGAATGACACAGCCTGGAGTTGGTGGCAGCATGAGGAGAACATATAGTGGCTGAATGACACAGCCTGAAGTTTGCGGCAGCAAGAGGAGACCATATAGTGGATGAATGACACAGCCTGGAGGTGGCGGCAGCATGAGGAGACCATATAGTGGCTGAATGGCACAGCCGAGAGTTGGTGGCAGCATGAGGAGAACATATAGTGGCTGAATGACACAGCCTGGAGGTGGCGGCAGCATGAGGAGAACATATGGTGGCAGAATGACACAGCCTGGAGGTGGCGGCAGCAGCAGCAGCAGCGTCAGGAGTCCTGAAAGTGACCCAGTGACAATACAACAGTGCGGTGGGTGGCAATACCAGTACCCGTTGATGAAGATGGGTGAGAAAAGGTCTGATGCAGAGGAATGTTTGTAACTGGGGAGCAGCACCTTAAATCTGTTTGGCACTATCCATATTTGTGAAGTGTTGGTGTGGCACCATGGTCAATCTACTCTGATGCATCAGGCATTCGTGGGTGGAAATCCTGGCTGATCCATGCTTGATTCATCTTCTAAAAGGTCAGTCCCTCCATGGCAAACTCTGCTAGTTGCGGTCACAAACTGCTCTCTGTCCAACAGAATGCTGACTTGACTAGGAAGTAAATCGCTGCTGGAAAAAGCTTTTCTTTGTAACACACAGGACAGTCTGTCCCTATCTATCTCTCTGCAGTGTAAGGATGAAGTGACTGCCCGCAATATGGCTGCCAATTATATAGGGCTGTGACATCACAGGGGTGGCTGGCTGCTCAAAGGCTCCATCCTGCATGTGATTCAGGGTCATCACGCCTACCCTTCCCAGGATTCCTTGCCCCATGTCCTCACATGTGGATCCGCCATTTTAGATGCCCTGGCGCCTGGACCGCACAAAATGGAGTTTTAATGAAGCGAATTGCTCGATGGAATCGCTGCGATATTTGCATTTGTTGCAAATCAAATTTTTCCTGAAATTTGTAATGAATACGTCAGATTCGATTAGCTCATCTCTAGTTATGAGCCTCACTGGAGACAGGAACCGATGTGAATGATGACACTGTCTGTACAACGCCGCTATGTTGGCTCTATATAACAGAATAACTATTAACTCAATGGCAATGTTCTAGTAGTCAGTAACACTACACAAAACATCTGTATCCGATGTTGCTGATCACATCCCACACTGTACAAGAGTGGCAGACAGCATTAGAAAACATCCACCAGTGTCCTTTTTGTTTGTCTGTGGAAGAGGAAGTTCTGCTTTCTTTGTAAATGACTTCAGATGAACGGAAATGATTTCCTTGCAATTAAAAGGATTTGGGTTTCAGCTGTCAAGCTGTCGTTTCAATAGATCTGCAACTTAATATCTCTAGAGCACATGTTGTTTTCCAGGGGTTTTATTGTAACAGAAATGACAAGTTTGTTCCTGGATGACTTTATGAGTGTGCAGCTGTGATGTTCTCCACAATCATATGTTTAGTTTTATTGATTTTTGTCATTCAGAGATTAAAAAGGCCATAATGATTTTTGTGGGAGTTTTCTGGAACAAGTGCAATCTTTTTATTTTACATTTTGCTTCTTAAATAAAAATAAATTCATCTGCCTGCAGAAGTTTGCACTAGAACGCTTGAATAAAAAAAGAATCATGTTTCAGAGAGAATATTTAGCACGAACCTGTCATCTCCACACAGGAGAGAGAGCCATTTCATAGGGTGAATAAGATTTTACTGGAATACAGCGTATAAAGTGTAAATAGGTAGTAAATGAACTTTAAAGAAAATGTGTCACAATAAAGGGAGTTTCCAGCCAAACCCAAAAAATGGCTAGATCAGTAAAATAGAAGTTAGAGCAGAAGACAAAAAACTGCTTTATTAAATGTCTTTGAATATATTGACATTGCGTTGATTCTGCCTAAGAGGTGTCCAGTCAGCCTATTACATTGGGTGATTATAGGCAGAACAGGCCAAAATCACCCTGTCTAATAGGGCCAAAGACCAGCCAACGTCCGAACAAACACTTGTTTGTCAGCCTTGCTAAAAAATGCCGCACATCTCTCCATGTAATAGGTGATGGGCAGCCGACAGATCGCTTAATCATTCGTGCAACCCACCCCATGTGATGGTCAAGCTTTGTCATGGGCTCATTTACTATATGTTAGCCCATGTAATAGGGTCATATGGCTTTATTCTCTCCTGTATGTTTTGGGTTCTTAGTCTGTCCATATGTTATTCTTTGGAACTGATAACACTAGAGATGAGCAAAACTCTCCGATTGGGTCCCATTCCCTCTGATGAAATTTGTATGTATGACACTCAGGTCTCCTAGGTTTCAGTTTTTTTTCTTATATTTATCTTATGTATAGGCGCCCAGCAGCAGCATCACATTATGGAACATGATGGAAAAAGGCAAAAGATATACAGCTGTGTAGGGCTAGCAGAAGTGGTAGCAGCAGCACTACAGCATGGAGCATGTGTTACGCTGAGCGCTCCGGGTCCCTGCTCCTCCCCGGAGTGCTCGCGGCGTTCTTCTGTGTGCAGCACTGCACTGTTATCACCGGCGGGGATGCGATCCGCGTAGCGGGACGCGCCCGCCCGCGGGTCGCATCCCAATCTCCTCACCTGCCCCGTCCTCCTGCTGTTCTGTCCCGGTGTGCGCGGCCCCGCTCTCTAGGGCGCGCGCGCCGGCTCTCTGAGATTTAAAGGGCCAGTGCACCACTAATTGGTGCCTGGCCCAATCAGTGTTAATTAGCTCCCACCTGCTCCTTGCTTATAAAAACCCACTTCCCCTTCCTGTCCTTGCCGGATCTTGTTGCCTTAGTGCCCTGTGAAAGCGTTTAGTGTGTTCCCAAGCCTGTGTACCCAGACCTTCTGCTGTTGCCCCTGACTACGACTCTTGAAGCCTGCCCTGACCTTCTGCTACGTCCGACCTTGCTCTTGCCTTGTCCCTGTGTACCGCGCCTGTCTCAGCTGTCAGTTGGGGTTGAGTCACTATCGGGTGGAACGACCTGGGGGTTACCTGCTGCTGCAAGTCCATCCCGGCGGGCTCTGGTGAAAACCAGTAACCCCTTAGACTCCGTTCCCCTGGTACGGCCCACGCCATCACCCCACTGACACAGAGGATCCACCTCAGTGTCCTCGCTGCATACCAGTCCGGATCCTGACAGCATGATACACTATGGAGGAGGTGTGGCTGTGTAGGGCTAGTAGAAGTAGTAGCAGCAGCAGCACTACAATAAGGAGCATGATAGACTATGAAGGACATGTGTGGCTGTGTAGGGCTAGTAGTAGTAGCAGCAGCACTACAGCATGGAGCATGATAGACTATGAAGGACATGTGTGGCTGTGTAGGGCAAGTAGTAGTAGTAGCAGCAGCACTACAGTATGGAGCATGGTACACTATGAAGGACATGTGTGGCTGTGTAGGGCTAGTATAATTAGTAGCAGCAGCAGCACTACAGTAAGGAAAATGATAGACTATGAAGGACATCTGTGGCAGTGTAGGGCTAGTAGCAGTAGTAGCAGCAGCAGCAGCAGCAGCAGCACTACAGTATGGAGCATGATAGACTATGGAGGACATGTGTGGCTGTGTAAGGCTAGTAGTAGTAGCAGCAGCACTACAGCATGGAGCATGATAAACTATGAAGGACATGTGTGGCTGTGTAGGGCAAGTAGTAGTAGCAGCAGCAGCAGCACTACAGCATGGAACATGATACACTATGAAGGACATGTGTGGTTGTGTAGGGCTAGTAGTAGTAGCAGCAGCAGCACTACAGCATGGAGCATGATACACTATGAAGGACGTGTGTGGCTGTGTAGGGCTAGTAGTAGTAGCAGCAGCAGCAGCACTACAGCATGGAGCATGATACACTATGAAGGACATGTGTGGCTGTGCAGGGCTAGTAGTAGTAGTTGCAGCAGCACTACAGTATGGAGCATGATAGACTATAAAGGACATGTGTGGCTGTGTAGGGCTAGTAGTAGTAGCAGCAGCACTACAGCATGGAGCATGATACACTATGAAGGACATGTGTGGCTGTGCAGGGCTAGTAGTAGTAGCAGCAGCAGCACTACAATATGGAGCATGATAGACTATAGAGGACATGTGTGGATGTGTAGGGCTAGTAGTAGTAGCAGCAGCAACAGCAGCAGTACAGCATGGAGCATGATACACTATGAAGGACATGTGTGGCTGTGTAGGGCTAGTAGTAGTAGCAGCAACAGCAGCACTACAGCATGGAGCATGATACACTATGGAGGATGTGTGGCTGTGTAGGGCTAGTAGTAGTAGCAGCAGCAGCAGCACTACAGTATGGAGCATGATACACTATGAAGGACATGTGTGGCTGTGTAGGGCTAGTAGTAGTAGTTGCAGCAACAGCAGCACTACAGCATGGAGCATGATACACTATGAAGGACATGTGTGGCTGTGTAGGGCTAGTAGTAGTAGCAGCAGCAGCAGCACTACAGTATGAAGCATGATACACTATGAAGGACATGTGTGGCTGTGTAGGGCTAGTAGTAGTAGCAGCAACAGCAGCACTACAGCATGGAGCATGATACGCTATGAAGGACATGTGTGGCTGTATAGGGCTAGTAGTAGTAGCAGCAGCAGCAGCAGAACTACAGTATGGAGCATGATAGACTATGGAGGATGGAGGACATGTGTGGCTGTGTAGGGCTAGTAGTAGTAGCAGCAGCAGCAGCAGCAGCACTACAGTATGGAGCATGATAGACTATGGAGGACATGTGTGGCTGTGTAGGGCTAGTAGTAGTAGCAGCAGCAACAGCAGCACTACAGCATAGAGCATGATACACTATGAAGGACATGTGTGGCTGTGTAGGGCAAGTAGTAGTAGCAGCAGCAGCACTACAGCATGGAGCATGATACACTATGAAGGACATGTGTGGCTGTGTAGGGCAAGTAGTAGTAGCAGCAACAGCAGCACTACAGCATGGAGCATGATACACTATGAATGACATGTGTGGCTGTGTAGGGCAAGCAGTAGTAGCAGCAGCAACAGCAGCACTACAGCATGGAGCATGATACACTATGAAGGACATGTGTAGCTGTGTAGGGCTAGTAGTAGTAGCAGCAGCAACAGCAGCACTACAGCATGTAGCATGATACACTATGAAGGACATGTGTGGCTGTGTAGGGCAAGTAGTAGTAGCAGCAGCAGCAGCACTAAAGTATGGAGCATGATAGACTATGGAGGACATGTGTGGCTGTGTAGGGCAAGTAGTAGTAGCAGCATCAGCACTACAGTATGGAGCATGATACACTATGAAGGACATGTGTGGCTGTGTAGGGCAAGCAGTAGTAGCAGCAGCAACAGCAGCACTACAGCATGGAGCATGATACACTATGAAGGACATGTGTAGCTGTGTATGGCTAGTAGTAGTAGCAGCAGCAACAGCAGCACTACAGCATGTAGCATGATACACTATGAAGGACATGTGTGGCTGTGTAGGGCAAGTAGTAGTAGCAGCAGCAGCAGCACTACAGTATGGAGCATGATAGACTATGGAGGACATGTGTGGCTGTGTAGGGCAAGTAGTAGTAGCAGCATCAACACTACAGTATGGAGCATGATACACTATGAAGGACATGTGTGGCTGTGTAGGGCAAGCAGTAGTAGCAGCAGCAGCAACAGCAGCACTACAGCATGGAGCATGATACACTATGAAGGACATGTGTGGCTGTGTAGGGCAAGCAGTAGTAGCAGCAGCAGCAGCAGCACTACAGCATGGAGCATGATACACTATGAAGGACATGTGTAGCTGTGTAGGGCTAGTAGTAGTAGCAGCAGCAACAGCAGCACTACAGCATGTAGCATGATACACTATGAAGGACATGTGTGGCTGTGTAGGGCAAGTAGTAGTAGCAGCAGCAGCAGCACTACAGCATGGAGCATGATACACTATGAAGGACATGTGTAGCTGTGTAGGGCTAGTAGTAGTAGCAGCAGCAACAGCAGCACTACAGCATGTAGCATGATACACTATGAAGGACATGTGTGGCTGTGTAGGGCTAGTAGTAGTAGCAGCAGCAGCAGCAGCACTACAGTATGGTGCATGATAGACTATGAAGGACATGTGTGGCTGTGTAGGGCAAGTAGTAGTAGCAGCATCAGCACTACAGTATGGAGCATGATACACTATGAAGGACATGTGTGGCTGTGTAGGGCAAGTAGTAGGGCTGCCATTTTAAGAAACTGTTTTAAAACTACTCTCAAACATTTACAATTGGCAGAAACAACATTTTTCAGGAAATTTGGACCAGTACAAGTTATACTACTTAATGATACCCTTCATTTTACTTTATAATGTATTGCAAAACCATATTATTTATCAGCAAAATTGAAGAAAAAATCTATTTCAAATTTTGTGGGGCATTCATGATTTTAGCATTAGTGTTGCTCGCGAATATTCACAATGCGAATTTTATTCGCGAATATCACATATTCGCGAATTCGCAAATATTCGCGAATATAGAACTATATTCGTAATTACGAATATTCGTTTTTTTTTTTTTTTTTCACAGTACACATCACAGTGATCACCCCTCTCTGCTTCCAGCTTGTGTGGTGTAAAGAAGGCTGTAATACTACTGTGTGAGACTGGCGTGCTAATTTTTGCATATGCGAATTTTCGCTTATGCTAATTTTTGTATATGCAAATTTTCGCATATGTTAATTTTTGCATACGCGAATTTTCGCATATGCGAAAATAAAACGAGTTTATTACAAATATGCGAATTTAGCGAATATATGATGAATATTCGTCCATATATTCGCGAATATTTGCGAATTCGAATATGGGCTATGCCGCTCAACACTATTTAGCATACACTTATTTGACAGGACACAATAGTGTTGCCTGCTGTGCGATTGTGACCCATCAAATTAGCATATACTAGTGGCTCAGGTCGGGCCATTGAAATGAGTCTGGCCCTCTACAGTATAGGTTAGTGTGGTATAGCGGTGTGCAATGCAGGGCCGATGTTATTAACCCCTTCTTGTCATGACGCCAGGGCATGGTTTAGCCTTAATCACCCGAAGGTAATACTGCTGGTCCTGGGCTAGGCACGGGGGCAATGAAGACGTCGATGCCAAGTTACGAACAACAGTAGCTTTACTGAAGGTAGACAGGTGATAGAGTCTATGCAGAACAGCTAATATCCCAAGGATGTGACCAGTGACACAGGGGGACCTCACAGGCTTGCCGGGACTTGCAGTATGTAGAGACACTTTAGTGCAGGCCACGGTGATTATATAGAAGACTTGACTTGACTGACTTGACAATTGACATGAAGATACCTTTTAGCTTACTTGAGCTGACTTGTGGCTGCAGACTTTAGGCATGAGGTCTCCAATGCTCTGGACACACTCTGAGATGTTGTGACTGAACTGGACCTCAGGAACAAGAGCTAAGAGCTCCAAGAGAAAGATTGCAGCCCCTACCCTGGTTTTTATAGGGGAGCATAGCAAGGATCTTATAGATCACTTGGGGGGGGGGGGGGGGGTCACCTGGTGACTAGTGCCTCCTGGGTAACAAGAACATGGTATAATATTTAAAGCAACAGTACACTAGTAATACAAACATATATACAATAGGGGTTACACTGTAAGGGGGGACCTGGGGACATGGAGGGACTCTGCCTGAAAGGGCAGGAGAAATGTGCGGGGACACACCATCCTGTGCTGGGCCACCACAATGGCATCCCTTTTTTTGACAGGATGCTGAAGGATACCTCTAAGGTACTGCAGAAATGCAATATGAACAATACCATATCATCTCATTCCTGAACCGGGTAAACAGAGACCTCCAGCGATACAGGAAGGCATCAATATGGGGACATCAGTGTTATTTCTCCTTTACAGCATTGTAAGATGTAAGATGTTTAAAAAACAAACAAAAAGATTTTTTTAAACTTTTTGAAATGGGGGCTGATTCAAACTTTTTCTAGGGAAGGGGTTAACTCACATTTATTAATTTTTTTACACACACACACATATATATATATATATATATATATATATATATATATATATATATATACTCCAAGAAACAAAAGCCGCAGCACTCCAAGGTACAAGGTGAATAGGATTTATTGACCCAACATCAGGAACAATGTTTCAACTGCCCAATTGCAGTCTTTCTCAAGCAGCCTGAGAAAGACTGCATTTGGGCAGTTGAAACGTTGTTCCTGATGTTGGGTCAATAAATCCTATTCACCTTGTACCTTGGAGTGCTGTGGCTTTTGTTTCTTGGAGTGGATGTCTATGGGACCCCTGACCCGGGACCTTTTACCGCCTGCACCCGCTGCTCTTTTCGGAGGTTGTGCTGCTCTACCTATTTGTTTGTCTATATATATATATATATATATGTTTAAAACAATGGGCTGAAAAAAACCTTTAAAAACTTTATGTTAAACATTCTCATTTTTCCAATATATAGATACTGATTTCTATTTATTAAATGTTTCTCTGTGCAAGAGAAAAAAGACGCTTCATAACTTGCTTCCTCCAGATGGAAGCAGATTCATTTAAAGTGACCCTCAACTTTTTATAATCAAGCAAAAAGTTTCTGTCTATAAAAACTCCCAAGTGTATTTGGCCGTCATTAAAAATGTAATATAGAATAAAACAGTCAGGAAATATGTCAGCCCTGGAGCTGTCTGGAGTTAGTAGCTAGCACTAGTACACATTGTTAGATTTTTAATGGTAGCAGAAAACGTTCTGAAGTTTTTATGTTGCAAGGACTTTTTCTTCATTACTAGAAGCCGTGGATCACTTGCCGTGACATGTTTATGTCATATGCAAGGTTTAGAACTCTCAGTATCTTACCTGCTGAAGTTAGTTAGAAGCTACGTTCCTCTAAGCAGGAATTAGATTTTTATTGCTGCCTGCAGATGCTCGAGCAAACAGAAAAGAACTTTTGGGGTCTTGGGAAAAGGATGCAGTTGGTCTTTAATGAACTGTTTGGGACATGGAATGATTTATGGCCAGGTGGTGATGTAAGCAATAAAGCCATCATTGTTCATTTGCTGTCAGGGTGTTGTAGAGCTGTTTAATATACAGTAGTTAATGCCGCAAACATTTTCGGCATAGGCGATATTAACATCTTTTTTATCATTTTATTTTATTTTTTACATTCGGTGTATGCGCCAGAAATACTTCAACCGCATATACCAAATGTATTCATGGGCCCCCATTTGCCCAAAAGTATTCACGTTTGGCTTCTGTTGGGCTACTTTGCCCGGGCTTAACTTTTTCACTTTATAACAAAGCACATTTCACTCTGCTTTCCTATACAGTGGGCAAGTGCAAAAAAAAAGTATACCAAGCTGTAAATGTTTTAGAACATTGTGGCCCATGGTCCAAATAGGACACTGTATGGCTATACAATAGCATGTGTCATAGCCTTCTGTTGGAGGTATATATTGGGGGGGATACAGGAAATCTCAGTCACAAGAGAGCCTTAGTATAGTCCAAAAACCCATGCAACTACACCACTGTGCAAAATCGGATATGTTGGTCATAGTTAAGGCTCCTTTCACACTGCCATTGTGACCCGGTAGTGCAGCGGCCGTTACAAAATTAGGATATCACGCAGGACTCTTTGTTGCCTGTCGTGCCCTGTCCCAATAACGGCCGCTGAAGGCAGAAAAAAAGAAATTAACCTAAAGCCCATTTTTGGACGGGGCACAACGGCAGTGTGAAAGAAGCCTAACAGGTTGGTGCAAGATTACTGAAAAAAATATCTGGATGTAGTCAAACTTGGTGTTTCTTAACTTTTTTAGGGATTTGTTATTATATTAGGTTTCTAATACCTGGCAATGAATTTAACTCCAAAGTGGAGAATGGAACCATCAGTAGATTCATTCCACGGCAACATTTTTTCTGATAACTCCACACACATTAGCACAAAGGGCATCTATGACCAAATAGAGGTAAACTAGTGTGGGCTTTTTTACCTCAAAGTAATTAAGGGGGTTTTCCAGTTTGTTTAAAAAGTATGCAGCAGGCAGCTAGGCATACCCTCCCCCAGTGCTTTTGTTAACTTACCTTAATGGTACGTTGCAGATACCCCACTGCAGCCGATCACTGAACCTGCAGTGAGATCTGAATGTCATCAGACGAGGCTGGGCAGTGAGTCATTGAGGGAGGAAACAAAAGCATTGGGGCAGGATGGAACGGCAATGCTGGACTGGGCAAGGTGAATATGAAAGTTAGTTATTTTACACCCCTAGAAGCCTGCTGCTTACTTTATAAACAAATTGGACAACCCTTGTAAGCAATGGGGTCACATTTTAGCAAATAATAATATGTAAATTTGGTGCAAAGCATCTTAGTGAGTCATGTTAGACTGTGAGAAGCACAGACAAAGCCCATATGAGCAGGAACATGCCTAAATATTTGCTCCTTTATGGCTATCGATGGGCCATAAAAATAGACCTTTTCGTATTTTAGCATGGCCAATAAACTGGAACCTCACCAGACTACTAAAATATTTTGACCCCTATTGCTCTTTTTAGCACTATACCCCTTGGACTTCATTGACATAACCCAAAAAAAAAAAAAAAAAAACAATAAGTAAGCAAGCATCCATTTAGCAATAAAGACATAAGAAATTAGGAGAGGTTTAGCTTCATGGTAACAGTTTCTGTGCCTTTAGCTCACCTGAATAAGTGTTCTTGCACCTTCCCGGAAGTTTTCAGCAGCAACGGCAGCATAAAAGGCTTTGTTCTTGTTCTTACATAACCATGTCTGCTTTTTTAACACCCCAGCATTCATTTCTTTTACAGCCTGTTTGCGTGGTCCCTGCATCACACAATAAAGGTTCAGCAGAATGAAACATTATCAAATGAACATGGACCGTTACAGCTCAACCTAATCTTTGGGAAATGTTTGGGAAAAGCTATAACATCAAAATGAAACGGAAATATATATATTTTTTTACTACTCACAATGAAGATCACAGACGTATAAGATTGCATATTATTACTCAATGATGGGTAAATAGTAAAACATAACTGAAATGTAACTGATACATCTGTCTGGATGCCATACTGATCTATTAACTAGTTAATTGCCATCAATATTTTTGCTAGGAGCAGTCAGCATTGAACTGCAGTGAAAGTAATATTGAAGTTCTGAAGGTCTTATCTATAAGAAAATCTATTCTCAGTGGAGGTTAAACCAAGACATGTTTTACTATGATTTAATGCTTGTGCTGAAATCCTTTAAGAAATCTAATTTATTTCTTGTTTGTATAGACATCACTCAATTGTATTATAGGCTACACATCCCAGAATCTGCCTGAATGCTTGTAACAGTACAAAATTGTAAAGAGAGAAGACTGAACAATAGGGGCATGTTCAAGCTTCTCCCCCGGAAAAACATTTCTTATTATGATGTTGTTTGTATCTAAGGAATATACATAGCATATGCACTTAGTTCTGTCTACTTACAGAAAACACCTCACAGCATATACAGAGCCCCAGGTTTTTTGTGAAAGAGTGGGTAATGTCCAAAAGGGCTGGTCTTGCCATTGGTGCACCAGTTAAAACCAAGCACTGAGGTCTGCAAAATAAAGACAAATAAGACAGCATTTAAAGGCCAGGTCCATTTTTTAACCACAGTGCTATTATTTCATTGTAATAAATAAACAAACAATTAAATAAAAACAAAAAACACATTGATAAAAAATACCCACCATTTTGGGGGAACCCTGCTGGCATTAGACCTGCCAGATTTATGAATAAATCTGGCACACCTGTGGCTGTTCCGTGTGCCTCTGACTAAAAGCTGACAAGCTAGAAGGTGGCATAGATTTCAGCTTCAACGTATGTCTATTTACAGGTGAATATTTTAGTAAATCTTTCGGACGCAAGAGGCTACACCAACTTTTTACCAAACCCTGATCCCATTTTAAAAGTTGGTGTGAACAGCATGAAAACTCAACGGTTACCATGAATGCTTGATAAATTCCTACCTTTGTGTCTACAAGCCCATGTGTCTCAATGGTTACAGATAAGCGAGTCGAGTCTGGTGAAACCAGTCTCGCCCAGAACTTTGGGGTTAATGCAGCTCGCCAAACATTCAAACTTTACCAGGCTTAGCTTGCGCTAATCTGGCAATGATGCTATTACAAGAGAAGGGATAAGGAACACATGGCATTTTAGCACCAAATGCATGATAGGATGAGACATTAACACTGAGATAACATCAGAATAGCCCAGCATACGTTGCAGCTAGCAGGGCGGGTTTAAGAGACTGATAAAACTCTATGCCCTGCATTGCAGCTGCCATTTTGGAGAAAAAACTGTGCAATGAGCAGTTAAAAAAGAGAAACTCACTGAGAAACTACTGATCCCAGAAAGCATCCACAAATACAATACAAAGCAAGCTGAGCAAAGCAGTGACCTGTCACCTGCATTACTGTGTACAGTTGTTGCACTACAAATCCCAGCAGTGTGACTGCAAGGTCAAATGATTGCAATATCACACAGCACTGGATTTGTTTGCCGCCTGTTATCATTGAGACCCACAGGTCTGTATAACATTAGCAAATGGCAGACGATGGTGTGCAGCATGTCCAGCTGCTTACCTTGGCCATGTTGGGAGCTGAGCATGTTGGGAGCTGCCAGTAACTGCCTATATAACACTGCTCCACCAATTCAATGATGCCTGAGCAACATTGTAATTTGCTACAGCGAAGGTTTCTGTCTGAATTGTTCCAGTTTTCCAGTGTTCCTGACCTAAGCCTGTTTCTTGACTCTGTCTCTGCCTGATCCTCCTATACCTCTTTGCACTCCTATATATGATCGGGACTGTCAACCATATCTGTATTTTGAGCCAGCAAATACCCTCTGGCTGCTTCTGAGCTACTCAGCTCTATTAAAACACCAACTCAGCTCTGCTACATTCTGCGCTATTACCATCTACAGTTTTAACTTGCCCCTCCTGCCTGTATCCCTGGTGCTTGGCATTGTGGTGATCTGGCCTGCCTGCCCAGCTGTCACTTAACTGGGACAACTCCTGCAGTAGCAGACTGGTATCTGCCCTGCAGCTGAATGCCAGCTTTTGTATCCAGTAGTGTTGAGCGGCATAGGCCATATTCGAATTCGCGAATATTCGCGAATATATGGACGAATATTCGTCTTATATTCGCGAATATTCACATATTCGTTATATTCTCGTTTTATTTTCGCATAAGCGAATATTCGCGTATGCGAAAATTAGCATATGTGAATATTAGCACATGCAAGATTAACATGCATGAAACTTCGCATATGCGAAAAGTAGCATCTGCGAATTTTCGCATATGCGAACTTTAGCATATGCGAATTTTAGCACGCCAGTCTCACACTGTAGTATTAGAGCCTTCTTTACACCACACAAGCTGGAAGCAGAGAGGGGTGATCACTGTGATGTGTACTGTGAAGAAAAAAAAAATAAAAAATAAAAAAAAACGAATATTCGTAATTACGAATATATAGCGCTATATTCGCGAAATTCGCGAATTCGCGAATATGCGATATTCGCGAATAATATTCGAATTGCGAATATTCGCGAGCAACACTAGTATCCAGGAGTAGGATAAAGAGTAAAAACCATGGAAATACTTAGATTCCACTCCCAAATTTGGCCCAAAGCCAAACAGGTAACACATCAGGTTCACACATGTTTGAGACATATAGTTTACATAAAAGTTGTAGACACAAAACTGTATGTTTTTTAAGACTTCTTGTAAAGATGTGTTGGTGCAAAGGAAAAGGGATCAAAGAGGTACATATCTTTTAGGATATTGGCAGTTTAGAAATACACATATATCATAGTAAATACCTGAAGTTTTTCACATGCTCATCGATAATGTTCAAGTCCAAAGCACTGTTTAAGGCTCTTGTGTATTGAAAAGCCTGTGTTGAAGATCCCCAATTTACATCTGTCCATAAAATAATATTACATTATAGTTTACTATATGGGATGGATAAACTGGGTTATTTATAAAAGTAAATACAGAACAATATAAATCTATAAAAATCATGGGGGAGATTCTCAAAAACTGCTGTAATTTCTGTTCCAGCGATATTATTCACACCTTTGAAAATATGTGAAAATTTATTCTTGCGCCACTTTTGTGTTTTTTTTTTCATGCCAAAAATTTCAGATTTTTGTAACAAATTTTACATCCCAGAAAATTCTGGCGGAAACATCTCACAAAATATTCCATGGTTACTAGTGCCCAGACAAGCGATAACTGTATAAATAAAACATTTCTTAGCTTAAAGGGGTACTCCGGTGAAAACCTTTTTTCTTTTAAATCAACTGGTGGCAGAAAGTTAAACATATTTGTAAATTAGTTCTATTAAAAAATCTTAATCCTTCCAGTACTTATAAGCTGCTGAATGCTACAGAAGAAATTCCTTTCTTTTTGGAACACTGATGACATCACGAGCACAGTGCTCTCTGCTGACATCTCTGTCCATTTTAGCAACCATGCATAGCAGATGTATGCTAAGGGCAGCATGGTGGCTCTGTGGTTAGCACTGCTGGACCACTAAGGACAACAATAAATAAAGCGTTATTATTATTATAATAATGTCAGCAGAGAGAACTGTGCTCGTGATGTCATCAGAGAGCATTCCAAAAAGAAAATAATTTCCTCTGTAGTATTCAGCAGCTAATAAGTACAGGAAGGATTAAGATTTTTTAATAGAAGTAATTTACAAATATGTTTAACTTTCTGCCACCAGTTGATTTAAAAAAAAAAAGGTTTTCACCGGAGTACCCCTTTAAATGTGAGTGCAGGTGTAGTGACCAAGAAAAAAATAAAAAATAAATATATATGTTACGCCGAGCGCTCCGGGTCCCCGTTCCTCCCCGGAGCGCTCGCCTCATCCTCGTTGCTGCAGCGCCCCGGTCAGATCCACTGACCGGGTGCGCTGCGGTCCCGCCTCCAGCCGGGATGCGATTGGCGATGCGGGTAGCGCCCGCTCGCGATGCGCACCCCGGCTCCCCTACCTGACTCGCTCTCCGTCTGTTCTGTCCCGGCGCGCGCGGCCCCGCTCCCTAGGGCGCGCGCGCGCCGGGTCTCTGCGATTTAAAGGGCCACTGCGCCGCTGATTGGCGCAGTGGTTCCAATTAGTGTGTTCACCTGTGCACTTCCCTATATCACCTCACTTCCCCTGCACTCCCGTGCCGGATCTTGTTGCCTTAGTGCCTTGTGAAAGCGTTCCCTTGTCTGCTCCTAGCCCGTGTTCCTGACCTCCTGCCGTTGCCCCTGACTACGATCCTTGCTGCCTGCCTCGACCTTCTGCTACGTCCGACCTTGCTTCTGCCTACTCCCTTGTACCTCGCCTATCTTCAGTATCTTCAGCAGTCAGAGAGGTGAGCCGTTGCTAGTGGATACGACCTGGTCACTACCGCCGCAGCAAGACCATCCCGCTTTGCGGCGGGCTCTGGTGAAAACCTGTAGTGGCTTAGAACCGGTCCACTAGCGCGGTCCTCGCCAATCCCTCTCTGGCACAGAGGATCCACCTCCTGCCAGCCGGCATCGTGACAGTAGATCCGGCCATGGATCCCGCTGTAGATCCTACACTGGTCGCCCAGCTAGCCCTAAAGATCGCCCAACGAGATCAACAGCTGGCATACTTGACCTCCGAGGCACTGCGTATTCAGTCACAGATACAGCAGCTGCAGATACAGCAACAGCTACAGCTGCAACTACCATCTCCTCCGCCGGCTCCTGCAACTCCTCCGCAGCAACCGGCCGTTCCTAACCCCTGCTTGTCCCTGCCGGACAAATTTGGCGTAAAGATCGCCCAACGAGATCAACAGCTGGCATACTTGATCTCCGAGACACAGCGTCTTCAGTCACAGTTACAGCAGCTACTGCCGCAGATACAGCAACTTCAGTCACAGCAGCTGCTGCCGCAGATACAGCAACTTCAGTCACAGCTACAGCTGCAACAACCATCTCCTCCGCCGGCTCCTGCAACTCCTCCGCAGCAACCGGCCGTTCCTAACCCCTGCTTGTCCCTGCCGGACAAGTTTGATGGGGACCGCAATGATTCTGCCACAGCCACAGTCCAGTCCTTCTTCGCTGAGGTCCGTGGTGTCTTCGAGGAGCCTGCCCGAGCTTCTTCTGCCGAGATTGCCCTGCTGAACCTGGAACAGGGTGTTTCTTCCATTGGCGAGTACGCCATTCAGTTCCGTGCTCTTGCTTACGAGTTGTCCTGGAATAGTGAGGTTCTCTGCGCGACCTTTAAAAAAGGCCTATCCAGCAACATTAAAGATGTTCTGGCCACACGAGAGACTCCTGCTGACCTACATGAACTCATTCATCTTGCCACTCGCATTGACATGCGTTCTTCCGGATGGCGTCTGGAGCTCCGCCTGGATATGGACTTTGTTCGCACGAAGCGTTTTTTCTCCCCGGCTCCTCTCTCCTCTGGTCCTCTGCAATCCGTTCCTGTGCTTCCCGCCGCGGAGGCTATGCAAGTTGACCGGTCTCGCTTGACACCTCAAGAGAGGACACGACGCCGCATGGAGAATCTTTGCCTGTACTATGCCGGTACCGAACACTTCCTGAAGGATTGTCCTATCCGTCCTCCCCGCCTGGAAAGACGTACGCTGACTCCGCACAAAGGTGACACAGTTCTTGATGTCAACTCTGCTTCTCCACGCCTTACTGTGCCTGTGCGGATATCTGCCTCTACCTTCTCCTTCTCTACTATGGTCTCCTTGGATTCCGGATCTGCAGGAAAAAATTTTTTGGCCTCTCTTATCAACAGGTTCTACGTCCCTGTGACCAGTCTCGCCAGACCCCTCTACATCTGTTGTATTAACAATAAAAGATTGGACTATCTCATGCGTTTCCGCACAGAACCCCTCCTAATGTGCATCGGACCTCATCACGGAAAAATTTATTTTTTTTTCTTCAGGTTCTTTGGCCCCAAGAAGAGGGGGAGACCCAAGGGGGGGGGTACTGTTACGCCGAGCGCTCCGGGTCCCCGTTCCTCCCCGGAGCGCTCGCCTCATCCTCGTTGCTGCAGCGCCCCGGTCAGATCCACTGACCGGGTGCGCTGCGGTCCCGCCTCCAGCCGGGATGCGATTGGCGATGCGGGTAGCGCCCGCTCGCGATGCGCACCCCGGCTCCCCTACCTGACTCGCTCTCCGTCTGTTCTGTCCCGGCGCGCGCGGCCCCGCTCCCTAGGGCGCGCGCGCGCCGGGTCTCTGCGATTTAAAGGGCCACTGCGCCGCTGATTGGCGCAGTGGTTCCAATTAGTGTGTTCACCTGTGCACTTCCCTATATCACCTCACTTCCCCTGCACTCCCGTGCCGGATCTTGTTGCCTTAGTGCCTTGTGAAAGCGTTCCCTTGTCTGCTCCTAGCCCGTGTTCCTGACCTCCTGCCGTTGCCCCTGACTACGATCCTTGCTGCCTGCCTCGACCTTCTGCTACGTCCGACCTTGCTTCTGCCTACTCCCTTGTACCTCGCCTATCTTCAGTATCTTCAGCAGTCAGAGAGGTGAGCCGTTGCTAGTGGATACGACCTGGTCACTACCGCCGCAGCAAGACCATCCCGCTTTGCGGCGGGCTCTGGTGAAAACCTGTAGTGGCTTAGAACCGGTCCACTAGCGCGGTCCTCGCCAATCCCTCTCTGGCACAGAGGATCCACCTCCTGCCAGCCGGCATCGTGACAATATATATATATATTTTTTTATAACATTTTTCAATAATAATTATTTCTTTTTTTAACAATTACTTAAATAACACCTTTTCCCACAAAAAAAAAACAAAGAAAACCCCCAAAAACAATAAAACTACAACCATTTCTGTAATTTCTACACTCAAAAAGCTGGTGTGAAAATTTTTGATGTAAACTGGACTCTCACCCCTTTGAAAAGGTCATGTAAAGCAGACAATATATGTGGACACGCCCACTTTTACAAAGCTGATGTCAACAGTGTAAACCGCGGCACAAAGCTCTTTTGGCGCAAAATAGATTTTTTTTACAGCAAAATTCTTTGAGAATCTCCCTGCATGTGTTTCAATAAGAACCAATGGAAATGAATGAAGCAGTAGCATTGACGGCCTGTGCAAATAATGTGTAAATGATTTTGTCATGTATTTTATATTAGGAAATAATAATTAAAGTATTTAAGTGGGACTACAAAATAGAATCAATGGTTCCAGAGGTGCTTGGTAGCTACTCTCTACTCCTAAACAGGCTACTCTTTACTATTAACTATTAACATGTTTCTCGAAAAGAGAAAATGGTGTTAATTGTTTTTGTAACCAACCAAACCAGATCAGAGTAGTTGATGGAGTACCAATCTAAACATATATAAATGTGATGACCCCTGTTTAAAGGGGGATGTCCCAGCTGGATATCTAGGCATATGGATGAGGGAAAAAACTGCTCATCTGCTGTGGTAGACTTAGCAGCAACCATAAAATGGTTCACATGCTGACATATACAACACATCATGACATAACGCTCTTAGAAAGGCCTTTAAAGCGCAGTTGTCATCAGGATTTACCCCCTAAAGCTATGCGCAGTATGTAAAAGCTGTGTAGCACTGTAATGCAGCCATACCTTTCTTTGCCTAATTGATGGCTTTATTATGCTAAAAAAGATTTTATCCACAGTCATGAATAGTCGGAAAGGTGTGCCCAGGGGTCTGCAATATCACATTTCTCTTGAACTACATCCCAGCACCATCTCTGTGCTAGTGACATACAGCGTCTCTGACCATTGCGGGGCTCACTGCGAAGTCCCATCACTAGAGGCAGGGAGTGAGCAAGCTCTATTGGTTGGAGACAGCGCATGCGCGGAGGCGCTGTATGTCACTCGCACAAGGCCAGTGCTATGATGTTGTTCAAGAGAGGTGTGGCGTTCCGGACCCATGGCCATGCTTCTCTGACTGTTTATGACTGTGGATAAAAGCGCTTTTTAGCATTTAAAAAAAATGGGAAAAAAAATTCAAATCAACTGGTGGCAGAAAGTTAAACAGATTTGTGAATTACTTAATCTTGACCCTGCCATTACTAATCAGCTGCTGTATACTACAGAGGAAGTTGAGTCGTTCTTTTCTGTCTGACCACAGTGCTCTCTGCAGACACCTCAGGAACTGTCAGAAGCAGGAGAGGTATGCTATGGGGATTTGTACCTACTCTAGACAGTTCCTGACATGTACAGAGGTGTCAGCAAAGAGCACTGTGGTCAGATTTGTTTATAGAAGTAATTTACAAATCTGTTAACTTTCTGGAGTCAGTTGATATGAAAAAAATTGTTTTCCACCAGAGTACCCCTTTATGGAGACCTTTCCTATCTTATATATAAGAATATATTTTAAGAGCAAAACTACATCTTCTAAAAAATACTCTACAGAGATTTTAAAATAAAGTTTTTGTCTGAATAGAGTTGCCATCAAGCAAGGTATAGCATTTTATCTGCCACACACACTTTGCATTACTTTGACTGAACTACTTCAATTAGTTTAATGTATAAGATATCATACCTGGCTTTTTGTATGTCACATAGATGTACAGGAAGAGCTCTATCGCATAAGTGATGACAGCAGCCCACCAATTGATGACAAACATCACACCGCAGCACAGCAAAGCTCCAAACAGGGACACCCACATGTTGTAATACTTGAATGCAGGCCTCCATCCTGTTTATTTAAAATTGATATAGCATGTTAAATGTATCTTCTATAACAGTCTGTACATACTTAAAAGGGTATTTGCAAAGGAAACAATGTTAAAAAGTACAGAGGTAGTTTACATAAACTATTAGAGAATTGCATAAACTGACATTTCCAAATATAAAGGGTTTGGCTTTCCATTTGTAGCATTCTACCTCCAGACTATACAATGTGTACAAATCATTTCCTATCTCTTGTAAAAATAAAAAACAAAAGGCACTCCTAGTGCATTACCATAAGAATATGTGTGACCTCTCCTCTTACAGTCATTTTCCTTACAGGCCCGCACTCACCTGGAGTGGTTGTGCAATGGGAGACACAACTTTCGAAAGGGCAAATAGGGTAGAACTGCAGGTTTCCCTCTGACATCCTTCCAAGGGTTTTGCAAACTGTACCACTGTGGTAGGAAAAACCACCCTAAGAAAAAGTTGGATTTGTCATGCCAGAGCGCTGTTCACTAGATTCATAAATTAAAAAATGTATTTCTATACATTAAAATAATAGTTATTTTAATGCATAGAAATAGAAATGTTTCATTTTACTTTGATGTGAACCATGTAAACAGCGCTCCACATAAAGGATCCAACATTTCTTGGTGGGGATATTCCACAGTGGCCAAAATTTCAATTTCAAAATGGACCTGATTTACTAAGAGTGGAGTGTAGTTTTCTTTGTGTTTTTTTTTTCTCCCAACAGATATTTTTCCATGGTATTTAATAAGTGTAACAGGTCACGGCAGGTGGTGGATCCTCTGGGCCTGTGTGGATGTTGATGTGAGCCGCGCCAGGGAGTGGAGTCTAAGGTGCTTCTGGTTTTCACCAGAACCCACCACAAAGCGGGATGGTCTTGATGCGGCAGGCGGCAGCCAAGTCGCTACCCCCGACACGACTCGTCCACACAGGTTGCTGGGATGTGGCGTGGCACAAAAGAAAACTGGCAAGACGGGGTCAAGGTAGCAGTAGGTCAGGGCAGGCGGCACAGGTGCAGGGTCAGGTAACGGAACAAAGATCATGAGTATTGGCCCTTTAAATGTAAGAGCTCCCGGGCGCACGCGCCCTAGGAGGCAGGGGCACATGCGCCAGGGCTGCGGGAACAGAAAGACCAGGGAGGTGAGTGACGGGCTGGGATTGGCATGCGGGCGTGCCAGCAGTGGGTACATGACAAGAGAGCGCTCAAGGCCAGTATGCTCTTATCTGTGGGGTTTATCCTCAGCTCAAATCCACTACATTTTTTGTGGAAACCTTAGTAAATATGTAGTTTTTTTGTGTGAAAATATTGGAGACATGCCCCCTTTCTGGTGACCACACCCCATTTTCCGGTTTTCTCAGTAAAACAATAGTTGTTCTTTTCTACAGTACTGGACGGAAGCTGAGCTGTGTGATCGATCAATAGTTTTAATTTTCTACAGCACTGGATGAAAGCTCAGCCGGATGATCGTACATATGTGACGACACCCTGAGAGTAGGATAAAAAAAAAGCCACTAACCATATTTATCGGCGTATAACACGCACTGGCCTATAACACGCACCTCCATTTTAACAGGGAAATTTAAGTAAAAAAAAAAAAAGTAAAATAAATGACTTGGACTAAATGCCACATCCTCCCCCCAACTTTGTTTTCTTCTAAACCTCAGTTTGGTCCCGTCCCCTCCAGTGCCACATCATTCCTTCCCTTTTATCAGTCCCTGTGCCACATTTACCCCTCTCATTGCCACCCCCCATGTCTCATCATCCCCCAATGTCTCATCATTTCCCCGTCATAGACCACCACTAGTCATACAAACATTAAGCATTTAGTGCCTCCCGCACCATCATTTCCCCCTGTCTCATCATGTTCCCATCATTCCCCCCTCATCATCCCCCCACCCTGTCTCATCATCCCCCCCTCATTCCCCCCTCATCATCCCCCCACCCTGTCTCATCATCCCCCCTCATTCCCCCCCCTGTCTCATCATGTTCCCATCATTCCCCCCCATCATCATTTCCCCGTCTCATCCCCCCATCATCCCCCCTCATCATTTCCCCCCTGTCTCATCCCCCCATCGTTCCCCCCCCTCATCATTTCCCCGTCTCATCATCCCCCCATCATGTTCCTCCTATGGCATCCAGTGGTCTTCAACCTGCGAACCTCCAGATGTTACAAAACTACAACTCCCAGCATGCCCGGACAGCCAACTGCTGTCCGGGCATGCTGGGAGTTGTAGTTTTTCAACATCTGGAGGTCCGCAGGTTGAAGACCACTCTTCCCCTTTCCTTACTTGTCTGCGCTTCGGCTGTCTTGCGGGCTGCGGGGGCAGTGAAGCATATAAGTTACGTCCTCTCCCACCTTCTCTGTGCGGCATAACGGATGTCACTTTTCGGCGGCGTAAGTGATGCCGCACAGAGAAGCCGGCAGAGGACGTCACTCATCTGCTTCACTGCCCACAAGACCCTCCGCCTGACCTGACCTGCCGAAGCGCAGACAGGTAAGGAAAATAAACAAAACTATAAAAAGTAGGAAAGAGGGAATGATGAGGGAGGGGGGAGGGAAAATGAAAAGTAAAACTCACTTGTTTTCTCCCGCACTATCCACAGGTACTGGTGGATAGTGCAGGAGACGCTGATTAAAAGGTAAGGCAGATTTGGACAAGGTAGGGCTCATTTTAATCAGCGTCTCCCACACTATCCACCAGTACCAGTGGATAGTGCGGGCAAAAACAAGTGACAGTTCGGGGAGGAGATGCGCTGGTCACTGGTTTAAAGTGGCCACGGCCGTGCTGTAAATACTTAACAAGCAGACGCTGCTGCGGCCGCTTTAAATCAGTGCCTTAAATTTAAGTTTTAAAAGTGCATGTTATATGCTGATAAATACGGTATATCCCGAGGACATGCCTGGTATTGCAGTTTAACAATATTCACTTGAATGGGTCTTTGCTCATTCACACATTCCGTGGACACAAGTGGCACTGTTTGAAGCATAGGCAATCACTGTAACTAAGTGTCCCCTATTGTATATTCATGGACTAGTTTCCCAAAACCTCCACAGTATTAACACAAAGTAAACAAGACTGATATATTTGTGTAACAATATCTGTTTTCTTGTAGACTATGGAGTCAAAGCTTTCAGAAGGGTTATTAAACATTGCATAATAACTCCTTTTTTAATTCTCTCCTTCCCCAAAGGGCCTTTCTTGCCAATATTGCCATTAAATATGACATTAGTATTGCTAGCTTAGTTAATATTGTGTCATATTTTTAAATGCATAATCAATACAATGCTACAGAGATGCAGAAATGTGTGTTTAAAGATATGTTCTGGAAGAAGAATATTGACATTCCTGTCGCTCCTTATTCTCCAAGCATTCAAGAAAGGATTGTGGGGATATTGGCTCTCCTGATATAGGGCATAGCTCTGGCATAGCTCCTATTATTATTTATTCCAGGGAAAGGGGTTGTGACCTGTTGTGTTCATAACTAAAGAATATGTCATTCACAAAGCTTTCATAGAAAATATTGTACCACTCAGATATTATATTTGTCACACAACATGCAGTCATGTTAAATAGGGCAACTTATAATATACATACAAATATTATATATCTTTCCAGATGGCACACCATGCTATTCATTTAGTGTATTGTTCTTTCTAGAGATGAGCAAAGTTACAGTGATTTGATTCGTCACGAACTTCTCGGCTCGGCAGTTGCTGACTTTAGCCTGCATACATTAGTTCAGCTTTCAGGTGTTCCGGTGGGCTGGAGACTCTCTCCTAGGAATGTATCCACCTTTTCCAGCCCACCGGAGCACCTGAAAGCTGAACTCATGTATACAGACTAAAGTCAGCAACTACCGAGCCGAGAAGTTAGTGATGAATCGAATCCCTGTAACTTCGCTCATCTCTATTTCTAACACTTATTATTATAAAAAGGTTGTATGCTTAGGCTGAACACACACATTGTAATATATAAACCAAAAAAATGCAGTGAAATAAGTATAAAAAGTGGCAGTACCTATTATCTTATAATGCGTTCTATTAGAGCACACATTGTATAAGAGACTGCAGTAATTTTAATGTGTGCACTGATGGCCGTTTTCTCATAGACTTTCATAGAGCACATTATTAGGTTAAAGGGGTACTCACGTGGAAAGAAAGTTAAACAGATATGTGAATCACTTAAATTAAAAAATCTTAATCCTTCCAGTACTTTTAAGAAGCTGTATACTAAAGAGATATCCAAAAAAGAAATGCATTTCCTCATGTCATGACCACAGTGCTCTCTGCTGACTTCTGCTGTCCATTTTAGGAACTGTCCAGCATATGTTTGCTATGGGGATTTTCCTCTGCTCTGGACAGTTCCTAAAATGGACAGCAGAGGTCAGCAGAGAGCACTGTGGTCATGACATCAGAGGAAATGCATTTCTTTTTTGGATTTCTCTTGAGTATACAGCTTCTATAAAGTACTGGAAGGATTAAGATTTTTTAATAGAAGTGATTTACAAATCTGTTTAAATTCTGGCACCAGTTCATAAAAAAAAAAAAAAAAAGATTTCCACGGGAGTACCCCTTTATAGTGCAACTGTCACCTAGTATAAGCTTGTGAAGCTGCATGCATAGTACAGTAGGGCTTCACAAGCCTTTTCAGGCATACCTATATAGATAAATCAGGCTGCCTTATACTTACAAATAATGCCTTTGTTACTCCTTCAGGAGATGAGCAAACAGTCTAGCTACATCGCACTGGTGATTGACAGGTGGCTCACACTGGGCTGCTGTGGGCAGGGAGCCCTGTATGTCAATCACCAGTGTAACATAGTAGTATAGGGCCCCGGAGCAGAGACCCCATGTCCCGCCTCTCTGTCTGTTGCCCTACTCTCGGAGGAATTACAAAGGCATTATTTGTAAACATAAAGCAGCCTGATTTATCAATTCATGTGCACAGCTTTACAAGCCTATTCTATGTGTGTTGCTTTTTTATTTTACACTGTGTGAACTAATCATAATACTATATTTATATCTAGTCTACATAGAGTTAGAGTATAATTTAATACTAACTATGGAAAATTCCATTGCAGCTGAAATAGGGGAAATAATAGAGAAAATGTAAGGCACAAGATAGGACAAATATACTTTACTATGGGAGTGGGAAACTACCACTTAAAGGTTTACTACATATGAACATGCATCTCAACATTAGCAATGAAAGGAGAACCAGTCCTTAAACTCCGGTGGAAAACACATTTTTTCAAATCAACTGGTGCCAGAAAATGTTATGATTTAAAAATCTTAATCCTTCCAGTAATTATCAGCTGCTGTATGCTCCGCAGGAAGTTGTATTTCTTTCTGGAGCTTTTTTCAGTCTGACGGCAGTGCTCTCTGCTGACACCTCTGTGCATGTCAGGAACTGTCCAGAGTAAAAGCAAATCCCCATAGCAAACCTCTTCTGCTCTGGACAGCTTCTGAAACAAACAGAGGTGTCAGCAGAGAGCACTGTGGTCAGACAAAAAGGCAATTCAAAAAGAAAAGAATTTCCTCTGTAGTATACAGCATCTAGTCAGTACTGAAAGGATTAAGATTTTTAAACAGAAGTAATTTACAAATTTGTTTAACTTTCTGGCACCAGTTGATTTTAAAAAATTGTTTTCCAACCAGAGTACCCATTTAAAGGAGTACTCCGGTGCACACTTTTTTCATGTTTCACGTCACACGGAGCTTCAGCCTATCACTGGCCGCAGCGATGTCCCACCTCGGCCGGTGATAGGCTGAAGCTCTGTGTGACGTGCCGGGCTAACCGGAAGTAAGAAGAATACAGCCCGGGGACCGAACACCTGTACCGGAGCACCGGGGGCTCGTTGGCAGGTAAGATAAAGTGCGTTTTCTTTTATTTTGCAGCCCGGACGGGATAACATGAAAAAAGTGTGCACCGGAGTACTCCTTTAAGACTGCAAATATAGATCATCTGAATATATTTATTATATTTTATTAATACATATATATTACATTTATTACATAGTTGTAATGACAGAGAGGCATTATCACTTTATTATGATCCAAATTAATGGGTCAATGTACCCTGCAGTAACTATTGATATTATACAACATATACACTAGAAAAGATATCATCATGACATATATGGCCAAAAAAGGCTCTAAAAAGCCTAGAGCCAGAGCATGTATGGTACACATCTTTAATCATGGTAAACATGACTGAGGGGTACTTCTTTCCCCAGTGCTGCCCCAAGATACTAACACTTACAAGTAATGTTACTATGTTTATTATACTGACCTGGCGATTTTGCATATGAAGCATGGAAACAGGAGAAGTTGATAAGAGCATAAGAAGCCAGGAAGAAGTTAGAGATGATGGGTGCAATGGTATTCAGTTCAGCTGGATGGGAAAGGAAATGTCATTTTACTTTACTTTGTAACAAACACATGGATGGATTTTATAAGAAATGTTATAAAAAGCTGCAAAGCCAATTCCCTAGAACAGTATACCTAAAGCTAAATAATCCAGCCCCTATAAAGTCTAATATACTGGGTCTTATGTTAATCCTGGAGAATTAATTCCACAGTGATACCTATATACATTTAATTTTCATGCATAATACAGAAGAAAACCAAAATCCCACTATCTAATGCATAAATGTTACTATCCCTTGTTTGAGGTGGTAAATCACATTGGATAGAAGTAGTGATGGTGGAACAACCCTTGAATGAACAATCGTCTGATGACACATTCTTACATTTCCATCCATATTGGGCATTATAGCTGTTTAAAGGAAACTGTAACCATGAACACGATATCTAATCTATGGGAATCATGTTATAGAGCAGGAGGGGCTGAGCACATTGATATAAATCTTTGTGGGAATGGATTCTGTATAACTTGTGATTTATCAATGGAAATCCCTGCTCTTTGTATTCTTAGGAGTCCAGCGGACAGTGTAACATGATGCTAATAGGATACAGTCATGGCCATTAATGTTGGCACCCCTGATATTTTTCAGGAAAATGAAGTATTTCTTACTGAATAGGATTGCAGTGACACATGTTTTGCTATACACATGTTTATTCCCTTTGTGTGTATTGGAACTAAACCAAAAAAGGGAGAAAAGAAAGGCTTAATGGTCATAATGTCACACCAAACTCCAAAAATGGGCTGGACAAAATTATTGGCACCCTTATCTTAATATTTGGTTGCACACCCTTTGGAAAAAATAACTGAAATCAGTCCCTTCCTACACCTCTCAGCCGGAATGTTGGACCACTCTTCCTTTGCAAACTGCTCCAGGTCTCTCTTATTGGTAGGACACCTTTTCCCAATAGCAATTTTAAGATCTCTCCACAGGTGTTCAATGGGACTCATTGCTGGCCACTTCAGAACTCTCCAGCACTTTGTTGCCATCCATTTCTGGGTGCTTTTTGACGTATGTTTGGGGTCATTGTCCTGCTGGAAGACCCAAGATCTCGGATCTGCAAACCCATCTTTCTGTCACTGGACTGTACAGTGCGACCCAAAATCTGTTTGTAATACTCAGATTTCCTGATGCCTTTCACACATTCAAGGCACCCAATGCCAGAGGCAGCAAAACAACCCCAAAACATAATTGAACCTCCACCTAATTTTACTGCAGGTACTGTGTTCTTTTCTTTGTAGGCCTCGTTCCGTTTTTGGTAAACAGTAAAATTATGTGCTTTACCAAAAATCTCTATCTTGGTCTCATCTGTCAAAAAGATGTTTTCCCAGAAGGATTTTGGCTTACTCAAGTAAATTTTGGCAAAATGTAGTCTTGCTTTTTTATGTCTCTGTGTCAGCAGTCGAGTCCTCCTGGGTCTCTTGCCATAGCGTTTAATTTCATTTAAATGTCAAGGAAAAGTTTGTGCTGACATTGATGCTCCCTGAGCCTGCAGGACAGCTTGAATATCTTTGGAACTTGTTTGGGGCTGCTTTTGCACCATCCGGACTATCCTGTGTTGACTCCTTTCATAAATTTTTCTCTGCCATCCACGCCCAGGGAGATTACCTACAGTGCCATATGTTGCAAACTTCTTGATAATGTTGCACACTGTGGACAAAGGCAAATCTAGATCTCTGGAGATGGACTTGTAACCTTGAGATTGTTGATATTTTTCCACAATTTTGGGTCTCAAGACCTCAGTTCTTTTCTCCTCTTTCTGTTGTCCATACTTAGTGTGGCACACAGACACACAATGCAAAGACTAAGTGAACTTTTCTCCTTTTTATCTGCTTTCAAGTGTGATTTTTATATTGCCCACACCTGTTACTTGCCCTAGGTGAGTTTAAAGGAGCATCACATACTTGAAACAATCTTATTTTTCCACAATTTTGAAAGGGTGCCAATAATTTTGTCTAGCCCATTTTTAGAGTTTGGTGTGACATTTTGTCCAATTTGCTTTTTTTCCTCCCTTTTTTGGTTTAGTTCCAATACACTCAATGGGAATAAACATGTGTATAGCAAAACATGCGTTACTGAAATCCTTTTCTGTGAGAAATACTTAATTTTCTTGAAAAATTTCAGGGGTGCCAACATTTATGTAGATAGTGTTTTCATGTTGAAAGATTCACTTTAAACTGGCCATACAGAGGGGCAAAAAAGGATTTAGTCAGCCACCAATTGTGCAAGTTCTCCCACTTAAAAAGTCCTGTAATTTTCATCATGGGTATACCTCAACTATGAGAGACATAATGAGAAAAAGAAATCCATAAAATCTCATTGTCTGATTTTATTTGCAAATGATGGGGGAAAATAAGTAGTTGGTCACCTACAAACAAGCAAGGTTTCTGGCTCTTACAGACCTGTAATTTCTGGCTCTGTCCTTCACTCATTACCTGTATTAATGGCACTTGTTTGAACTTGTTATCAGTATAAAAGACACCTGTCCACAACCTCAAACGGTCACACTCCAAACTCCGCTATGGCCAAGACCAAAGAGCTGTCAAAGGACACCAGAAACAAAATTGTAGACCTGCACCTGGTGTGAAGAAATCAACTGTGGGAGCAATTATTAGAAAATTGTAGAGATAAAAAACAACAGGATGCGCTCCATGTGATATTTTCAGGCGAGGCAGGAAAATGCAAGGTGTGAACTGCCCTTACCAGATTGGGTTGTACTCCTTCCAAGTACAATGATGGATGATCACATAGTATAGGTAGGTCTCTGCAGCCCCTCCATGCCAACAAGATAACGATATAAGAACGATGTCCTCCAACACCAGCATAGTAAAATAAGCATTGAGACCAGGATAAAAGCAAAGGATATTTCCCACAATGCAATGCTTTTCGCAGAAATTCCGCTTCTTCTTTGATGCCTGAAGAAGCGGAATTTCCGCAAAACGCGTTGCATTGTGGGAAATGAATATCCCTTGCTTTTATCCTGGTCTCAGAACTTATTTTACTCTGCTGGTGTTGGAGGACATCATTCTTGTATCATTATTTGAAAATGGAAGACATACAAGACCACTGATAATCTCCCTCGATCTGGGGCTCCACGGAAGATCTCACCTGTGGTGTCAAAATGATCACAAGAACGGTGAGCAAAAATCCCAGAACGACACAGGTGGACCTAGTGAATGACCTGCAGAGAGCTTGGACCAAAGTAACAAAGGCTACCATCAGTAACACACTACACCACCAGGGACTCAAATCATGCAGTGCCAGACATGTCCCCCTGCTTAAGCCAGTACATGTTCGGGCCCGTCTGAAGTTTGCTAGAGAGTATTTGGATGATCCAGAAGAGTATTGGGAGAATGTCATATGGTCAGAGGAAACCAAAGTAGTAGTACTTTTTGGTAAAAACTCAACTCGTCATGTTTGGAGGAGAAAGAATGCTGAGTTGTATCCAAAGAACACCATTCCTACTGTGTAGCATGGGGGTGGAAACATCATGCTTTGGGGCTGTTTTTCTGCAAAGGGACCAGGACAACTGATCCGTGTAAAGGAAAAAATGAATGGGGCCATGTATTGTGAGATTTTGAGTGAAAACCTCCTTCCTTCAGCAAGGGCATTGAAGATGAAATGTGGCTGGGTCTTTCAGCATGACAATGATCTCAAATACACCATCCAGGCAATGAAGGAGTGGCTTCGTAAGAAGCATTTCAAGGTCCTGGAGTGGCCTAGCCAGTCTCCAGATCTCAACCCCATAGAAAACTTTTGGAGGGAGTCAGCCCCAAAACATCACTGCTCTATAGGAGATTGGCATGGAGGAATGTGTCAAAATACGAGCAACAGTGTGTAAAAATTTTGTGAAGACTTTTAACCTCTGTCATTGCCAACAAAGGGTATATAGTATTGAGATGAACTTTTGTTAATAACCAAATACTTATTTTCCACCATAATTTGCAAATAAATTATTTAAAAATCAGACAATGTGATTTTATGTATTTTTTTTTCTCATTATGTCTCTCATAGTTGAGGTATACCTATGATGAAAATTACAGGCCTCTCATCTTTTTAAGTGGGAGAACTTGCACAATTGGTGGCTGACTAAATACTTTTTTGGCCCACTGTGTATGATCAGTGATATTGGGCGAAGGATGTACAAACTTTCTGGGAACAGAATATTACTAAAAGATGTCACTTGACAATGTGTTGCCCGACTGAGCACCAAAATTTTAATTCACAAGGCGATTTCTTTCCAGATATTGACATTCTGTCACTGGCTGTCCAAAATAATAAGTTGTGGTTAAATTTGACCTGGCAAACAATTGTTTTGGTTGAAATTGCTAATTTTCAATAACTTTAGGTTCCTTCATTGGCGTCATGGCCTCTGTTTATGGCAAAGCCACAAAAGTTATGGCTTATCTGCATTTAAAAGAATTATGGCAAATCCTACCAGACCCCATTGATTTTAACAGGATGCAGAATTATTTTTCCACAATGCCATTATTTATAACAGGAAAAAATTGCATCTTTCAATGAGATATCCCATGTTCTGGCAGCAAAAATGGAACCCTAATTCCTAATCTTAGCTGTAGAGGAATTAGATGAGAATGCATAGTAGACAGTTGAGCATGTTCTATTTCTTTTTATAACCACTTAAACCTATTAGATGTGATATCACATGTACGGCAGCCTCTTAAGTCACAAATGGGACCAGTGTTATCTAGTTCTTGGATTTGTGAGTCTCCAAATTTTCATACTCCTACTAATAACACTTTTTGGTCTGCCCATTAGAATCATAAATACTATGGTACAATCCTTTAATCACTTTATATGAAAAATATAGCAACAGGAGGAAAACACACACACAGACATACACACACACACACACACACACACACACATATCTAGATACTGAGCCTGAACCATTGAAAGATGGAGTTCCGAAGATGTCAATGTTGAATTTTCACGGACCTGCTAAGTGCTAAGACAAAATAAAGAACTCTATCCTTTGAGGGTCCAAAGCAGTATCCAGGGATTATTTGGGGGGAGATTTATCAAAACCTGTGTAGAGGCAAAGTTGCCCAGTTGCCCATAGCAACCAATCAGATCACTTTTTTCATTTTTCAGAGTCCTTGTTAAGAATGAAAGAAGCAATCTGATTGGTTGCTATGGGCAACTGGGCAACTTTGCCCAGGTTTTGATAAATCTCCCCCTTTGCTACAGGTTTTGATAAATCTCCCCCTTTATATTTTCCTCCTGTTGCTATATTTATGTTGATGCCCACCTATGATTGAGGTTTTGGCATAGAAACCTGTTATAACTGCAGCTCACTCTATCAAAACCCCAGTGACCAGTTGGTGTATAAGGTTTATACAGGTGTTATGTCCTTACACAACCCTATAAGGTAAGCACCTCTCTTTTCCAAGAACAAACTATCTATTTGCCATATCAATGTCATCCTATGAGGCATTTTCTTTTTTCTTATATGCCCTTATATAAAAAATGGATCTAAGCTTAGTGATACTCATTGAGTAAATTCATGGACTTATGAATGTCACACAAACCTTATTTATCTTACAGTTATATATCCTACATTTTAAGTAATCAAACTGTAAAAGTAAGGCTGCATTCACATCTCGTTTTTGCAATACGGTTGCCGTATCCGGTTTCATTGGAAAAAAAAAAAATGTATCGAACCGTATATCTAGAAATTTCATTGTAAACCATATGCCAACCGTAGCATCAGGTTGTGTAGGTTTTGCATCATTTACGGGTTTATACGGTTTTTAACGGTACACCAAACCGTACTACGGTTTTGTGTCCCGGTCAAAAACCATATCCAACCTGTATATGGTTATTTTAAAATGGGGTTCTATGGTAACCGTATTGAACCGTATGTGCATACGGTTACATCCAGTTTGCACAATACTATTTTTTATTTTTTGGGAAAATTCAATAAAAAAAAACTTTCTTTAAAATATTGACAAACATAAAACCGTATCCGTTTTTTTTCAAGGAAAACGTATTAAAACGTATGCAAACGGACATCCGTTTTCAAACCATATACGGTTTAAAAACGTGAGGAGGCATATACGGTTGCATACATTTCGGTCCGGTTTGGAGACATACGTTTTTTGTACAGAAACGGGAAACGGCAACCGTATTGCAAAAACGAGATGTGAATGCAGCCTAAAGCACCAGTATTTTCTCCAACACAATGAAAACAAAAGAATCATGCCACTATGAGCAAACAAGAATAACAATTTATATCGTAAGACGTATTTCAGACTTGTTCACACGACACAGCTGCCCTGTGTGAACACAGGGTTATAGACAAGGAGTGACATTTTTGTCCTGAGTCTTCAAAAATGACGATTTAAAGGCAATATTCACTAACCAATCAGGATAAAAGCCAGTGCGATGATGAATGTAAGAACATATCCTCTGATTGGTTCGTTGTTTTTTCCATGTCCTTTAGCGAAAAAGTGAAGTGCTTTGTAAATGTTATCCTTGCAGAGAGCCTGTAGGGAAATCAATACACGCGCACTTAACTTATTTCTTCGCAATAAAAAATGTTCCAAGCCACTATATGACCCTTCATCACTGAGATGATTCACTGTCTTGAACTGATTACAAAAAAAGCTGCCATCATAGGTTGCATTAAATTTTATGGGTACGACCATATAATATTTAACCAGATAATCATTGAGACTGAACCTTTTGAGGACACAGTATAAAATTGTTAACACCTTGTGTAATTTGAAAGGACTTTAGTGATGTTGATTGTACTACAAGTGGCTCTCTCCGGCTTCGGACCTTAAATTACATGCTATTAACCCATCACCCGAACGCTCCTTTCCTGGGCATTAAGGTCAAAATGTTCTGCGTCTACATGGAAACTTGTTAATGCTTGCATCGGTGCAGATGCTAATTACTGACCGACAGATTGTCTTTAATGACTGCATGAAATGAAATAATAATGTACAAATCCTATAGAGGAAATGAAATCTATTCCATCAATGACCTCCAATCGTACTTTTCTTTATGTTTCCCAGCTGGCACATGCATTTATAATGTGTTTTAAGGATTATATCTGGTGTATGAAAGAGTGCAAATACTTGGAGTCAAGAAATGTAAATAAGCAAATCAGGGCTAAAATTTTATAACGTTACAAAGTGTAGGTGCTGACACAGAACTGCAAAATAATCCAACTTGAGATGTTGGATAAATGGGAAACGTCCCATTCAAATGATATGATCAGTTCTATCATCAGTTTCCCTCCAATGCTTTTTCTACAGTGCCTGAGGGAAATGCCACTGGACGAACAATATATATGTGAAGGGGGCCTAAGACTATCATTTCATATGCCAATCTTAAATTGGGAATGATGGGAGGGAACTGCACCAAATTTATTAAAGGGGTATTCTGCTGAAGAAAAGAAAAAAAAAAAAAACGCTTTCAAATCAACTGGTGCCAGAAGGTTAAACAGATTTGTAAATTTCTTCTATCTAAAAATCTTAATTCTTCCAGTACTTATCAGCTGCTGTATACTAGAGAGGAAGTTGTGACGTTCTTTCCAGTCTTGCCACAATGCTCTCTGCTGACACCTCTGTCTGTCTCAGGAACTGTGTAGAGCAGGAGAGTTTTGCTATGGGGATTTGCTCCTACTCTGGACAATTCCTGCACAACCATAGGTGTCCGCAGAGAGCACTGTGGTCAGACAGAAAAGACCTACACAACTTCCTCTGTAGTATACAGCACCTAATAAGTAACAGAAGGCTACATATTTTTTAATAGAAGTCATTTCCAAATCTGTAACTTTCTGGCACCAGCTGACTTGAAAACATTAGTTTTTCTCCGGAGTACCCCTTTAGGTACTGTGTGCCTCTTAATAAATTTAGAGCTTCTCAGGCTGTCTTAAATGGAGTCTGTCAGTAGATGCTTCCTTATCACTGAGACAGAGAAGGTATCCAGGAAGCAGTCTCCCTCTGATTGCTTAGGGGGAAACCTGTTAATGAAGCTGAACCAGGTCTGAGCGAGGCCACAGAGACTGCTTTATGGATACGTCCCTTATGCCATGGTTCCGTTTAAAACAGTGACCCAGTTTTACTATTTCCATCCCAACGGTTTAGTGTATCGGCTTTTGCAACATAATTTTGGCATGTGCCAAAATTTTAGAAAATTGACATACAAAAAACAAACCCTATAAAGGGGGCGTATAAACAGGATTTTCTTAAATCCCTACAGATTTATTATTGACACCTACACAAAAAAGCTTTTTGTTTGCTATCGATATGTAACAGATAGAAAAACATCCAGAACATGATAAAATAATGAAATATCTTCTGTACCTGAAATACTTTAGGTGCGCTGACAAGTGATGCCAGAGCGGAGGACAGGGTGGCTGAGAAAATTCCAGCAATGATCAGGGGGCCAAATCCTGATACCATACTCATCACCTATAAGAAGAGCAAAGACAACACTGCCAACTGTGTGCGATATTGTGACAAGCTTATGTCAGGGTAAAACGTCACATCTGAATAGGAAAGACCCCCGGATGGAACACAGAGTATAAAGGCTCTACCTGAAAAGGTCACCGAACAATTACACTTGACATTTTTCTCCTCTTTTCTCCTCATAATTAAAGTGTTAACTCTTTCACTACTTATGTGTATTTGTATTATCATACAGCATTTAGTATTGGTCAATGACGCTGAGTCGTACAGGCACTGTAAGATTCCATATCTGCTAAAAGCAATGCTCTAAACAACACCCCATAGTGCATGCAATGATTGTTGTCTATGTGATTGGTATGGAATCTGGCATGAAAAAAAACTATGTATGCCTCGATATAAAATCTACTGCCACTCTGTAAGAGCCCTAACTGGATTTCATATCAGGGCAAAATTAGTAAGATCGCTGATCCATCTGTCCAGAGTCCAAAGTCCAGTTACCATTCCTCTGTGCTCTCTCCTGTCTGATAGTGCTCCTCTGTGCTCTTTCCTATCTGATAGTACTCCTCTGTGCTCTCTCCTGTCTGATAGCACTCCTCTGTGCTCTCTTCTGTCTGATAGGACTCCTCTGAGCTCACTCCTGTCTGATAGTACTCCTCTGTGCTCTCTCCTGTCTGATAGCACTCCTCTGTGCTCTCTCCTGTCTGATAGGACTCCTCTGTGCTCTCTCCTGTCTGATAGGACTCCTCTGTGCTCTCTCCTGTCTGATAGCACTCCTCTGTGCTCTCTCCTGTCTGATATCACTCCTCTGTGCTCACTCCTGTCTGATAGTACTCCTCTGTGCTCTTGCCTGTCTGATAGTACTGCTCTGTGCTCTCTCCTGTCTGATAGGACTCCTCTGTGCTCACTCCTGTCTGATAGTACTCCTCTGTGCTCTCTCCTGTCTGATAGTACTCCTCTGTGCTCTTTCCTATCTGATAGTACTCCTCTGTGCTCTCTCCTGTCTGATAGCACTCCTCTGCGCTCTCTTCTGTCTGATAGGACTCCTCTGAGCTCACTCCTGTCTGATATTACTCCTCTGTGCTCTGTCCTGTCTGATAGCACTCCTCTGTGCTCTCTCCTGTCTGATAGGACTCCTCTGTGCTCTTTCCTGTCTGATAGGACTCCTCTGTGCTCTCTCCTGTCTGATAGTACTCCTCTGTGCTCTCTCCTGTCTGATATCACTCCTCTGTGCTCACTCCTGTCTGATAGTACTCCTCTGTGCTCTCGCATGTCTGATAGTACTGCTCTGTGCTATCTCCAGTCTGATAGGACTCCTTTGTGCTTACTCCTGTCTGATAGTACTCCTCTGTGCTCTCTCCTGTCTGATAGCACTCCTCTGCGCTCTCTTCTGTCTGATAGGACTCCTCTGAGCTCACTCCTGTCTGATATTACTCCTCTGTGCTCTGTCCTGTCTGATAGCACTCCTCTGTGCTCTCTCCTGTCTGATAGGACTCCTCTGTGCTCTTTCCTGTCTGATAGGACTCCTCTGTGCTCTCTCCTGTCTGATAGTACTCCTCTGTGCTCTCTCCTGTCTGATATCACTCCTCTGTGCTCACTCCTGTCTGATAGTACTCCTCTGTGCTCTCGCATGTCTGATAGTACTGCTCTGTGCTATCTCCAGTCTGATAGGACTCCTCTGTGCTTACTCCTGTCTGATAGTACTCCTCTGTGCTCTCTCCTGTCTGATAGCACTCCTCTGCGCTCTCTTCTGTCTGATAGGACTCCTCTGAGCTCACTCCTGTCTGATATTACTCCTCTGTGCTCTGTCCTGTCTGATAGCACTACTCTGTGCTCTCTCCTGTCTGATAGGACTCCTCTGTGCTCTCTCCTGTCTGATAGGACTCCTCTGTGCTCTCTCCTGTCTGATAGTACTCCTCTGTGCTCTCTCCTGTCTGATATCACTCCTCTGTGCTCACTCCTGTCTGATAGTACTCCTCTGTGCTCTCTCCTGTCTGATAGTACTCCTCTGTGCTCTCTCCTGTCTGATAGTACTCCTCTGTGCTCTTTCCTATCTGATAGTACTCCTCTTTGCTCTCTCCTGTCTGATAGCACTCCTCTGTGCTCTCTTATGTCTGATAGGACTCCTCTGAGCTCACTCCTGTCTGATATTACTCCTCTGTGCTCTCTCCTGTCTGATAGCACTCCTCTTTGCTCTCTCCTGTCTGATAGGACTCCTCTGTGCTCTCTCCTGTCTGATAGGACTCCTCTGTTCTCTCTCCTGTCTGATAGTACTGCTCTGTGCTCTCTCCTGTCTGATAGGACTCCTCTGTGCTTACTCCTGTCTGATAGTACTCCTCTGTGCTCTCTCCTGTCTGATAGGACTCCTCTGTGCTCTCTCCAGTCTGATAGGACTCCTATGTGCTCTCTCCTGTCTGATAGTACTCCTCTATGCTCTCTCCTGTCTGATAGGACTCCTCTGTGCTCTCTCCCGTCTGATAGGACTCCTCTGAGCTCACTTCTGTCTGATAGTACTCCTCTGTGCTCTCTCCTGTCTGATAGGACTCCTCTGTGCTCTCTCCTGTCTGATAGTACTCTTCTGTGCTTGATCATGTCTGATAGGACTCCTCTGTGCTCTCTCCTGTCTGATAGTACTCCTCTGTGCTCACTCCTATCTGATAGCACTCCTCTGTGCTCTCTCCTGTTTAAGAGTACTCCTCTGTGCTCTCTCCTGTCTGATAGCACTCCTATGTGCTCTCTCCTGTCTGATAGTACTCCTCTGTGCTCTCTCCTGTCTGATAGCACTCCTATGTGCTCTCTCCTGTCTGATAGTATTCCTCTGTGATCTCTCCTGTCTGATAGTACTCCTCTGTGCTCTCTCCTGTCTGATAGGACTCCTCTGTGCTCTCTCCAGTCTGATAGGACTCCTCTGTGCTCTCTCCTGTCTGATAGTACTCCTCTATGCTCTCTCCTGTCTGATAGGACTCCTCTGTGCTCTCTCCTGTCTGATAGGACTCCTCTGAACTCACTCCTGTCTGATAGTACTCCTCTGTGCTCTCTCCTGTCTGATAGCACTCCTCTGTGCTCTATCCTGTCTGATAGTACTCATCTGTGCTGTCTCCTGTCTGATAGGACTCTCTGTGCTCTCCCCTGTCTAACCGGACTCCTCCTGTGCTCTCGCCTGTCTGATAGGACTCCTCCTGTGCTCTCTCCTGTCTGATAGTATTCCTCTGCGCCCTCTCCTGTCTGATAGTACTCCTCTGTGCTCTCTCCTGTCTAATAGTACTCCTCTGTGCTCTCTCCTGTCTGATAGTACTCCTCTGTGTTCTCTCCTGTCTGATAGTACTCCTCTGTGCTTTTTCCTGTCTTATAGGACTCCTCTGTGCTCTCTCCTGTCCTATCAGAGAGAGGAGTGCTAGCCCACCCTCACTTACTGAACTTTGTCCATGCCTGTGCTTCAGCTTGGACAAAGCCATGATTTTATAAGCCATGATTTCTATAAAAAAGGAAATCAACATTTTCTTTTGAAGTATATTAGAAAGGTTAATGTTTTGCCAAGATGTACAGCATATAAAAAGTTTTTGTATCTGACAGTGCCCATTTAAGGCTACAGTCACACAGTGAATATTCAGGTGTATTTTAATAAGAAATGCGTCCATAAAGCTGCTAAAAATTTCCATCCATTTTCTACAAAATGTATGTGCTTTATGTAAGTCTATTGGAAAGTAGCTGTCTGTGCTCACAGCATATTAAAAAAACTGCTGTATTGTTTGCATGCACAAATATAAGTGACATGCTACTTACATATTTTCAAAAAATATGACCACTTTTTAGGTTTATTTTTTCTATGGCGTAAATCATTAAAAAAGGTGTCCGTTTTTTTCTAAATCATTTTAAATAATGAATTTCACCTCTAAAAGGGTGTTAATAGGGGCAAAAAGAATTAGATCGTTGACCTTATAATGATGTGGGTGTGGCTAATTAGCTAAAGGGGCAGGTATGTGCATAATAATTAAAAAAAAAACGCATAAAATAAACATTTTTGCTTACTCTGGATGGTCAGTCCGATGGTTGGAGTTTTCTTTTAAACTAACTGAGAATACCCACATAATAGTAAGATCACAGTGCAGGGATGTCTTCACTATATACTGTAGAAGTAGGTCATGTGGCCCTTTCAGTGTACAGGTAAATTCTTTATGTAATGTGCTCATATTTTAGCAAGGAAGAAGTTAACATCAGAATGAAGAAGAGTTGATTATGGAAGGAATTAATGTACACTGTTTTGCCATTATGAATTATATTGACCGTTGAGAAACTAAATAGAAAGTTATTGGCAATAACAAAAATTTACTATAAAACGCCCCATTATCTTTTATGCCTAATACAATGTGAACCGCTGCTCCAGAAGCCAATGATCAATACTCACTTGAAAGTTATTCATCAGCCCATAGTTACATTTTTGGGATTCACATATGGAGAAATCATAACCAAGACCACAGGCTGCCGATCCGTTACAGTTTATGGCAGAAGTGATTGTATCGTTGATGTTTCCCGTGGCGTCACGTACTACAGATGCAGCTGTAGAGTAAAACAAACTCAGGTTTATTGCTTTTCAAATACAAATGTAACGTTATTGTCATTCATAGAGGACAATAGAAAATAG